>NC_088370.1:23415588-23418088 GCF_034508935.2 Berghia stephanieae | reverse complement strand
TATCTATCTATCTATCTCTTTCTCTTTCTTTCTTTCTTTCTCTCTTGCTATCTATCTATCTATCTATCTATCTATCTATCTATCTATCTATTTATCCATCTATCTATCTGATATATATATATATATATATATATATATATATATATATCATATTCTCTCTCTCTCTCTCTCTCTCTCTCTCTCTCTATCTCTATCTCTCCCCCCCCCCCCCCCCCCCCAACCTCACGCGAAAAAAATAATTTTGCTCATTCAAAAGATCCGACTTAGAGTCTGGTACAGGCCGTAGGTCCGAAATGTGTTTAGCAAATGATGAAACTTACACAGCAAATGTATATATCATTTGTCTATTTATCTTATCTTAGCTTATCTTACTAAAGGCTTGATCTAAGAATTATCCTTTAAATGCCTTATACCATAGTTTCTAATTACAGAATCTCATATATCTTGCATTGTATCATTCACAGACAGTTTTACACAACTTTGAATGTAAGGAAAAATGTATCAATACGGCAATGTATAATTGAAAATTACTAGCATAGAATACTGGTAATTGAAAATTGGTCATGATCGAATGAATCATAAATGTGCAGAGTTCATAGTACAATGAAATATTAATAACAAAAATAATCATGAAAGCAACAACGATAATAACCATCCATACGTCTCTGATATATTATGATTTACTATTGTTTCAGATGTCATGCATTCTACTTGTCAACATTTACAAACCAGTCTACAAAATCATGAAAGTAATCTCTACGTAATCGCCATGCTGATCGATGTATTGTTTCCTACGCAACAGACGGGCAAACATAACTTTACTTTAAAATAATTGACATCAAGACTTATGAGCCAATTGATGACACGGATGCCATTACAAAAAATATACCCTCATAATACGAGTCCCGAGTTATTTAACTCTCTCCTTACCGGCCACTTTCAGAATTTTCCACAAAACTTCACATCCACCAAACACAAAATTAGACTTTTCTTACTCAAACAGAATTTTAACAAGTACATTCTATGTATAATACTTTTCAGCAAAATGAGCTCTACAATACAGTGTCAAGTTTTTATGGCTATGATAAACACATTTTCTTCAAAGTTTATGAGAAATAAGAATAAACAGATGAGAAAGTGGTTGGTTGCACCGTAACGAAAGTGACGATTTTCCTGTAGTTGGTAAGGAGAGGGTTAATCAATATATAGCACATATAACAATGCAAATTGCTAGAGTTATGAATGGTATAATTTGTCAAAACTAGATAGTCTGATAAACATTTCAATCATTCCATTATTGACTCAATAATATTAAAAATTGTAACTTTTGTTAGTTTTCTTTTCTTGTCCCTGTCACCGCCCGAAAACCATGAGCCAACCGTAGCCCCAGGGGCGTGACTATATTGGTTGATTTGGTGCCTGGCACCGCATCCATCTTTTAAAAATGGATTACAGCAATTCAAGAAAATAAAACTGAGAAATGGCAAATACCGCCTTTTACTTATTTGAGTAAGTCTTTTCTTTAATTTTTTTATATCTTTCTTTTGTATTTACAAATATAGCATTTTTAAAAGTCATTTTCTTCTGATTCTGGCACCACCTTATACTGTAAGCATGCCACGCCACTGCGTAGCCCTCATTAACATAATATAGCCTTACACTAGGACCCACTAGGACTTATAGTTTGACGTCATTTTGTGCAGCGTCTGGTGATTTTTCGTTTGTAGAGCTCAATGAAACACGTGATTCCATAAGTTGAACTGTTGAATAAAACTCACGATTTGTTTTCTTTTGTGGTCAAAGACTTGTCTTTTGACAAAATTTGTTGGTCAGTGTCATGCTATAGATAGTATGCGCTTTGCTAAGAAGTTCACAACATTGCCATCCGGAAGTATCACGGACCATACACAAAACTGTGTGTAACCATGAACATTTATAGTCAGGTTAATACAGTTTAGTGAGAAGTACTCATACACGCGGATGGCAAAAAGTAATAACAAAGACGTGAGTGACACGATCGTCGAACTATCTATAAATTAATGATGGCGACGGGCCAACTAACTAACGCTTGATTGTAAGACGGATAAGAGGTCATTATTTTGAATAGCCAGCGAATTATCTAAGTAGATAAATGGATGTGTCATTGAGTTATTTATTTCTTGAAATCCTTTTATTTTTCTTCAAGTTTTGTTCGACGTGTCAGGTACAACTCGCTTGTTATCCGCTGGCTGTGATTTTTATAGATAGTTCGAAGATGACGTCACTCAGGCCTTTGTTATTGTTTTTGCCATCCGCGTTTGTGCGTTGTTCTCACTAAACTGTATCAACCTGACTATAAACGTTCATGGTTACACAGAGTTTGTGTGTTGGTCCGTTATACTTCCGGATGGCAATGTTGTGAACTCCTTGGCCAAGCGCATTCTATCTATACAGACGCGTCTGAGTACAAGAAACGGTGAAATACACTTTTGGATTTGTGAATAATCAATGTAAAATCGAA
>NC_088370.1:23393088-23405588 GCF_034508935.2 Berghia stephanieae | reverse complement strand
TCGTTGTCTTTGTCGGAAAAAAATTGTAAAATCGCCTGACAGGCGTCATGTCTCGTCCTTCATGTTTAGTATTGGTGTAGGCTTGGGAGCCCTTCTAAAGCGCTTTGAGCACGTCTAGTGGATATTCCGCCAAATAAATGCTGTGCAATTATTTTTTAAAAATAATATTTTTATCAATTTTGAGTCAGGAAGGGGTAGATGAACAAAAGGTTTCGTTCTTGATCACCCTAAAATTTATAATCGATTCCTTTCATAATTTCCATTGTAATGACATAATATGACAGTTATTATCATTAGTAACCTTTTTTTATTTTTTTTTTGGTTGTACTTTTTTTTCCTCCTCGTTGACGCGACATCACGGTTGACATTGACACAGACATAATTTGGGATTGGCAGATGCCAAAAAGCCTTGACTATTGATGACAGGCGTGGGCATTGATACCAACACACAAAATTTGATGTAACCTTGAATTATAGTCTACAAACAACGACCCCCCCCCCCCCAAAAAAAAAGAGCTGTGTGCTTGTGTGTGTGTGTGGTAGGGAGGGGGGGGGGGTGCGAATGCGAGTAGTCCCGAGGAGTACCCATTTAACCTGCCACGGGAGCACTGTCGATTTGTTTTATGAATAATAATAATAATAATAATAATAATAATAATAATAATAATAATAATAATAATAATAATAATAATAATAATAATAATAGTAATATAATAATAATAATAATAATAATAATAATAATAATAATAATAATAATAATAATAATAATAATAATAATAATAATAATAATAATAATAATATAATAATAATAATAATAATAATAATAATAATAATAATAATGACGATAAATAACAAATCTTTATTGTATACAAAATGGAAAAATTTCCGTGGTCTACGTTGCTTTTAAAATTAAATTAGATTGCAAATGTATTGATATTTTGCGTATTGGAAAAATACTCACATCTCCAACGGGGTATAACATACTAACACACAAAACTGCAAACTCGAACGTTGATAGTCTGATTGATATAACTTAGTGATAAGTTAATTATAAAAATGGCTGTCTAAAAGCAATAACAACGGGTTCTATTGATGCTCCGTTTTAAATTAAAATACTCAGAAAGTCCGCCAGCCAGAAATTACACTCCAGCCCAAAAATCTACATGGAACCTTGAATGTTATAGTCTGATATATTTTAATGAGAATTAATCATAAAAATGGGTGTCTAAAAACAATAACAATGAGATGAGTGAAGTCAATTTGGTTCCTTCTATAAATATCCAAGATTTTTACTCACTTCATCCGCTCTCTCCACCTTCAATACATATGTATCTATTCTCTCATCACTTTCTTGTGCGGCTATGCATGTGGTCTTGTGATCTGTTACTCGCCTTTGGATCGGACGGTACTGGGTTCTAGTCCCGCTCTGAGTGGCGCATAATTGAGTCCTTGGAAAAGGCTCTTTACTCGCATTCTCTCAACTTGTCCACTGTTAAAATGAGTACCTCGCTGTTTACAGCGTCGCCTCTGTCGGGACACAATTGTAATATCGCTTAACAGTGATGTCTCGTCTAATATGTTTTTCTGTTGGCCAAGGACCCTTATAAAGTGATTTGAGCACCTTTATTGAATATAGCGGTATAAATAGCGCAAGTAAATTGTTCTCTCTCTCTCTCTCTCTCTCTCTCTCTCTCTCTCTCTCTCTCTCTCTCTCTATATATATATATATATATATATATATATATATATATATATATATATATATATATATATATCGACATGTTAGATTATTATAGCTATTGCTACATATGATGCAAATATCTTGGACGGTTATTGATGCTATGAGTTTAGGTAAAATGCTCACAACATCCGCCAGTCGGAAATAACGTACCGCCACACAAAACTACGAGTAACCTTGAACGTTAAAATCTGATTGATATTATTTAGTGAGAACAAATTACCAAAATGACTGCCTTAAAACAATAAAAAAGAGTTGAATGATGTCAATTTCGTTCCTTCAACAGTCTGATATAATTTAGTGAGAAAAAATCACTGTTGTGCGCAAGACGAAAGATAGAATAGAGAGACAGTAACTGGGACCGGTTCTGTCGACCACATAACTTCACTATTAATTAAAATATATTTCTAATTTCAACAATTTTTAGAGTAAACACACAGTTCTTAGTATCAAACCTATTATAAATTTGACGGGTGAGGAGGAAAAAAAAAAAGAACTGGCATATTATTATATCATTACATTGAAAATTATGAAAACTATTTTTTATTTTGTATGAAATCCTTTATAAATTTTACGATGATCAAGAACGAAACTTTTGCCATCTACCTCTTCCTGGTGCAACATTTATAAAAATATTATTTTTAAAAAATAATAACACAGCATTTATTTGGCGCAATATCCACGTGCTCAAAGCGCTTTACAAGGGGTCCTAAGGCAACAGCAATATTAAACTTGAAAGACGAGACATAACGCCTGTCAGGCGATGTGACATTTTTTCCTAACAAATTCAACGAACGGCCATGTACTCATTTTACACCTGAGTACGGTGAGAAAATGTGAGTAAAGAGCATTTTCCAAGGACTCAACTCTGCGCCAGGCAGAGCAGGTCTCGAAACCTGAACCTTCCGATCTGGAAGCGAGAGTCATACCACAAAACAGGGAGGGGCACTGTTCTGTCGGCCACATAACCTCAATATTAAATTTTATTTCTAATTTCATCAATTTTTGGAGTAAAAACATAGTTCTTGGTATCAAACCTATTGTAAATTCGACGCTGATCACAATCTGACGTCAAAACAGCGAAAATCCGAAAAAAATTGTCCAATTTTTTATACTGCCACGCCCCCGATCGCCGATCGCCTCGAAAAATATTAAGCAAGACGGGCTTTGCGAGCGATGGACCGTACCTAGGTTTATCGGCCAGGTATTTGGCCACACAGTTTGCGTTTTCACCCCGGTTTGCCTGATCGGGGTCTGAACCAGGATCAAAACCGCGCGTGTATTGAGCCTTTAAGGTACGAGTATCTCTTACAACATTACATATCGATGTGTGTGGCTTTGTTATATAACGGGATTATTTATACTCATCTTGTGGCGATCACATAATTAAGTTGTGCTGAAGGCGATGCAACTATAGACTTGAGTCAGAATATTCAGGTGATATAATATGCGTTCTTGGCTGATAACCAAGTGTCTGTCCAATGGAAATTAAAATTGTAAACCACAGGCATCTTACATGGTCAATGTTGATGCGGAGTTAGGAGCCCCTGTTCAATGTTTTGAGCTGGTTTAATGGACATTACGTTATATGCATGTTTTAGATTCTTCAAATGTCTTAAGTTTGAAAGTGGCGTGATCAGTAACAGGAGAGTGGCAAGTTCAGATAGGACAAGTAAATGTAACAATAAGTTCCCACTGATGTAGAGTCGCCTGGTGTCTCTCTCATCCTATTATAAATATGGATTAAGATCCTGGCGACCTGATAAAATAGTAAAACCTGATGTCAACGGGAAAACACATATGCTGTCCAAGTGAACGAATCGAGAGTCAATAATCTTGCAAAAAGAAAAACAAAACCGAAAATGTCTGAAACTGGACATGAACGCGGGACCGTTCGGGTAACAGTGCTTTGCCTTAACGGCTCGGCCACCCCGCCCTCTATCTAAAACATAGATATCAGATATTGAGAATAAGATTGAAATGCAAAAAATATTGAACTATAATCTTTTTATTTTTAACTTATGAATACATTAATATTTTGTTACCAACACAAAAATAAAATATATATATATATATATATATATATATATATATATATATATATATTATATATATATATATATATATATATAAAGCAATATTCACTACTCTTGCTCAGCGCTTTACAAAGGGTCCCAGTCCAAAGCAACACGTAACATGTAGAATGACACATGACGCCTGTTTTGCGATATTATAACGATTTCCCGACAGAGACAGCGCTGCTAACGGCAAGGTACTCATTTTATATCTGAGTAGTGAGCCTTTTCCACGGACTCAACTATGCGCCGATTCCAAATGCCAGGAATACGCGCTTTGCCGGTATTACGCATTACGCAAGCCCTCAGCACAATTATTCGATCATTCAAGAAACATACATTTCCTTCCCTTATTCAGTTTGGGACTTTATATAACAAGTATCAATATTTTCTCATTAATTTTGTTGGGGCGAAAAAGTTTTGTCATTGCTTTATGAAATAATATATTTCCAATATATATACAACTCGATCATTTTACCCACTTACACCTCCCCCTCTTTTTTAAAAAAATTGTATGAGACCATAATATACTATGAATGTCATTCTGTATACCGCCTATTTTCGACTTGAACAATTTCAATAACTGTTGTATAAATAATCACTGACAGAGAAATGCCTGGAAACGTGTGATCTATACAGAGAAGCCTATAAATATGCACCAGATCATGACGAAATTGTATCTACGTGTGAAAAGTCCTGCGACGACGGTCCTACTACTAAACCAACCACCGGTAAGAATGTATTCATCAGACAGGACTTCAATTGCTTTGAAAAGCATCCTACCCAAAGAGTAAAATCAATAATAATGTGAAGTTGAATGTAAGCTTGAATTTAATTACAGATCAAATGAACGTTTCGGGTTTCCCCTTTATCAACAAAACAGGATGAATGAAACACCACAGATGAATGTGGTGTTTCATTCATCCTGTTTTGTTGATAAAGGGGAAACCCGAAACGTTCATTTGATCTGTAAAGCTTACATTCAACTTCACATTATAATCTATTTCTTCGAGCTCCGAGTAGCAACATTTACATTACCCAAAGAGTAGCAACTGACGTCAACTTACTAGAACTGGACTATTATGTTAACGTAGATAGCGATTCCTTCTTCTTCTTCTTCTTCTTCTTCTTCTTCTTCTTCTTCTTCTTCTTCTTCTTCTTCTTCTTCTTCTTCTTCTTCTTCTTCTTCTTCTTCTTCTTCTTCTTCCTTCTTCTTCTTCTTCTCTCTTCTTCTTCTTCTTCTTCTTCTTCTTCTTCTTTCTTCTTCTTTCTTCTTCTTCTTCTTTCTTCTTCTTCTTCTTCTTCTTCTTTCTTCTTCTTCTTTCTTCTTCTTTCTTCTTCTTCTTTTCTTCTCCTCCTCCTCCTCTCTTCCTCTCTCCTCTTCTTCTTCTTCTTCTTCTTCTTCTTCTTCTTCTTCTTCTTCTTCTTCTCTTCTTCTTCTTCTTCTTCTTTCTTCTTCTTCTTCTTCTTCTTCTTCTTCTTCTTCTCTTCTTCTCTTATTCTTCTTATTTCTTTTTATTCTTTATTTTATTATTTTATTTTTATTATTATTATTATTATTATTATTATTATTATTATTATTATTATTATTATTATATTATTATTATTATTATTATTATTATATTATTATTATTATTATTATTATTATTATTATTATTATTATTATTATTATTGTTATTATTATTATTATCATCATCATCATCATCATCATCATCATCATCATCATCATCATCATCATCATCATCATATTATTATTATTATTTATTATATATTATTATTATTATTATTATTATTATTATTATTATTATTATTATATTATTATTATTATCATTATTATTATTATTATTTCTATTACAGTTATCATTACAACCATTATTATTATTATTATTATTATTATTATTATTATTATTATTACTATTATTATTATTATTATTATTATTATTATCATTATTATTATTATCATTATTATTATTAACATGGTATAAATGTGCGTCGTTGACGGCTGAGTGTTACATATTTTTGTTAAACCACCTAGTCAAGCGACGCTATAAGTGGTCAGTGAGTGAACTGGTAAAATTACTCATAGCGCACTGGCCCTGGCATTATGTCCCTAGGAGAGGCATGTTGCACACGTCATCATGTTCAACACATAAATAGTTAGGTGGCAAAGAGGCCAGAATCCATAACGGTAGCAGTTGAGTTTTGTTTACTGATCTCTGAATATACCACCTAGCAATTGGGTAAACTGTGGTGGTGCTTTTGTGGGGTCGAGTCCAAATGATAAGGTTAATGGTCTGGATTCGAACCTAGTAGGCGCGCTATGGCTATCGTTACTAACTGCGCCAATCAACCTACACCACAAACGGCTCAGGTATTATCTAGGGCTGATTAAGAATAATCTTAAGAGCCCTTTTATCTAATTGTAATAATAACAAATGAGTCAAGACAGTAGTAACACCCAATACAATAGTAGCAATTCTATACAAGTTTAATTAGATCGTTACAGGAAAAGATAGAGAGAATAAGTGGAAGGTAGAATGTAGATTATGGATGATGTATATTTTACACTTTTAACTATTAATCCTGTATTTATTTAATCACAAGAAGAATGGCTCTAATTAAGAGGATCGAATTTATTTATTTATTTATTTATTTATTTATTTATTTATTTATTTATTTATTTATTTATTTATTTATTTATTTATTTATTAATTTTAATCCTATGTGTCACTGGGTTGGTAATTTGAAAATAGTATGAGCCCAAGTGGATGATCTTTCGTCCAACTGTTGTTGCCGAAGTCACCCAAGTCAAGGCTTGCTTGATTTAATATTTGGTTCTTTTCTTATTGAGACTGGACTTGCGTCTTTTGCACGGTCAATGGTTGTTTCTGGTTCTGCCGGATCTTCTTTAAGAGCAATGACTGTTTCTGGGGTGGCAAAGTTGTTCTGGTGTGTCACGGACCTTCAGTTAGAGTTTAAACAAAGAGGTCTTAGAGACAGTTCTGGTTTATCTTTCGCCATCATTTCATCCTTGAACGACACATCATGACAGCTTTAATTTGCCGACCAAAGGCAAGGAGAAGCGATCCCTCAATGATAATGGTAATCATAATCATAACATAATTTGTATATCAAACATCAACTAATAATAATAATAATAATAAATAATAATAATAATAATAATAATAATAATAATAATAATAATAATAATAATAATAATAATAATAATAATAATAATAATAATAATAATAATAATAATAATAATACTTTATTGCATCCCAAAAAGGAATTTTTTTGGTACAGACATGTTATAATTTACGCAATAAGATAAAAATACAATGGAAATAGGATGTATATATAAAAAAGGAGCTGCTCCATAACCAGAGCTGCGCTTTATAATATGAATAATTTCAACACTGTAAAATAGTTAAAACTGTCACTATAAATTTAAAATTGAAAAACATTGCAAAACAAATAAATTAATAAATTAATATTTACATTTTTTGAAAGTAAAAATGCGAAATAATTATATAAAATGATTATTGCTTGTTGTTATAAAGCCTAATACTGGACGACAGAAAAGATTTTCGGTGTCTCTCTGTTTTCGTTGAAATAGAGAAAGGGCGACCACTTCTTTCTGACATAATAACTGATGGTCTTAGTGGATGATACTGGTCATTTAATATTTTAGTTATCTTATTTATACAAAATTTCTGGTATAAAAGATCTACATCGTCAACATCATTTATATAGCGTTTAATGCATTTTTTAATATTTGAATTTATTTTGTTCCTTTCCACTGCTAAGCAATTGCCTCCCCAAGCTGTTATACAAAATAACAAAACACTTTCGATTACTGCTCCATAAAATAATGTGCAGAGGGTTTTATCTATTCTAAACTGAGAGAGTTTTGATAAAAATATGTACGTCTGCGCATCTTATGCCTAATTATTTTCAAGTGTTCATACCACTTGAGCCTGTCATCAATCGTTACACCAAGGTATTTGTAGTGATGAACTCGCTGGACGAATTGGTCCTTTAATTTTTACGGTTCTATCGGTTCCTTCACTCTCCTAAAGTCAATCACTAGCTCCTTTGTCTTGCTTATGTTAAGCTCTAGGTGGTGGGCATCACACCAAGACACAAATCTATCAATTTCTTGCACATAAGCCACATCGTTGCCATTTGTTATGAGGCCTTGAAGAGCGGTGTCATCTGAAAACTTTATTAAAGGTACACTCAGGTTTTTACTTCTACAGTCATTCGTGTATATTGTGAATACTACAGGGGACAATACACAACCTTGAGGAGCACCAGTATTTGTAGTTATACAGGAAGATATGTTTTGTCCTAATTGAACATATTGTGCTCTCTCCGTAAGAAATTCGAGCACCAAAGCAATTATATACTTGTTTAAATTCAGACTAGTCCATTTTTGAACAACCAACTGAGGTTGCATTGTATTGAACGCTGAAGAAAAATCTGCAAAAAGCAATCTGCAATAGCTCTTAGCATAATCTAGATGCCTGTAGATGTTGTTTTTCTAAATATTTCATGACTAACAGCTGGACTATCCTACATGATGAGATTGTAGCAGGATTTTGTCCCTTATATTTTATAATTTAGGAATTATAAATATGATTATGATGTGTAGCAGGGGATTGACGGTTGATTACAGAAATCATATAATATACGTACCGAATATAAATGGAAATAATAGCATGTTTCATAATAAAAATGTTAACTATAGAATAAAATACTTATAGCTGTAATTTTATACAAACATTTCAACTTACGAACATCCATATAATAAGTAACAAATAAGATAGACATAAATGATAATAATGATAATAATAAATCGCATTGAATTCACAGTAATATCTCATTCTAATTGAACACGTTGAGTCAATTATAAAATACCTTCAGCCAAGAAAAGTTGCTTTAAAAGTTTGAGATTTGACAACTGGTTCCTCTCCGGATGTTTTAGCGTGTGTGGCCGTTTATTCTGAGTTAGATGAGTTTTGTTAAAATTTGCATGGGAAACAATTTTTTTAGAATAGCCAATTGGGAGGAATGAACATTCTAGATAGCCAGTTCTTGTATTTCGATTAACAAACCCGGGTAGGGATCAAAATTAGCGGGGAGACGAGAATGTTATTTACAGTTGGCTAGTCTCTTGATGAGACGCGAACCTGAGGGCATAAGCGCACCTGGAGTCTTATTAGGAGAAAGGATAATTAGTAGGAAGAATACAGACATTGAACAGGTATGTATGGCCCCCAGCGGTTAGCGAGGTGTAAGAAACAGCATTCTGTTAACAATGGGTAAGTTCGCGATATCTTGACCATTTCATTATTATAAATTCTTAAGCGAAATTTGGAACGAATTCGAGTTGACAATTGGCTAACAAACTGTTCCTGTTGAATTATCTAATTTCAAGGTGTTAACTTCCTTTTGCAATTACCGGTGTCCATGATGTTCACTCATCAATTGAAGGGGCTTTTGACAACAGGCAGTCGGGCAAGTGAAAACAGCTCGTCACATAGCCGAATAGGTTTGATCTGGCAGAATGTACTGATAGACTAGATCTATATTTATGATGTATAGATAAGAAGAAACTCTGGCTTTATGGATTGGTTCTATAACTCTAAAGGACCACATTTTCCTAGTAGTGGTACTACTAAAATTACTACTACGACTACTACCACTGCCACTACTACTACTACTACTACTACTACTACTACTACTACTACTACTACTACTACTACTACTACTATTACTACTACTACTACTACTACTACTACTACTACTACTACTACTACTACTACTACTAACTACTACAAACACTACTACTACTACTACTGCAACTACTACTACTACTACTACTACTACTACTACTACTACTACTACTACTACTACTACTACTACTACTACTACTACTACTACTATACTACTACTACTACTACTACTACTACTACTACTACTACTACTACTACTACTACTACTACTACTACTACTACTACTACTACTACTACTACTACTACTACTACTACTACTACTACTACTTCTTTTTCTTCTTCTACTACTACTACTACTACTACTACTACTACTACTACTACTACTACTACTACTACTACTACTACTACTACTACGACTATCGCCTATTCTTATTCGACCCTTCTCGACCCTTAGGGGACAGCATGACTCAGCAGTACGGCCTTTGCTTCGTACCCGAAAGGTACTAAGTTCGATCACCCGCTGCTGCGCTTTATGGCCTTGAGCAAGTCACCTCGTCCTAGCTCAATTTGCGGCGCTGCATTGCGACTGACGCCTGGGTTATTTCAGTCTTCCCTTGGAATAGACCCTAGAGACAAATTTCCATATGGGATGAATAAAGGGAATTTTAACTTTTAATTTCTTTTTTCTCCCTTGTCTCTTCCTTCCCCAGCAACTTCATCAAAGAAACCAATGTCATCAGGAGCAAAAGATAAAGGTACGTATAGATGAAGACTATATTTGGAATTAGATAAATAGAATAGTTTTCTCGCCAGAAAGTGAATCAAGAATAATATGAGCTTTATCAAGATAAAACCAAAAATTTAAAAGTTAACAAAAAGAACAGGAACTGCTACTACTTCGACTACAACTACTACTACTACTACTACTACTACTACTACTACTACTACTACTACTACTACTACTACTACTACTACTACTGCTACTACTACTACTGCTACTACTACTACTACAACTACTGCTACTACTACTACTACTACTACTACTACTACTACTACTACTACTACTACTACTACTACTACTACTATACTCTTCTACTACTACTACTACTACTACTACTACTACTACTACTACTACTGGTACTACTACTACTACTACTACTAATACTGCCACCACTACTACTACTACTACTACTACTACTACTACTACTACTACTACTACTACTACTACTACTACTACTACTACTACTACTATTACTACTACAACGACGACGACGACTACTACTACTACTACTACTATTACTACTACTACTACTACTACTACTACTACTACTACTACTACTACTACTACTACTACTACTACTGGCTTTGTAATTTATTTTTTACTATTTGTCTAACGAAATTGTAGTTTTTAGCATGATACTTTATAAACTTTTTCGATTTTCATAACCAGTTTTCCTTTCTTCTTTTTATAGTCTTTCTGTAATCTTATATTAACTAGTTTTGTTCCTTTTAGTTCAAGATAGTTTTCGTCACATCGGGGTTACCTGGTCACACCAAGAAACACATTTATTGATTGGATTGAATGGTGTCGTCTGTAAATTTCAATAAAAGGACGCCAACTGGGTGGGGTTCCTGACCTCCCGTAGTGGGCAGGGGGTATATATTGTGTCTTCTATCCCCTTATATATGTTTTCCAACATGCTTTCTGTCTTTGTCTTGGAATGAGATTACTTGGTTTTGTCCTGGCCCTGGCCGGAGTCCTAGCTGGGAGGGAAACAGTCAAATGCAGTTATTGTTTTGGGAAATGATATTTTTTTCCTTGTAAATCATCTCTCTGTTATGTATTATTATATTTGTTATTTTGAATTTATAATGTAAGTATTTGAGTGTATTCCTCTTTGTTGGATTTTGTGCTTGTGTCCGGATGAGACTTATAGGTGGTCTCAAACTAAGTACTTTGATAGTGTGCTCTTGGAATCTACATCTGATCCCTATTTGTTCCCAGTTCCCCTATGTCTTATTTTTTCTTGGATGCTTTATTTGTAATTCTAGAACTTTTTACTATCCCATTAATTTTCTTCCTTTTTACTGGCACTGATATAACCTAAATGTTTTGCACACTTCAACTTTGGCAATCGTTTGTGTAAAGAAATAAATTGGGCGAGGTCACACATCCCTGGGAGCTACTGGCGAACTTATGAGATTTCTTCCTCCTTTACTTTATAGACTGTTTTCTATCAGTCAAAAATCCAAGTATTCAGGATATGACAAATTGTTTTATCTAGAGATGGGACCATTTTAAAACAAGTTTGTGGGGCTGTTTGGTATTAAAGGCTGACGAAAAGTCAACAAAAAGAACCATGCAATGTCCTTAAGGGGTACCTTCATGTTTGCAGATATTATTGGTAAAAAGGAGAGAAGCATCTTTAATGTTGCCCTTTTTTATATGATACTAACGAAAGAGTGAAAATGGAAAGGCTTCGTATGGGAACAAAACAGACAATGGACGTTTCGGGTACAAACCCTTCTTCAGCACAACAATACACAAATAAACGTGGAAAACAAATAAAATATAATGAAAAATAACTTGTATCGTCTGTACTCAATGGTGGTTGCAGTATGAATGAAATGTTAGCGTGGCGTGGGTAGAGGATATGTGTCCCAGGGGGGTGATCAAATTGATAAGAAAAGGTCAGCGTCAGGGAACAGAACCTTCCAGAAAATAATGGAAGATAAAAGACATATTAGTGGTGGTGGTAGTAGTAGTAGTAGTAGTAGTAGTAGTAGTAGTAGTAGTAGTAGTAGTAGTAGTAGTAGTAGTAGTTGTTGTTGTTGTAGTAGTAGTAGTAGTAGTAGTTGTAGTAGTAGTAGTAATAGTAGTAGTAGTAGTTGTTGTTGTAGTAGTAGTAGTAGTAGTAGTTGTAGTAGTAGTAGTAGTAGTAGTAGTAG
>NC_088370.1:23298088-23390588 GCF_034508935.2 Berghia stephanieae | reverse complement strand
TACTACTCCTCTTCTTCTTCCTCCTCCTCCTCCTCCTTACACTTTTTTCATCCTTTTATTATTTGTGCCATAAGTATCCGAAAATCTCATGTTCCTTATCTTTACATTGCAGAGTCAGCCTGTCAGAACAGAAAAAAGGATAGAAAAAGGCAGAAAAATTAATACATACCTACTGCTCTTGTCGAAGCATGCTGATTTTTCGGGATGACTATTCATTGTATATTTCTATTAATGCTGTCAGGCATTATATCCTACCCGCCTTATCTCATTTTGTTTCTGGCAACAGTTTCTGCATTTGAAGGTCCACTTCCCATGACTGTTTGGAGTTGCTCTATGTCTGTTAAAGAAAGATAAAGTAGATGGTCAACAGAACGATTTGAGTTTTTTTTTAAATCTTGATTTTTAAGGGTTTTACGGCGCTTGCAACACATTTAGGTCTTATCAGTGCCATGATTTGAGTCTGGTTCAAACTATTGAACGCTTTAGTCATTTGTCAGTTCAAGCAATTAAACCTTCGTGTGAACCCCACGCTATCAATGCTACGAATAATCCAAATTTCTTTCATTTCTTTACAGAATGAGTTTTCTTTCGCTCGAAACGGCTAACAGAGATCACAACTACTTACTGAAGAAATCAACCCGTATGACATAGGACGTAGATGTGTATTATATTTTATTTACAAGTTTAATAAATAATTAGATTTTTATAAAACCATAAAACAATGATGCTAGAATGAGAGTTAAAATATGTATTGAGACGAGATGAGTTTTTAAAAATATTTTTACTGTTTTGAAGGTAGAAAATATTCTGTCATGAGGCGTGAGATAGATTCAAAAAGAACACTTGTGTTTGTATTCGTAGAGTATGAATGTATGAGGAAAAAACACATTCCATTGGCAATCCATCGTATGTGCTTGAAAACAAAAATCCCGCTTTTCTTTTGGTTGACAAAAGCAAAAGTAGAAAAGAAGCCTTTGATCGAGAGTGCGAAACATCTCAGACAGCCTAATGATCCATTTCGGTTAGCATATACACAGCAACATATATTAAGTGTTGATTTTTTGAAATGCTCATGGATGCCATTACAAATTTTTATGTATGAGCTATTCGTTATATAATCAGTTGATCAATAAATAAAACGAATACTATATTTATCGTCAGCACAGCTTTTCAAGTGTTCTTTTATTCTAATTGGAGTAAAGTGGCCTTTAATGTATGTTGTTGCTTTGTGTTATGCCAGTCGGGAAGGCAAGCATCACTCTTCAGGTTTTATCCAACATAATATTACCCCAAGAGGCTTCACTTAAACACGGGTGGTTTTTATGTTTGATACAGCGATTGAATTTGTTTTTTTTTTCTATCTGGCATTTGATCGATCGATATACATGTTGTGTTTCATTCATCCTGTTTGTTGATAAAGGGGAAACCCGAGACGTCCATTCTATCTGTTTTCGTAATTAAATTTAAACTTGCATTCAATTTCAGATTGTTATTTATTTTTCTACATCGTGCATCGATAGATTAAGATACCACACGCGTGTGTTGTGTTGTTAAAACTGGATTACTCACGGTTTTTGCTTACCTTTGTTTGTGGTTTGAATATGATGAGTTGTCTTATATCACGTAGACCCAAAGGACTTGTTTATTTTATCTTATTATATGAAAGTGAAACAAAGCTTTCAAAAGTCTTGGATCGTCTCAAAATGTTATTGACGGTAGTCGATCCATAGGTGCTTATCGTCTGTAATACTCGGTGTGAATGCCTCATTGTGGTAAAAAATAAAATAATTAATTTGCAGAAATGTGATTCTTCCGAGTAAAGGAGTAATCCTTAAAAATGAGCATTTGCAGTGCACTTCCATGGATACACGCTCAATGCACTTCAAAAGCTTAATTTTCATCTAGCAAGCCATATGAAACCAATAAATGTTTTGTATCATGACGTTATGCCCTGGCACTGGTTGCTAGGACATAACCTGAACGAGTCCAGAGTTGACTGGACCCTCCTCGGGTTGCTAGGTTTTTTGAACACCTCGACCACCCAATCAGGGGGTTCGAACCATCGCTATATAAGCGAGGCGCGGGAAGTCAGAGAACGTTCTTTAAGTTTTGTTGAGCTGAACACAATGTCGCCATTCCAGCGGTCGTGTTTTCTCTTATTTTATTATAGTTGTTTTCCTTATTCCTGGATGCCAGAGAGAGACAAGCAGGATGAATGAATGAGTAGAGTTATGTCGTTCCTATTTGTGTTGTGGATGTATCCTAGTTTCCGTAATAAATGAAATGGATCTTGTTTGTTAATCTCGATTTTCTTTATTTTATCCCTGTTACCGTTGTATAGCCGAGAAACACGGCCCTCATCTTTCTCTTTCCTCTGTTCAGGCTAGGCTCAGTGCATTGGCCTGATCTCCCACTCCCAGGGAAATTATCAACGAGTTCCATCGGTCTATCTTCTTTCTCCTAGTCTTTTCTTCATGTTGACGTTTCGGCTATCTTGCTCTACCGACTGTCCGGAGCGGCAAGAATCGTTGCAGTGGAGCCCAATGAAAGTCGCCTGTAGAAAGTCCTTTTTTTCTTTCAACATCCATCATCCTTTTAGCCAGGAAACATGTATAAAATGCTTAATCAAAAGTCACAACGTCAGACCATAGTTTTTTAAAACCATTTTCATCCATCTGTTCATTGTCCACGCTCATCATCGCTTTACTTTGATACAGGATAAGACGCCCTACCGGTAACCGGCTTTGTGGTCTTGTGGTATGACAACCTCCATCGGATTGGAAGGTCCAGGGTTCAAGTCCCGCTCTGAGAGGCGCATAATTGAGTCCTTGGAAAAGACTCTTTATTCACATTATGCCATTGTACTCAGGTGTAAATTGAATACCTGGCCGTTAACAGAGGTGTCTCTGTCCGAAAAAAAAATGAAACATCGCCGAGCACGCGGCATATTTCGTCCTACGTGTTGAGAGTAGACTAAGGACCACTTGTAAAGCGCTTTGAGCATGTTTAGTTGATTTTACTCTATATAAATGCTCGTTTGTTGCTTGTCTTTTATTTTTATTTATTTCTTTTTTTTTTTATTGGTTATCATTTTAAGCCATTCAGATTTTTCCTGGATTTTGAGAATAGATCATAGTCATATTGTTATTTTTCTTTTCTCAACGGTGAGTTTTATGGTCTCATAATAAAGCGATGTTTGGAGCTATTTACTATTTATGATGAATGGTAAAATCAACGGTAAAATGAAACATTCCCTTTTTGGCAAAAACTCGTTGTCAATATCCAGAGTAAGTGGATATTTTTCGATATGTTGCTTCACCTCGGCTTATGGCATGAATATCTTTGACTGGGTTAGTAAATTAACAATATAATAATCACGGGGTTAAATATAGTCTATGTCAATAATTATAAGACACCAGACCGTCAGTGGTTATTTCAAGTTTATTCATAAAGTGATTTTTCAACAGTCACAATTTATTGAATTAGTAAATGAACAATAAATAAACGTATGTGAAAGATTTCTAAGTTCTCCATTAACGCTTCAGAATTATCATAATATATCCCTCCACACTCATTCCCTCTTCATTCTCACTTCTTTTCTAAATGAACATGTTAATAACTACTATAACTTTATAGTTATAGATGTATCATTTCTCGTCATGTATGGTCTAGCTGGGCTATAAAAAACATAAATTAAAATAATCAAAACACCCTGGGAAAAAAAAAAAGAGAGAGAGAGAGAGAGAGAGAGAGAGAGAGAGAGAGAGAGAGAGAGAGAGAGAGAGAGAGAGAGAGAGAGAGAGAGAAATCCCCCCCCCCCCCCCCCCTAAAAAAGAATTATGGCTTGAAAAATTCTAATCAAAAGATCCTAAAAAGCGTCGTCGACTGTCTTCCTCCTAAGCTCTTTGTACTGGTCAGGACACATTTTCATGACATACTTCAGTTTCGTTGCTGATGGGGTGGGCATAGGATCCGCCCCTTGTCGCTTAACGCTGGGAATTGAACCAAGACGGGGGCTGGGGGTAGCTGTGATGAATAACAGCCGGTCCATGAATTCAACCTGTGAATTTATAAGTTATAAACAAGCACAATTATAAAGCGCATTTTCAGAATTCGTGATTTACTGCTTCAAAATCGTGTATCATGTCAGACTTATTTTGAATGCTTTGACTTTAAAGTCAAAATGATAGTCAGGTTGAGTTTGTGTTTATATTGAGGGCAACAATAGATATCGCTTTTTAAAGTGGCCAAAAGCTGATATCTCTCATTTCTAGCTTGGTCATTTTACGTCAGGCTCCCATTCAGTATTTAGACAAGACCAAGACAGCTGCTTTGAAAAGTCATCCCTCCACAGGAGATATGACGCAGGCGATGAGGTACACATTTAAAAACTTGAGCTTTTATATAGCGAAATATCCACTAAACGTACTCAAAGCGCTTTACAAGGAGTCCTTGACCAACAGCAACACGTAACATGTAGAACGAGACATGATGACGCATGTTAGGCGATATTAATTTATTTCGGAAAGAGACAACGCTGTTAACGGCTAGGTGCTCATTTTACATCTGAGTACGGTGAGAGAATGTGAGTAATGAGCCTTTTCCAAGGACTCAACTATGCGCCGAGCGAGGCTCGAACCTAGGACCTTCCTATCCAAAACCGAGTGTCATACCACAAGATCACATAGCCGCACATATCGGCACCGGAGGATTATTCTCTGTGCTGTCGCTGTTACTTTACAAGCAGAATTTTTAATTGAAAGAAAACCATTTTACACATCACATCTCGCCTTGCCTAATAAATTAGAAAATGCCCAAAAAGTGCAAACCTCTTTTGTTTGATCAAATTGCTTACTCTCACCCTCTTCTATTCTGACCCCTCCCCCTTCCAATTGAAGTTTGGCCAAAGTACACACACACTCCCTTCTAATACAATCACACACCCCCCCCCCTACCCTCTTCTACTTGATAAAAGGATGAAAAGTAAGTCCAAAGGAGCCCAAAAGACCCCCCCCCCCCCACCACCCCCCATTCCTATTGAAGTTTGGCCAAAGTAAACACACTCCCTTCTATTACAATCACATCTCCCCCCCCCCCCCCCCCCCACCTCTTCTACTTGATAAAAGGATGAACAGTATTGTCCTAAGGAGCTCAAAGGACCCCCCCCCCCTTTTTTTTTTAAAAAAAATTAATAACGATGCACATCTGAGTACTGAGTACGGTGCTTAAGGATTGGTTAGGAGAGGGATACAATATTGTAATATTAATATTATGAGGCGAGTTTCTAGAGAGAGAGAGAGAGGTGGGGGGGGGGGGGGGTGGTGCAGATATATATTTATTTATCTTAATGTCGTTGAAAATACATTTTTTTAAAATTATTTGTTTTATATTCAATGTTCTGTATACTAGAAATAGCTTCTTATAGCTTGGGTCTACAAATATTTTTCAAACGTTACCGTATCTCCTTCGTATTTAAGTATCCCCTCCGTCAGCTCCCGTATCCCGGACAAAACCTCAAGCTGGCTAAGGATTTCCATCTGAGGCGGAAACTTCTCTTTGACCATAGCCAACCATTTAGTCTTACGCATGCGCACTGGTAGAGATTCTAGTTGCCACGTGACATCCAGCCGGCAAGCCTGAAGGTCTTTGATGACGTTCATGTAAGCAACATCATTTTGGGTAAGTCTGTTTAGAAATAAAATTTGTTCAAAGGGTTTAATGAAAGGTAGAGGATCAATGTTTCAACAGTCGTGACGTCACTTCCATTGTAATGACGCAATGTAACTTAGTAACCGGTTCTAAACTTTCGGAACAATGGCAGCATCTTCTTATGGTTCTCACACTACCATGTTATGACGATCGACCCAATCAGCAAAGTCCGGTCCGTATTCGTGCACCGTCGCGAACCCGCCCGGTAGCATGGTCACAACACACCGTTCAACTAGATGCTCTGCTGTTTCGGGTTCGTGCCCACATCGGGTACATGTAGGACATGTGGAAAGTAGCGCCGCGCTGAGAACCGGTTCTTGGGACCGGTCCCACGGTCCTTTAGCTGAGAACCGGGGACCGGTCCCAAAGTGGATAGCAATTGGCGGTCCTTACTTCTTATAACCTTTCAACGGTCCCAGCGATTATAGCGCCATACTACTGCCCCAGCGATTCTTTGCCTCGGTTCTTTTGCCTATCTTCCACAAATCATCACCCATCCCACTTAATTAATCGCACCCACCCCCTTTGCTATACACGAAACGACACAGACGACCATCTCCCTCCACTCCGCAAACCGCCCTTTCGTGTGTGAGATGAGGGGAACAGGAGGCGCACGCCTTGGACAATTCCATTATACGGGGTAAATTTCAAAATTTACTACACCATAATGATCGCAATGACAATGATCTATGATGAAGGCATGACCCTCTTCTCTAATGGGTTATTGTTTGAAATGAATGTGACTACTAAAGATGTGTGTGTGTGTGTGTGTGTGTGTGTGTTTCAAACCTAGCAAGTCCGATTTTTTGTCTTCTTTTGTCTATCTCTTGTCACCACTCCTTTCTATCGCATTGTTGTCATTTAAAATAATACAATAATATTAAAATTTAGTTTGGTGTTTTAACTAATCAAATAATATGAGTTTCACATATTATATCTTCCTTCCAAAATAACAGTTATAACGTCTGTATTTTTAAAAAGGCCAATAGAATATTTGGGGGCCCCGATAGCTCAGTTGATAGAGCAATCTTTATACGCAAAGGCCAGAGATCGATCCCGGGTGCAGTCGAGCTTTTTTTCTCTGAACTCCCTGTCTACTCAGCAGTGATTGGGTAGCTCGGTTTGTTAGATCTGGCGAAAAGTACTTTGGGATAGACTAGCGTCCTATCCAAAGGTAGAAATATTTTTAAAAAAATTAAAATCAAAAAATAAATTGAGATTTTATATAGCGCAATATCCACTAATGTGCTCAAAGCGCTTTACAATGGGTCCCTGACTAATAGCAACACGTAACATGTAGAACGAGACATGACGCCTGTTAGGCGATGTTACAATTTTTTACGACAGAGACAACACTGTTGACGACCAGGTACTCATTTTACACCTGATTGCGGTGATAGGATGTGAGTAAAGAGTCTTTCACGGACTCAACTAGGCGCAGAGCGAGGTTCGAACCCAGGACATTCCGATCCGAAAGTGAGTGTCACAAGACCACATAGCCGCACAATAATAGAAAAAAGAAATGGAGACGAAAAAGAACAACAACAAAAAACAAACAAAAAAACTCAAAACAAACTCTTCCCATACTTTTAGTCCAGCATGCCACAGACACAAAATATTAACAATCCCTTTTCCCTAACACTAACATTGACCTGACCCGCTCCATCAGTCTTCACACACACACACACACACACACACACACACACACACACACATGCTTAATGGATAGTGTTATAGCACTATTTTCATGTTTTGAGGTAATTAGCCTTCTCCGCTCTCACTTTCACTTAGCAGTTCCACAGCCATCTACTGCAGGCACGGTTCCATCGTTTGACGGTCCCAATATCGAAAAAGAACCAGTTCTTTGACGGTCCCAAATCCCAACGATGCCTTGTGAATGGCCAGTGTCGAAAAAGAACCGGTTCTTGGAACCCGTCATTGCGGTTCTCATTTCCCAGGGACCGTAGAACCGGCGGTCCTAAACATGCTTGGGACCGCTCCGCACTAGTGGAAAATCCCCACTGATGAAGCGCACTTGCTGTGAGGCAGCCTCTCGACCGAAGCCGATTCGCAGCCACCCAGTGTCTCCTCTAACTGGCAACTTCTCACCAAGCTTAGAGGAGTGTATGTCCCCGCCTCCACGAGGGATTTAATTCGTCCAAACCGACTTCCATCTCGTATATGCATCTTTGTCCGTAGTAAGGGAAGCTGCGTACAAGGGTTGCCGGTACTTATTTCGGCTCGAAACAGGGGCGCCGTCCACAATGCGTTTCAGGGGGGTATCCCCATTCCCTCTCTCTCGGATCTTATTTAACCAGTTTACCTTAATCGTCTCCTCCGGACATCGGGTTCCCATTCTCGAGGCGTTGTTGCCAGCGTTCCTGACACTATGTGCATTGACTTGCGAAGTTTTACATCAACCTTAAATCAACGTTCCTGCTTCTACCCCACACTGGAGCGAAATACGCCGCGGTGGAATAGCATAGTGCCAGGGTGGACGTTCTCAGGAGTGCTTGGTTAGCACCCCAAGTCGATCCCGCCAGCTTCCTCAGAAGACTGTTGCCTTTCTCTATCTTCCGGGCAACTCCCTCGAGATGCACCCGATAGGTAAGTCTGCGGTCCAGCGTCACCCCTGAGTATTTTGGATGCGGCTAATATGGGAGTGGCTGGTCCCCGACGAGGACGTACAGTTTGCGGTCGTGCCATGCATTGCATAGGTGGAATGCAGTGGCCACGGTTTTTGGACAATGGCGGATCCCTTTTGAAATACTTCTCCGACGAGCATAAACGTGTATCCAGAGGAGAAAAGCATTATAAACCTGATCATGTTTTGACTTTTATATATTCTGATCACATGACATGTGAAAAAGTTCAAGCCAGCACGAAGAATAAACAGTACCGATTTTCTTTGTTTAGAACCAAGCTGCTCGTTGCTGGGCGGACGTGACATCAGACTATTGAATCCTATTAATATAAAATAGACCCCAATCCACCTTTCATTCTTTCTTTCTCATTATGGCTCAGGTCTAAGTCTTTTGTGACCAGCACGTAAAAAATAATATCATATTTAAAGAATAAATAAATAAATAAAATAAAATAAAAATAAGAGCTTTATATAGCGCAATATCCACTAAATGTGCTCAAAGCGCTTTACAGGGGGTCCCGGGTCAACAGCAACATTTAACATGTAGGACGGGACATGACGCCTGTTAGGCGATATTACAATTTTTCGGACAAAGACAACGCTGTTGACGACCAGGTACTCATTTTACACCTGAGTACGGTGAGAGAATGTGTGTAAAGAGCCTTTTCCAGGGACTCAACTATGCGCCGAGCGCAAGGCTCGAACCCAGGACCTTCCGATCCGAAAGCGAGTGTCATACGACTAGACCACATCGCCGCATATTTATCGGGAATATCCTGTGTGAGCAAGGGTAAGAATTACTTCTGACAATCTAAATAGCTGTGGAATTTGAATGTGTTGTGATCGATTAATCCATTTATATCATTAACAAAATATGCTCTAACCAACATGATCGAGCACTCTCATACCTACAAGTACCCATCAACACTCATAAATATCATATATATATATATATATGTGTGTGTGTGTGTGTGTGTGTGTGTGTGTGTGTGTGTGTATTATAATAAATGTGGTCGAAGCCGAGAACTTCCAATTCTAACAAAGTTTATTTCAATCAATCAAAATCAAAACATGTCTCCATTCTTGGCCATAACTGTCATCACACACATAACAAACCTCTCAACAGGGGACCGACAATGTGTAAAACGTGTAATAATACACTACATAATCCCTCCACATAATCAATAACTCGGTTGCATCCCCTTGACAGAATCTTTTGCAATTGCACTGTCGCCATTCACACGCAATAATTATGTATAATATGTATTATTTGTTTACACTCTCTTAATTGCCTATTTTGTTTCATCCCATCCCACCCAAAATTGTAAACCGCTACTATAAGTTATAGGATAATTTCAGTGGTTTGTTATTTAGAATCCTTTCAACATTGCTACTAAAAAGAAAATGCATGTCATGTATATTGTGCGCCTTGAGCTATTTTGTATGAGACCGGCGTTAGATAAAGGAAGTGGTTATTCAGTATCTGATACTGAATAGTGCTTTGCCACTATTCAGTATCCACAAGGAACTCTTTTTTATAGAGAGAGTGAAAAGTGCGACAATCTCGGTTGAACTGCTGACCTACTTCCAGATTGAACACGTGCAGCAACTGACAGCCCGATTCAAAGTTGTAAAAATATTTTGATCGTAATTTTTTAATTTCTGCTATGGTGCAATTAACATAGTTCAAAATATCAAAGTAAGAGTGGCATTCAAATACATTTTTAAATATCTAAATAGACATGATTAAATGTCACTCAATGTTCAGTGACACCATGGCTTGGTGGATATAAGCTGTTTGACTCTGAGCTTAAGGTTCGAGAGCTCAAATCCCGGCAGGGATAACTTTTTTTTTCCCCCAATATTTTAAAAATTCCTTCTGTCTATTGATATTTTTTAAACTTTTGTTTTAATAATTTTATTTGCTTGTAATATGCTTTAATGTTGATATTATACTATTGTTCTTTTATTATTATTATTATTATTATTGTTATTATTATTATTATTATTATTATTATTATTATTATTATTATTATTATTATTATTATTATTAATTATTATTATTATTATTATTATTATTATTATTATTATTATTATTATTATTATTATTATTATTATTATTATCATCATCATCATTATCGTGGTTATTACAAAAGCTAAAAATAAAATAATAATTTGAGTAAAACTAAAAGAGAGGATGAAGATTACTCAACCGTATGCTATCTCGTGTCTAATTAGAATTATTATAATATTTGTATAATTATAATTTGTTAACGTATGTAATGATTGTGTAAGGCTATTCAATTTGATTTATTCTAAAGTATTTACGCTTCAGTGGTTCGACTACCTGTCTAAATATGAACCTGATCGTTCCCATCTAACGCGCCACAAAATCTTCTACCAACTATCTTCATTAAATAAAAACTTTTTTCCTGATCTGTCGGGTTGCTGGGATCTTTAACCCGTATTTAAACTGGGGTGAAAGAGGCTTAAAAAGCAATGGGGACTGTCTGACTTTCCCTTTTTCTGTCTTAACCTGTCACACCTCCAATTGATCGTGACAAGGATGGTGACAAATTATCTGTTGGTTTGGGGTTGTTTTTTTTTGTTTGTTTTTTTTGGTTTTGTTTTTGTATTTAAAAAAATAATTATTTATTTATTTATTTATTTATTTATTTATTTATTTATTTATTTATTTATTTATTTATTTATTTATTTATTTGGTACATGTTTGTCTTCTCCGCGACTGCATTTCTACAATCAATGCCAGGTTTCTTGTTTTTGTTCTATTTAGTATGGTCTTACGTTTTGTTTTGGCTTAACCCCTGTAGACTTCTTTCTCTTTGATGTTTTTATTATATGATTATTAAATAAAAAACTAATTACTAAAATAAATAATTTTGATAATGTTAGCCATGTCACCTCTCTCCCCTGCCCTGTTTGTTTATCTTATCTTTCACAATCCCCCCCCCCCCCCACACACACACACCAACTCTCTCTCTTTCTGTCTTTCTAGTTTTTTCTTCTCTCCCTCTTTCTTTCCCTCTCTTATTTATTCCAATGCCTATCCGTCAAAGCCTGAGGTGGAGGCGATTGCTTTGATGTGTTAACATACAGATCTCACATTGAGAATAATCAAACTATTTTTTTTTTGTCATTGTATTCACCAACTCATTGTTAAAAGTTGGTTTATAAAGACTGGGTCATGGATTACTGGAACCATAATATAGACACTGGAACCTGAAATGACAGTCGTACTGGAATGACTGGGTTCTTCAGTTGATGTGAGTGCCCATTCGAGTTTGCAGGAAATCATAAAGTTAAGAAGCGTAAACAAAGCCGGGGCCATAAATCACAAGGGGCAATGATGACAAAATATTTTTAGAAGTAGACGTCTAAAATCTATTCTTAGCATTTGTCATTGAGAGAGTTACATTTTTTAAAAATACATAACGAACGTAGTGGTGGCACTATATAGATGCTACATGATGGAAAAAACAATTCCCTGAAGGTAATGCATAGGTGCAGAGAAATCCTTTCCGAAAAAAATGCAGAGTAGTTTTCAAAATGTCTTACATAAGGACAAAGTTACAGGAATTTCATTAGACCAAGCCCTTAATTTCCACATATTTTATTTTTGTATTTGTTTTGCTCATATCTTGAATATCATCACAATATGATTGGATTCTTGCAATCTTGTGCCCCCAAAGTCAAGCAACCATGAAGAACTCAAGTGAAAAAAACCTTGTCATAACTTTATAGGGTTTTAGACATTATTAGGATAAATTCAACGCTGAATTTTATATTATTAAACTCACCGTGAAAGTGTTGAATAATAATGGATAGGTATAAAAACTTACAAAATATTACGCATATTTGTTACGTATCGTAGACGTCTTATGTTCTATTCTTCTAGAAACTGATTGTTCAACATCAAAAAAATCATTAAAATATGTTTTTGAGATAGAAAGAACAATTGAAAAGAATTTTATTCTTTTTAGAACAAAACCGTTGACATTTTGATACCTCTGTCTCGCATCATTGAAGTAAGGCAGGGTAGTAAGATCGCTCGGTCGATGGACTAGTAACATTTTCCCACCATCAGCCAAACTGGCAACCATGTTCTTGTAAGTGGTGCGTGGATCTGCTAAATACCGAATGGAATCTTTCACCAATATCCGGTCGTACTGCGGTTTGCTCTCAGACTCGTCTGCAGCCAGATTTCTGGACACGTAAATTGAAAGAACAAAGTTTAACAAAATTTATTTAATCTTAGGCTTTCGCCAATAATTCATACAATTTGCTGACAACATACATGAAAGTGAGAAAAAAGGTAAATGGAACAAAAGAATATAATGATATCATTAATAACCACAAAAATACAACAACTGTAATACTACCAATAATAATAATAATACTAATACTAATATAATAATAATAATAATAATAATATAATAATAATAATAATAATAATAATAATAATAATAAAATAATAATAATAATAATAATAATAATAATAATAATAATAATAATAATAATAATAATAATAATAATAATTAATATAATAATAAATAATAATAATAATAATAATAATAGTAATAATGATAATAGTAAAAATAACAGAAGCACAACAGCAATAATATCTAGTATTGTTTTTGTAAACAGAGGTTAGGTGAAAAGGAAATAGAGAGAAGACAGTAAAATATATAAACTTCGTCCTACATGTTTATTTAACCCATTGTCACTTATTCTTCACGTTCGTTGATCTTTGTAATGATTCATTTATCACCAAGCAGATCACATGAAACTAATTTTACACGGGACTCAGGGCATGTCGCTTATTAAGCTTGCGTTCTTTAAATATCAGTCTCTGTGTTCAGCCAGAAACTCCTCTCTTAAATTTCGTTGGATAATAATATGCGCCTTTCACAAGAGGAGAAAATAACCTGGGTCAGATTTATGCAATCTTTGTCACACATCTGGTCGCTGAATATCAAGATGTTGGTGGTTAGAGCATGTCACAATTATATTTTTAAAATTCCGCAACGTTACTATATTTAGATGACTAAACTACTTCAAGTCGTGTGATCCAAATACAGGATAATTGATCTAATCAGTCATCAGAACAGGGGCAGATGGCAAGTCAGGTCTAGAATAAGACGCAGATTGGCAATTGTGTCAGCTAAGCAAACTGCCATATCCCATCGAAAAGCCCAGGAGGACTCCTTAAGAGAAGAGTCATAGAACCCTTCAATCTCCCCCCCCCCCCCCCTTCCAGCAACATACGGATGTTAATCATGGACAATAACAATGGCAGATGAAAAGAGAATGAATGCACATGAAATTAAGTGCTACAGACTTATCCTAAAAACCCCATGGTCAGCCAAGGCAACGAACATCTGCGTCTTGAAGAGAATAAGCATTAAGACCCCCAGTTTGTGGCAGCCATCGGGAAATTGAAGCTGTCATACTTAGACCACATCAAAAGACACGTTTCAAATGAAGAATGTGCATGAAGGATGTCTGCGAGTTTAAGCGGAGCAGAGGAAGGTAGCCTCAAGACATAACAGATTGGATGGGGGGGGGGGGGGGGGTCAACGACAGAGGCAAGACACGTCACACAACTGAAAACAAATTCCGTCAGGCAGTTTTGGAGGCTACGCCCAACAAGGATCCGCCTTAAACAAGCCAATGAAATCACATCAGTTAAATAATTTCAGTTAAGTAGACAGAGCAGGCACTTGAATGGAAGGCCATAACAAACGAAAGGAGAGAAGGGAAAAAGTCTCGTTGTCAGATCAACTGTATTGTGGAAATTAGTAGTATTAGTAGTATTAGTAGTAGTAGTAGTAGTAGTAGTAGTAGTAGTAGTAGTAGTAGTAGTAGTAGTAGTAGTAGTAGTAGTAGTAGTAGTAATAATAGTAGTAGCAGTAGTAGTAGTAGAAGTGGTAGTAGTAGTAGTAGTAGTAGTAGTAGTAGTAGTAGTAGTAGTAGTAGTAGTAGTAGTAGTAGTAGTAGTAGTAGTATTAAGCCTCGCAGTCTGAATGACGCTTGCTGAGAATTGTGTGATTCAGCAACAAAGTTTCTCTGGAGTATAGCTGCTCTCTCCATGTTGTTAATTTTTTCCATGGCCATGGTCCAGGGCCAGAGTTTTGAGGCTGTCAAGATCTTGTTGTGACTTTAGTACGGAGGGCACTGCAGTATTTCTTAGTTCTTTGAGGATTAATTCGGCCTCTTCTGAATTCAGAAATTTCTGATATGATGTAAAGAGATCCTGGTTCAGAGTATTTACTATTGATGTTGGTGGTCTCCATACATATTTGTTGCCATGTAGGAAATATTCTGTCATTACAGTTTGGGCAAGGATGTTATCTTCTCGACGTAAGATGTGACCAAATAACTTCCATCGCTGTTCTTTTAGTATTGTACTCGGGCATTGGACTTTGGTTCTTTCATAGAGGTCAGTATTTGGAATTGTCTTGGGCCAATAGATTCCGATTACGCGACGCCATAGTTTGCGGTGATACAAAAATTTCTATGTTCTTTTTTGGTGAGGCCCCAGGTTCCACAATTATATGTCAATCAGTGCCTCGTAAATCTGTGTTCGTTAGTCTCTACTGATTATGTTATTTCTATTCCATAAATTAAATTTTGGAGTTGGTTGAATGCATTGGTGGCGAGCTGTTGTTTTATGGTGTCTTCATTTTCGTTGATCAAATTGCCTAGTTTTCATACACTTTTCCATTCATTTAAATTTCTGTTGATTTTTTGTACGGTATATTCTGTTTTGGATTGAGTCACTTTTAGATTCCATGCTTCTGGAGTAGTTCATATTATTGGCGTGCATTTTTTCGCTTGATGTTTTGATTCAAAGATTATGTCTGCATCATCTGCATATATCAATTCACATGTAATCTTCTTTGTTGGTGGTAATTTTGGTCTTATTTCTTTCATGGCTGATTCGAGGAAATAACATAACATTTGAGTTACCAACGATCAAAATGAGTTAGGGTAATAAAGTATTTAGGTGCGCGCTAATGAATTTGACAATAATAGGGAAGCCAGATAGCGATTCCCAACGTCAAATGAAGGATCACAATGCCCCTAGCGAACGTAGACACCGTTTCTACGTTCCCTCACGTACGTAGAAACGCTGTTTATATGCTCTCACATTGGATCACTCAGACGCTACCTCTATTAATAGAAGGAACGAAATTGATATTACTCAGCTTTGTCATTGTTTTCAGCCAGCCATCTTTATGAGTAGTTCTCGCTAAATAGCATCAATTAGATTATACGAATTTAAGGTTACACATAGTTTTGTGTCTTGGTACGTTGTATTAGACTGACGGATGTTATGAGTGTTTTTAACTAAACGTACAGAAACATTATAATAAAAATAATTTAATGTAGGAAGACAAAGTCAGAAAATAAAAAGATAAGTAAATAATTTCAAAGGTGCTAATTAAATTGACAAATGAAATAAATTCGGACAAACATTTATATCTTTTAAATAAAATTATAATTTTAAATAGTATATTAACAGTTTTGTTATATGTAGCTCAAAGGTTTCCAATTGTTTTACATCAGTGACTGTTTATTTATGGAGAGAATTTGGAGATTTAAAAAATATTCATTCGAGTCAACGGGTGATACTTTACTTACTTTTTTTTTTAAGTTGGCAAGTTACTTCTGTAAAAATAGATTTATAATATTTTGATTTGCCAGTTATTCTGTGCTTGATGATAAACCTTTAACATTGACTTTACGGAACAGTATTAACCCCAACCCTATTTTTTAAAGGAATATATTTTCTAAACCACCAAAAACCACCAAAATCGGTATTATATTTCAGGGCATTAACCAGCTTCAAAATCATTGGATTTTCGTACCGGAAGTACTCCTCAGCTCCGACATGGGCAATCTGTATAGGTACCATTTTGTTAGTTTCTGTTTCTGCATAGTGAAAATGACCTGGAATTACTGTTTGCACGGGATGAACCAAACAAAAACGGTCTTGAATGGCCTCGGCTAAACTACCTCTGAAATCACCCACGTAAGCCTGGAGATAAAATTGTCATGGGATGGGTTAATCAATACATCGAGATATAAATGAATTAGAATTGCATAATACAAAACAAGTTTAACAATCAATCAATAAACCAAGAAATTAAATAATAAATAGAAAAAAAAGAAAGAGCATTACTTCACTTGGTCTAATGTCTAGATCGCATTGTCATGTATTATAAATGCAACTAGTCAGACTATTGTTACTTCTCTTCCAAAATTTATGGAATAGAAATGCTACTACTACTACTACTACTACTACTACTACTACTACTCCTACTACTACTACTACTACTACTACTACTAGTGCCGCGCTGAGGACGGTTCTTGGTACCGGTCCCGGTTCCACGGTCCTTTAGCTGAGAACCAGGGACCGGTCCCAAAGTGGAGAAACGTTGGCGGTCCTTACTTCTTATAAACTGTCAACGGTCAGAGCGATTTTCGCGCCATACTACTTCCCCAGCGATTATTTGCGTCGGTCCTTTTGCCTATCTTCCAAAAATCACCACCCATCCCACTGAATTTAGTCGCACCCACCCACGTTGCTATACACTAAACGACACATACGACCATCTCCCTCAACTCCGCAAACCGCCCTTTCGTGTGTGAGATGGGGGGAACAGGAGGCGCACGCCTTGGACGATTCCATTATACGGGGTAATTTTTAAAATTTACTACACCATAATGATCGCAATGACAATGATCTATGATGAAGGCATGACCCCTCTTCTCTAATGGGTTATTGTTTGAAATGAATGTGACTACTAAAGATGTGTGTGTGTGTGTGTGTGTGTGTGTGTTTCGAACCTAACAAGTCCGAATCCTTCTTTTGTCTATCTCTTGTCACCACTCCGTTCTATCGCATTGTTGTCATTTAAAATAATACAATAATATTAAAATTTAGTTAGGCCAATAGAATATTTGGGGGCCCCGATAGCTCAGTTGATAGAGCAATCTTTATACGCAAAGGCCAGAGATCGATCCCGGGTGCAGTCGAGCTTTTTTCCCCTCTGAACTCCCTGTCTACTCAGCAGTGAATGGGTAGCTGGGTTTGTTAGATCTGGCGAAAAGTACTTTGGGATAGACTAGCGTCCTATCCAAAGGCATAAATATTTTATAAAAAATTAAAGTCAAAAAATAAATTGAGCTTTTATATAGCGCAATATCCACTAAATGTGCTCAAAGCGCTTTACAATAGGTCCCTGACTAATAGCAACGCGTAACATGTAGAACGAGACATGACGCCTGTTAGGCGATGTTACAATTTTTTTTCCGACAGAGACAACACTGTTGACGACCAGGTACTCATTTTACACCTGATTACCGTGATAGGATGTGAGTAAAGAGTCTTTCACGGACTCAACTAGGCGCAGAGCGAGGCTCGAACCCAGGACATTCCGATCCGAAAGCGAGTGTCATAACACAAGACCACATAGCCGCACAAAAATAGAAAACAGGAATGGAGACGAAAAAAAAAACAAACAAAAAAAAAACAAACAAATCAAAACAAACTCTTCCCGCACTTTTGGTCCAGCATGCCACAGACACAAAATATTAACAATCCCTTTTCCCTAACACTAACATTGACTTGACCCGCTCCATCAATCTTTGGAGACACACACACACGCCCACACACACACACACACACACACACACACACACACACACACACACACATGCTTAATGGATAGTATTTTAGCACTATTTTCATGTTTTAATGTAAAAAGGCTTCTCCGCTCTCACTTTCACCTAGCGGTTCTACAGCCGTCTACTGCAGGCACGGTCCCAATGTCGAAAAAGACCCGGTTCTCTGACGGTCCCAAGTCCCAACGCGCCTTGTGAATGGCCAATGTCGAAGAAGAACCGGTTCTTGGAACCGGTCCCTGCGGTTCTCATTTCCCAGGGACCGTAGAACCGGCGGTCCTAAACATGCTTGGGACCGCTCCGCACTAACTACTACTACTACTACTGCTGCTGCTACTACTACTACTATTACTCCTCCTCCTCCTCCTCCTCCTCCTCCTCTTCCTCCTCTTCCTACTACTACTACTACTACTACTACTACTACTACTACTACTACTACTACTACTACTACTACTACTACTACTATTATTATTATTATTATTTTGACTACTACTACTACTACTACTACTACTACTACTACTACTACTACTACTACTACTACTACTACTACTACACAACAACAACAACAACAACTACTACTACTACTACTACTACTACTACTACTACTACTACTACTACTACTACTACTACTACTACTACTACTACTACTACTTCTACTACTACTACTATAATTCCTCTTCCTCCTCCCACCACCACTACTACTACTACTACTACTACTACTACTACTACTACTACTAATAATAATAATAATAATAATAATAATAATAATAATAATAATAATAATAATAATAATAATAATAATAATAATAATAATAATAATAAATAATAATAATAATAATAATATATATAATATACTACTACTACTACTACTATTACTACTACTACTACTACTATACTATACTACTACTATACTACTACTACTACTACTACTACTACTACTACTACTACTACTAATAAATATAATAATAATAATAATAATAATAATAATAATAATAATAATAATAATAATAATAATAATAATAATAATAATAATAATAATAATAATAATAATAATAATAATAATAATAATAATAATAGCAACAGTGACAATGGATCTAAAAATATCGCGTGAATGAAATGCAGATAACGCTCAATTGTGGAATCGAAGGTAAGAGTCAAATATTGATAATCAAATAGGGCTACTACTACTACTACTACTACTACTACTACTACTAATATATAATAATAATAATAATAATAATAATAATAATAATAAATAATAATAATTAAATAATAATAATAATAATATAGCAACAGTGACAATGGATCTAAAAATATCGCGTGAATGAAATGCAGATAACGCTCAATTGTGGAATCGAAGGTAAGAGTCAAATATTGATAATCAAATAGGGCGCATACATCACCTAAATTGTGCACAATACAAAGAACCCATTATGACAAAACTATTACGAAGCTAATAATACGTGGCAATCTGTTGTAAATAAACATTACACCAATGGAATATTTGACATTTCAAATAAATATTCTTTCATTATTATGTGCGGCTATGTGATTATGTGGTATGACACTCGCTTTCGGATCGGAAGGCCCTGGGTTCGAGCCTCGCTCGGCACATAGTTGAGTCCTTTGATAAGGCTCTTTACTCACATTCTGTCACCATACTCCGGTGTAAAATGAGTACATGGCCGTTAACATCGTTGCCTCAGTCCGAAAAAAAGTGTAATTTTATCGCGTAATAGGCGTTATGACCCGTCCTACATGTTAAGTGTTGCTGTTGGCCTGGGACCTCTTGTAACGCACTTTGAGCACGTTTAGTGGATATTGCTCTATATAAAAGCTCAATAGGATTCAATAGTCTGATGTCACGTCCGCCCACTAACGAGCAGCTTGGTTCTAAATAAAGGAAATCGGTACTTTTTATTCTTCATGCTGGCTAGAACTTTTTCACATGCTATGTGATCAGAATGTATAAAAGTAAAAATATGGTCAGGTTTATAATGTTTTTCTCCTCAGGATACACTTTTATGCTCGTCGGAAAAGTATATCATAAGGGCGTCCGCCATTGATCCGATAGTTTAGAACCAGTTACTAAGTTACAAAGCGTCATTATGAGGGAACTGACGTCACGACTGTGAATCCTATTTATTATATCTATGGGATACGTTGTTGTTTTTTTTATTATCTAAAGTGCACAAGTTTTAACCTTTCATCGTCAGTACACAAATATCATCATTGCATGGACCAGTGCACCAAGCAATTATCCATCAATCAATATTCCATTCATTGAACACCCAGTTCGACATTTGATCGATTGATTGGAGCTGTACACGTTCTTTTGATTTTGAACAATCACCATTTACTCTTCATTTCAGTTTTATTTAAGAATTGCCATCCAAAAACATAGGGAAAAAAGCTTCAATGCGAAAGTCTCTTTATCTTCTTCACCTGCAATGGATACAAAGTATTGATTCTCAGATGACATCATATTGTTAGTATCATCATCATCATCATCATCATCATCATCATCAAGACTATTATTATTATTATTAATTAGTATTAGTAGTAGTAGTAGTAGTAGTAGTAGTAGTAGTAGTAGTAGTAGTAGTAGTAGTAGTAGTAGTAGTAGTAGTAGTAGTAGTAGTAGTAGTAGTAGTGGTGGTAGTAGTATTTTTAAAAGTAAAACTGAGCATTCATTTCTATAGGCAAAATCCACTAAATGTGCCCAACGCTCTTTACTAGGCCCAACCTCAATACTTAACTGTAAGAGAAAATATAGTGCCAAAAGGCAAAAAAAAAAAAAAAAAAAAAATTTCGACAGAGATTCCGCTTTGAACAGTTAGGTACTCATTTTACACCTGAATATGGTGAAACAATGTGAATAAAGAGCCTTTTCCAAAGAATCTACCTTGCACCGCTCAGAGCGGGACTCGAAACCGGGAAGGCGAGTGTAACACCACAAGACCACAAAGTAGTGCGGGGCGGTCCTTGGCAAGCTTAAGGACCACGGTCCTACGGTCCTTGGGAAATGAAAACCGCAAGGACCGGTCCTAGGACCGGTCCTTTCAACATTGAACATTCCTGAGAGACTGTTGGAAGTTCGAACCGTTTTGACCTTTGAGACCGTGGGATCGTTCATTCTTGAACCGTTAAAGACCGCTACACGATGAAAACCGTGGTCTACAGGAGTAAAACACACGGAGTAGTCACACTCATTTCAAATTGTAACCTAATTAGAGAAGAGGGGTGATGCCTTCTTTATTTGCTCACCGTACTTCATTGTTACTTCGATAATTTAATAAAATTTGAAATTTATCCCCATTAACGGAGATAATGGCATCGCCCAAGGCGTTGATCGATTGTTCGTGGCGTTGATACACACACGCAACTCCTACCCCCCTCCCCACACACACACACATTAGAGGGCAGTGAGCATTGAAGAGTAAGAGAGAGACGTGAAGTTATAATAAGAGGGGGTGGATGAGGTAATAAGTACTAAGTAATAAGAGGGGTCGATGGTGACTTTTCGCCAGATCTAACAAACTCAGCTACCCATTCACTGCTGAGTAGACAGGGATTCAGAAAAAAACTCGACTGCACCCGGGATCGATCTCTGGCCCTTTGCGTATAAAGAGAGTGCTCTATCAACTGAGCTATCGGGGTCCCCAAATATTCTATTGGACTTTTTTAAAATTCAGACGTTATAACTGGGTTTTTTGGAAGGAAGAAACTAATGAAACTCATATTATTTGATTAGTAAAAACACCAAACGAAATTTTAATATTATTGTATTATTTTAAATGACAACAATGCGATAGAAAGGAGTGGTGACAAGAGATGGACAAAAGAAAACAAAAAATCGGATTTGCTACTTGCTAGGTTCGACACACACACACACACACACACACACACACACACACACAAACACACACATCTTTAGTAGTCACATACATTTCAAACAATAACCCATTAGAGAAGAGGGGTCATGCCTTCATCATAGATCATTGTCATTGCGATCATTATGGTGTAGTAAATTTTGAAATTTACCCCGTATAATGGAATCGTCCAAGGCGTGCGCCTCCTGTTCCCCCCATCTCACACACGAAAGGGCGGTTTGCGGAGTGGAGGGAGGTGGTCGTCTGCCTGTATGGTCGTCTGTGTCGTTTAGTGTAAGGCAAAGGGGGTGGGTGAGATTAATTAAGTGGGATGGGTGGTGATTGGTGGAAGATAGGCAACCGAGGCAACGAATCGCTGGGGAAGTAGTATGGCGCGAGACCGTTGAAAGGTGATAAGAAGTGAGGACCGCCGCCGGTCTTCCACTATGGGACCGATCCCCGGTTCACAGCTAAAAGACCGTGGGACCGGTCCTTAGACCGGTCCTCAGCGCGGCACTACCACAAAGCGTAGGGTAAGTGGGGGAATTCCACACCCACGTTCAGTATATCAAGCTCTTCTCAGAAAGAAGACCCATTGGATACTGTTCAAAGTTTTAACTGCCTTTGATTTTTATTTCCTGAATACAAGAAGCAGTCACATTCACTACTGTTGAATTCTGACAATTTTTCAAGTTTTTATGAGCCCATGAGTGTAAAACTCATGGTTTTCAAATGTGGCAAAATGTTGTTAAATTTTCTTCAACTTTGAAGAAGCTCAAGCTAGAAATGCAATCATTCATCTGATATGTAAAATTTTCCCCTAAACATGTTCTAGGTGTGTTAAGTAAGATGCTGTGCCTATTTTAGATTCATAAATGTCAGGGAAATTCCACACTCTACAGGTTTCGAATTTCTCGTGTCTTTGATGTGAAAATATTTGATCAAAATCCTATGTCAATTGTTTTATTTTACAAAGAGAGGCTCCCGCTATCATTTCAAGTCAATAGTTATATCCTTATCCATGGTTTTTTTTTTCGTTTTTTTTTTTGTTTTTTGTTTTTTGTATTGGGGCCATTCCACACCAAGCGGGTGTGGAATTGCCCCAACATAGTTTACTTTTGTTTTTCTTAGAAAAGCCCATATCCAAAAGTCTTGGAAGTGTGTGGCATATCAACACTGTTTGTATAATAAGCCTTATTGTGGGCCTACATGATGCTACTTATGTATGCCCATGCTTTAGAGCTGGATCTAGAAGGGATTTCTGTTCATGTTTTTCTCATTTTTCTATAGAGATTGGCAAATCATGGTGATGAATTACAAGAAAAGACGGTGTCGTATGACCATGCAGATTCAAAGTTTGAGATCTTTGTATGACCACTGGTCATTGACAGAAAATATAAGCCTACACTATTAAAGTATATTTTACATTATAGAGAAGGAATTATGATAAAAATGTGTGGTCTAGTGGTATGACATCCGACTTGCTTCCTGTACGTCGAAGTTTCGAATCCTGTTGAGGGCGGCGTAACGTTAAGTCCCTGATATAGGCTCTTTACTCACATTGTCTCACCGTACTCAGATGAGAAAGATTATTTGGCCGCTAAGAGCAGTGTCCAGACGAAAAAAGAAAGACATGATGAGAATAATTATTGGCTAATTGGAATAATTTATGAAAAAAAACGTGTAATAGCACCGTGCTGGTTGCATGTCTCGCCTTACAGGTTTAGTGTTGCTTTGGACCACTTGTAGAGTGCTTTGAGCATATTTAGTGGACATTTCTGTATATAAAGACTCGATAGTTTTACATCCTCACTTTTTAAAAAAGACGAGACATCGAGCCGTTCGGCCAGTAGCACAATATACAGGAATTCATTTTGTATTAGATGGACAATACGATGTGATAAAAAAACAGAATTATAAACTAGTTTACTTACCAATCTGTCTGTGGTTCCAAGCTCTAAATGTTCATGAAGCAAAGAATAAAACTTTTCCTCATATTCTGTCCCAAATCGATATTTGTCCGCATCCTCCAAAACAGGAATATTATATCGAGTTTGATAACTTTCCGATATGACCGCTAGAGGGCGATGAATTTCAGGCCCCAAATAGGCAGACGCCATATTTGATTTTAAAGTTTAGATGTGGTGAGCAAAATTGAAACAGAACAATTTGAGATGTCATTTACAAATTGAAATAATGTTGAAACTCGGTTCACATTTTTGGCCTTTCTTAAGTGATAATTCAAACTCTACGAATGCTGAGGGGGGGGGGGCGCGGGAGATGAAAGCAGATAATGGAGATTTTGTGGTCTGTTCATAGAGACTTGGATATACGATATGGTCAAATATTTATTTTCAGAATGAAGTGATCAGTTAATGTAAAGGAGTTCAATTTGAATCTGAAAAGTAAAAATAATAGAATGTTCTTATCTGATAATGTAAATCGTGTTATATTGATAAAATGAAGAAAATGATTAGTGGTCGAATAGTACATTGTCTGGTCATAGTCAATAGAAGTTGAATGAGATTAATAATGGGATGAATGAGAATGATTAAAAAATGGAGTAAAATTGCAACTCTGGAAATAAACATAATTTGATATGGTATTCAAAGGGTGTTAAGAAAGCTACTGTTTTTATTCACAATGTTGAAAGCTTTGATTGCTGTTTGTCATCACTGGACGGACGCTTCTAGAAATAAGTCTTTATGTGAACGAGGTTTCTGTAGATATTGTAACAGATCGACTTTCTCAGCTGTTACCAAAGATTCGTGATCTGATGTGAAATTCTGACATCGCTTGCCCGCTTTAACAGAGAACGCGTTCTGGCTTTAATACAAAAAGAACGATATAGTTTTCAACTAATTTGGCAGTTGGAAATACTGTGAAACTTGTCTGGGAACAACAAGAGATGAAGTGAGTAGAAAAGTGCCTGAAGACAATAGAGAATAATTTTTTTTTGCGGCGTTGGTGTGGTTTGAACCTGCGACCTTATTGGTACGACAACTCCGCCTGGCCGGTGAGAGCGTGACTCAACCGTATGAGCTATCCTCGAACACAAAAACATTTGTTTCAAACTCAGGTCATTCCTAGAGCTCTCTCTCACCGACTTCTGGAGACCGCGGGTTCGCCACACAACCATCGCGAAGTTACCTGGCCAGCAGTTAAGCTTAATAGCCAATATTCTCAACACAAACATATAACATAGAAACGATTAAGACATTGAGTATGCTCCGGTATATGGGGTGAATTTTTAATTCAGAAAAGTGAGTGGAGCAGGCACTTATGTTGGTAACAACAAGAGATGAAGTGAGTAGAAAAGTGTCAAAAGACAATAGAGAATAACAATTTTCGCGGCGGTGGTGGGGTTTGAACCTGCGACCTTATTGGTACGACAACTCCGCCTGGCCGGTGAGAGCATGACTCTACCGTATGAGCTATCAACGAACACAAAAATATTTGTTTCAAACTCAGGTCATTCCTAGAGCTCTCTCTCTCGCCGACTTCGTTTCAAACTCAGGGACACGTTTTAAGACCCAGGTTTTAAAATCCAGATATACGAGTAGTAGATGTAGTGCCAGGAACACAAACATGGTAAATGGTTATTGTCCTTCTGCTGATTGCTGGATAAACCATAGGCTGAAAATAGAAATTGAACTTAGACGCCATGAAATTTATTGGGCCAGTATTCGTTAATCGTGGAAAAAAAACGCAGAATTTAAAAAAATAATTTTAAAAAAACAACAACAAAACTCTAACCCCACAATCTTTTTCAGATTCTTAACCAGTTGACTGTCGTACCTCGCGAGGTCCCAGGTTTGCGAGAGTTTTTTGTTGTTGTGTTTTTTTTTTCTTTTTTCTTTTTTTGTTTTTTTCTTTTGCTTTTTTTGTTTGTTTGTTTGTTTGGTTTTGTTTTGCTTTTTACAAAGATGAGGATCATTTAAATCGTTCGATATTTGAAGGATTTTTTTTTTGGGCCAATTTAAAAAAAAAACCGGTCTTCCCAGAGTAGGTACGGAAGTTTACATGCTAATCCTCATCAGTGTGATTTTAAAATGAAATTTAGTCCTGACCCAGCCAGAAATAATACTAGATACATAATTTTAGAAGAAAAAAAAAAAAGGGGGGGGGGATACATCACAAATATCAATATCAAAATTGATCAAATGCAGAGACCAAAAAAAATGCCGTCTGATGATAATGAAATCATCGTACAACTTAATTCATAATATCCGTGCCCTGTGCAATATTGCAAACTGACCCTGTGTGTGTGTGTGTGTGTGTGAGTGTGTGTGTGTGTGTGTTTGTTTGTTCAATGTGTCTGTGTGTTGTGTTATATTATTTGCGTCACGTATCGACACAGTCAATAAGGTTTTAGTTCCAATAACGGGGTATTTACACGGTATCAGATTTATCAGAGTTAGCCATGTGTTTGATTAGTAGTGGTGGATATTCTACACGGAGGTAGAATACACTTAGAACCTGCCATGTAGACACGTAGTCAATGACAATCAGGGAAATTAAAGGAAAATAATTTCTTTTAGAAAAAAATGAAAATAGAGCATTTATATAGAGCAATATCCACTATTCGTTCTCAAAGCGCTTTACAAGGAGTCCCTGGCCAACAGCAACACTTAACATATAGGACGGGACATGACGCCTGTTAGGCGATATTAAATTTTTTTCGGACCGAGGCAACGCTGTTAACGGCCAGTTACTCATTTTACACCAGAGTACGATGTGAGAAAGTGAGTAAAGAGCCTTTCCCAAGGGCTCAACTATTCGCCGAGCGAGGCTCGAACCCAGGACCTTCCGTCCGAAAGCTAGTGTCACATCACTAGACCACATAGCCGCACTTTTAGGATCTTTTTAAAAATTTCATTTTAATCGAAAAGAAAACATATTGTATTCGATAACGCCGCATGATTAAGGCATTGCACTGTGATCCGGAAGGTCCCAGGTTCGAGCCCCGCCTCAGGCACTTTCGTTTTTTTCCTTGGGCAAGATTATTAACCCCCAATTTGCTCACTTGGACAACATCGGTGATTCCTGTTGACATCAGATATCCTGTTTGATGGATTATCTATATTCCTTCGTGGAATGCCTAAGCGACGGTATCTTATGATGCTGGGCGTGGAAGGGCGTATTTTTATTTTTAACAACAAGAGATGAAGTGAGTATGAAAGTGCCAGAAGACAATAGAGAATAAAAATTTCGCGGCGGCGATGGGGTTCGAAACCGCGACCTTACTGGTACGACAACCCGCTTGGCCGGGGAGAGCGTGACTCTACCGTATGAGCTATCCACGAACCCTAAAAAGATCGTCTCTAACCCTTGTCATTATTAGAGCCCTCTCTTGCCGATTACTTGAGGTCACACACACACACACACACACACACACACACACAACCGCCGCGAAGTTAGTTGGCCAGCATTTAATGGCCATTAATAGCCATTATCTCAACACAAACATATAACATACAAACAATTGAGACATTGAGTATGCTCCGGTATTTGGGGTGAATTTTTAATTCAGAAACGTGAGTGGAGCAGGCACTTATGTTGTTTTTATTTTTATTGTGTAATGTAATTGAGTGTATGTTGGGTCATGTTGGGTGATACGCATCAAGTACTTTCGGCGCTGCACTGCGGCTGACGCCTGGGTTATTCCAAGTTCCCTTGGAATATACCCTAAAGACAAATTTTCCCACGGGGATGAATAAAGGGAATTTTATTTATTTTTATTTAGCCCGACGACGTAACGACATGGTCAGACTGGCATCTTACTAGAGTGGTGATCAACATTTGAACCCACGAATATTGTATGATCCGAGAGAACAGTACACATACTTAGAGCCCACGGATTTATTCAGGTTTTTTTCTTATTCGTTCACAGACACAACAAATGATGCTGCCTTTTGGGTGGGATCGTAAAACACGTTCCGCTGATTCTGACAGACCAAGGAACAATCTCTTTCAGCTACTTAAGATACACCAGAAAAAGCTATGACTCAGAATCCCGTTGCTTAAGAGTCGAGGTCTCCACTAAATTGTGCTATTTGGACCATTGAGCATATCTCTATTATGGACAACTATTGTAAAACCTAGGAGAGGAACCGAGTCCCATAAAATATTATTCTATTCACAGTTTACGTTCTATCTCTACTTAATAGCTATGGAAAGAGATATCTATTTGTAGTCCTTGGAAACAACACAACATAATATTTGGTTAGCCACTATTCAATTAAGCAATTTTTTAGATAGAATGCATGTGACGACAAAACCTGTTTAGTGTACTTCTCGCCAGCCACAAGGGTGAATGTTTCTCACCGTATTATCTAAATAGGATGAAACGAGATAAAAGTAGTTTTTTAAATGATAAATTGGAAAGCTAAAAGTTTGAAATTTGAAGATAAATTGGAACAAATATTGACATTTCATTTATGTAGACGAGGCATTTTTAAAATGAAACACTTTTGCCTTAACCAACAATGTCGTGGACCGATCGCCCCAAATACAGCTGTGCTGTAAGATATTATATACGATATGTATATATATAAATATATGTGTGTGTGTGTGTGTGTGTGTGTATGTACGTGTGTGTGTGTTAAGAGAGAGAGATAGATAGAGGGAGAGAGAGAGAGAGAGAGAGAGAGAGAGAGAGAGAGAGAGAGAGAGAGAGAGAGAGAGAGAAAATCGATAAATTTGTTCCAACCACGAGCTTGACTTACAAATCTTCTTTTATCCAATTACAAACGCCCACAAGAATCCTAATTGTTATGAGTTGTTTTATTCATGGCGTGAATTCAAAACCAACCTTAACAAATCGTTGTATTGATACAAATAAAACATGTTTATAGTAATTAATTTTGTAAGCCAGGTTGCAATACTGTTTTCTTTATTTCACCTGTTATATATTAATATGGTATTATTATTATTATTATTATTATTATTATTATTATTATTATTATTATTATTATTATTATTATTATTATTATTAATATAAATATTTTATTACTGTTCTTGTTGTTGTTATTATTGTTATTTTTATTAAAATTATTATTATTATTATTATTATTACTATTATTATTATTATTATTATTATTATCATTATTATTGCGATTGAAATAAACCCTTTACATCGAAAACAATGTTTAAGACAAAAGTCGTCAACTTAACCTGTCACTTTCAGCCTAAACAGTCAGGGTTTTAGACCCAGAGCATACTTTTAAGGATGAAATAAATGTATTAGTATTTTGTTGTATGTTTTACAGTGAAATTCAGGCCTTTCCGTAGCAAAGCAAAATTGTGATAAGTTATATTCATAATGAGTGGAGCGGACCGATCTTGCAGATTATCCGAAATTACCAGCCTTCCAGATTTTGATCGCCTTTCACATTATGTTTGTCTTTGGTGATTTGATAAGTCGAGCTGCTTCCTGTATATTACCGTGTGATCCTAGGTGTCACTGTGGCAAGCCATGATAATTTCTCACACTCTGAGAGGCCAGCTGACTCGCATCCACTGAATATGGCTATGGGAACACCAAGCTGTCTTGAATTCAGGATGATCAGGCCAAAAAAGTCAGCCCTCCAGCTGTTAAACATTATTAGTTATTTTAAACGGAGATGATGAAAAATATGTTTGGTGTTACACAATGATGAAGTCCGTTTCCTTAGACACATGCTTACAAACTGAAATGCTGGCTGATGGCACAGTTGGCAGAATGTAATGCAGAGGGATATGGGGCTGGCACATTCAAATGTGTGTCATGTTATAAAGATGGCTGTATTCTATATCATAGCCCCCTTCATACATGCCAACGGGACACTCCAGTTGGCCCTACAGTTTAGTGACCATTCATTAGAAGGTCTGTTTGTTGTCTTTTTAGCAACGACATATGAACTACGATTATTTTACTGTAAAATTAAACGCAAAATTCTAACCAAAAGTAGAGTAGAGCTGACCTGATTTTGTATGCAGTTTTGTTTATTTATTTATTTATCTGTTTTTGTTTTTGTTTGTTTTTTTGTTGGGTTTTTTTTCAGCTTGTCAAGAGCATTTCGTGTTAATGAACGGTCAGAAGCAACAGTTTCGGGTGGGGAGTACGTCGCTTGTTAATTTGGTGGTCGGTTTCCTCTAATTTGTCCCAGTATAACTTATAAATGGTCCATAATAGAATATATGTCATTATAACTCCTAAACAATTGTGTTGGCTACGATTATATTTGGCAGGCAGCTTAAGTGCATGTCTAGCAATCAAGCCATCAGGTTTGAGGATAAGTATCCCAATGTTTTGACGCATTAGTGAGTGATTTTTGTCGTTTAAAGGCGTCCTTCCGAGCCATCAGACCCTTGGAGCTGGAGTTTATCTCAGTTTCTACAGCGTGAAATGGACAATAGTAATTGATTGCTACCCTTTGGATAGGATGCTAGAAGATCACAGAGTACTTTCCGCCAGATCTAACCGACTCAACTACCCTGGATGAATAAAGGGGGTCGAAAAAAAAATGTCAACTTCACATGGGATCGATCTAGGTCCCTTTGCGTGTAAAGCAACTGAGCTATCGGGACCCCCGGGTGAAATTAAGCCTGTAAATATGTACAATGCCTTGCATATTAATTCTTTTTTTTCAAAAATATGTGAACATTGACTAGTAGAAAGGCATGTGAATACGATTTCCGGTATTGAATACATTTATGATTCAGACTTCTTGTTCTCAACCCACGAGCCAAGAAAGGTGCCCATTTTGTATCATTGAGTAAAGGACTGCTTAAGATATATTTTTTATAAACTTAATTAATTCTCATAAGTAACTTTAATACATTGTTGGGTGAATCGTATTTTCTTTTGAAATATGGTTTGGTCTGTTGGGGTAAATTACTTGAAATGACCAAACCAATTCAAAAAAAAAAAAAAATATAAGATTTAAACAACCAAGGACACCCCCCCCCCCCTTTTTTTTTTCTCCAATGTGGCAGGCCGCAGTAACGTTATCGAAAGGCGTACAAAGTTTGAAGTACATAAAGAAGAGGGCACACAAAGTGTGAAATACTTAGAAAAGAGGGCACAAAAGTTTGAAATCTATTGGCAAGAGGGCGCACAAAGTATGAAATACTTTGACCAGATGGCACATTGCGTATGAAATACTTTGACCAGAGGGCGCACAAAGTATGAAATCTGTTAGACAATAGGGCAAAAAGTTATGACATAATCAAACAAGATGGCACACAAAGTACGAAATGCTTATGATCAGAGGACACCAAAGTATGAAATACTTTGACCAGAAGGCACACAAAGTATGACATACTCAGACAAGAGGGAAAAATAGTATGAAATACTCAGACAAGAGAGCACACAAAGTTTTAAATACTCAGACAAGAGGGTACACAAAGTATGAAAGACTTTGGCCGGAGAGTGCACAAAATATGAATTACTTTAACCAGACGGCACACAAAGTATGAAATACGAGAGGATGCATCACCCTATTCGACTAAGCATAATTCGTTACAAATTATATTAGTCGTATATTGTAACTATCATAAATTGATCTGGTAATTAAAATAATATGGGAAATCCTTTTGAATTGTACACATCATCAAATAAAACAGTATCAAGATAGTATATATTAAGTTTTGTTATGCATTGTCAAGGGATTCTTCCATGTCATAAGAAGTTAATGTTACCACATGACTCTTACAGCTGGGCGTTGCAAATGTGATCATTTCTTTGTATGTATTATGACATTCCGTCATTCGGGTTGCATTGAGAACATTGACAGCGTTACCGAGTTCTCCGTAATTTATTCTGATTTATGTTATCAATTTATGCAAATAACAAGAAGTGAATGATTGTTGAATTCACAGCGAAATGAACAGTGTCTATGCTTGAGTGTGGGAAAGCTGGGGACTTGAGGGATTGGTGTGAATATGAACCAAGCACTGACGTATTATCTTTGGGGAAATAACTCTTCCACTCTTCTCTCACTCCCATCTATTTAACAGCCTATTTATATACCTACCCACCTGTCTATCTGTCTATCCATATACTTATCTATCTGCCTATCCATCTGTCTATCTATCTATCGAAGTATTCATTACGTGATATAATGATGTGCACGAATCTTTAGTGTGCATGCACGACTATTAAATAGTATTCTCACCTTTTATTTTGCCAACAACATTGTTTCAACAGCTTATTTCACTGCACGAGTCCTGGGTTCGAGCCTTGCTCGGCGCATAGTTGTGTCCTTGGAAAAGGCTCTTTACTCACATTCTCTCGCCGTACTCAGGTGTAAAATGAGTACCTGGCCGTTAACAGCCTTATCTCTGTCCGAAAAAATTATAATATAGCCTTACGGGTGCGTGTATGTATGTATGTATGTATGTATGTATGTATGTATGTATGTATGTATGTATGTATGTATGTATGTATGTATGTATGTATGTATGTGTGTGTGTTCAACCCATTTAGGCATTTAAGGCCGTCTGTGATATGAGAACAACAACAAAAAACTATGTTCGTCACCGCAATTCGAACCCGCGAACTACCAATCCAGGGACGAATGATCTGCCAATCTGCTCTCAAACTACAACACACACACATACACACACACACACACTTACACATACATACATACATACATACATACATACATACATACATGCATACATACATACATACATACATACATACATACATGCATACATACATACATACATACATACATACATACATACATACATACACACACATACACATACATATACACACACACGCACACACATATTGACTAAAAACATAATGATTAATGGTTGAACTGTTTACCTTCTCAACCCCAGACACCGTAATGAATGGCGGTTGTGTTGTTGGTAGTGGTGGTATTTCTATTAGGCTTGACTGCCATTCTGAGTGTCAGAGTGTTGTTACTGGACTCCAGACGATAATCGCATAATGTAAGAACTGTGATTTTCTATCGGTTATTGATCTGGCTGATCGGTTATTGATCTGTTGATTGGTTTAAAGATCTGTAACTTGTGTGCTAATGGGTCGAGGGCGGTTATTAGTGTGTAGTTTTAATTAATGGGTTACAGTGTTGACACGATGTATATGGAATTCTGAAATCTGTACATTTATATCTAAGACGACAGCATATATAGTAGTAGTAGTAGTAGTAGTAGTAGTAGTAGTAGTAGTAGTAGTAGTAGTAGTAGTAGTAGTAGTAGTAGTAGTAGTAGTAATAGTAGTAGTAGTAGTACATTTATATTTAAGCGGACAGCATATAGATTTAATGGTTTACTTGACCTTATTTTCCAAATAATATTTTCCCCATCATAACGTAGATATGACATAGGCAGTCAAATAAAACCGTTTTCAATACAAGAAAAGTAAGCTCAATGTCTACTCGGTTTTCATTAAAGAACAAGAAAGGGGAAGATGAGGAGGAGGAGGAAGAGGAGGAGGAGAAGAAGGAAGAGGAGGAAAAGGAGGGAGTGGAAGAATAAGCAGCAGCAGTAGTAGTAGTAGTAGTAGTAGTAGTAGTAGTAGTAGTAGTAGTAGTAGTAGTAGTAGTAGTAGTAGTAGTAGTAGTAGTACGGCTATGTGGTCTAGAGGTATGAAGAAGAAGAAGAAGAAGAAGAAGAAGAAGAAGAAGAAGAAGAAGAAGAAGAAGAAGAAGAAGAAGAAGAAGAAGAAGAAGAAGAAGAAGAAGAAGAAGAAGAAGAAGAAGAAGAAGAAGAAGAAGAAGAAGAAGTAGAAGAAGAAGAAGAAGAAGAAGAAGAAGAAGAAGAAGAAGAAGAAGAAGAAGAAGAAGAAGAAGAAGAAGAATACGATGATCAGTCTTAAAGTAGAAGAACATTCTAGAAGTGAAAGATAAGAAAATACAAATTGTAAATGTGGATTAAGTTTGTGAAATATAAAGTACTTCACAAAAATGATACTAGAAATAACTATTAGAAAGGTTTGAACAGAAAACATTCCTTGTTATAATATAGTCGGTGCTGATTTGAAAATGTAAACAATACAATACAATGCAATATTCTTTTCTACCTTAAAGAGAAGAGTGTAATGTAAATTAAATAATCAATTTTAAAGCAGTGATATAATAAGAAATGTAATAAAACCCAATACTGTTTTGAAGGCAAATTGTTGTCAATTTCCCAATCAGTTATCGACACAATTTAACCCTCTCCTTACCACCTACAGCAAACTCGTCACATTTGTTACGGCACAATATACATTTTTCTTATTCAGATTTATTTTGTACATCACAATGATCTTTGTTTAATTAATTTAATTTAAAATTAATAAGAACATGATGTTGTTTTGTAAAGAGATTGTTTGAGTTTAAAAAACATTTTTCTGCCCGGTAAGCCTGCCATTTTGGAAAAATACTGAAAATGATCGGTAAGGAGAGAGTTAATGACATTCCTACATACTTTCACAGCAACTTACACATGAATGTATCCTACTCTCCAATAGAATGACCTGATAAACGACTGCTGCCTAGATATTTACACTTTACGTCTGCTCTAGCACCTTTGATTCCACAGACACTTCCAATCGCATTGTGCGCGTTCGATCACTGAATAATGCGACAGTCACTTGAATACGCGATGCAGTTAAGGTTGCCAGTTTAGTATTTTGAATGCCAAATTCTTTTAAAATATTGCCATTTTTAAAAGTCGGTTTCTTTGAAAGTAACGGGGCTAATTCGCATTTAAAAAGATATTACCACATGTATTGATATACACTTGATATTCCATTTTATTTTCCACATTTTCAGAACGCAAAAACAGTCGGAGTCTTTATAGAATCGAGAACCAGATTCAATGCAGTGGGATGAATAGCAAACTGATATTGAATTCTATTTAAATACCGTGCCACTCTATTTGACAGTGTTTATGTTTTAACGGCTCAATACCGATAAACCAGTTTGCGCTGCACAAACCTAAAAATTGACGTCACAATATAAGTCCTAGTGGGTCCTAGCGTGGCCTTCGTAAAGTTATGGCCTGACACTGACCAAATAATGACGTCAAATTGCCAGTCATAAAAGAAAACAAATCGTGAGTTTTATTCAATAGTTCAACCAATGAAATAACTTGTTTCCATGAGCTCTACTAACGACAGCTCACTAGTCTTTTTGGATTTCAGTGTCAGTCTATAACATAACGATAGTTACGGTCCTAGCGTAGCCAATGTTAACTTATAGCCTGACAATAGAACCCACTGGAACCAATAGTTTGACTTCATTTTCTAGGTTTTTGCACCGTCTAGTGAGTTGTTGTTAGTAGTAGTTCTCAAGGAAACAAACGATCCCATTGTTTGAACTATTGAATGCAACTCATATTTTTTTTTTATTTTGTGGCCAAAGACTTGTCTTTTGAGTCATTTGTTGGTCAGTGTCAGGCTATAAGTTAACGATGGTCACGGTCCTAGCGTAGCCATTGGCATCTGGTAGCTGGACACTAAGATCCACTAGGACTTAATTTTTGACGTCATTTTTTTTTGGTTTGTGCTGCGCCAAGTGAGATGTAGTTACTGGTGCTCAAAAAAACAAGTCAAGTGATACCATTGGTTTGTCTTCTATTGTGGCCAAAGATTTGTTCTATAAACAACAACAAAGAGCAGTGTGGCAGCTTTATTCTTTCTTTTGTTTGGAAACAACAAGCTGAGTTCGTCCGAGCGTGTTTGAGACTGTGCCATACATCCCATGTTTTGAGTGGTTAAAAATCGGCTGGTTAACTCGTCCTGCGGTTATGACTATATATTGGACTGATCTTGAAACAGTGCTTCGACAGGATAACACTGATGCTCTCCTTACCAACTATAGGAAAATCGTCACATTCGTTACACAACCAACATTTTTCTTATTCAAATTGCTTTTGTATATCATAACATTTAAAGAAAATGAACAGTGTATTGTAGAGCATGTTTTGCTAAAGAAATTATGTTTGGTAAGAACTTTACTGCTATTGTGTTTCAAATGAAATTGAAGAAATTGATATAAAATGGAACATATTCAAAGACAGCATAAAATTCGGTAATAAGGATATTCCAAAGAAGGAGAAAAGAACAAGAAAGCAATGGATGACACCAGAAATTTTGGATCTCATGTCAGAACGTAAACAAATGAAGAACAAACCAGAGCATGAAGCGCTGAATAAGAAAATCCAACACAAATGTCGCATAGCAAAAGAAAATTGGCTTAACCACAAATGCAGGATGATCGAAATATTTGGCCTAGATGGAAAAGCAGCCCACGAGGAAATAAGACAAATTTCGGGCAAAAAACGCACCACTAACAACAATAACTGTATTAAAGACAAGAATGGTAAAATATTATTTGAGAAAGAGGATATAAAGGAAAGATGGTGTCAATACATTGGCGAGTTTTTGATGATGACAGGCCCCAAATACCTTTGCCAAGCAACACTGACGGTCCTCCAATACTCGCATGTGAGATAGAAAATGCATTGAAAAATATGAAAGATGGCAAGGCTGAGGGTGAAGATGGCATTGTAACAGAAATGCTAAAAATTTTGAAAGAATTCTCAATTGTGAAACTAACGGATCTCTTTAATAGTATTTACAATACAGGCTATATTTCAGACGAACTTGCCAAATCGGTTTACATCACGCTACCGAAAAAACCCAAGGCGACAACTTGCAGTGATTTCCGCACAATAAGTCTGATGCCCCATGTAACTAAATTATTATTGAAGATCATCCTAGAAAGAATCAGGTCTGCCATCGATAATGAAGTTGGCGATGTACAGTTTGGCTTTAGAAAAAATAATGGGACAAGAGAAGCAATTTTCTGTTTAAATAATATCACACAAAAATACCTTGATCATCAAAAAGAAATCTATGCATGCTTTATCGATTACGCAAAAGCATTTGATAGGGTACAGCATGGAGAATTAATGACATGTCTGGAAAAGGCAGGCATTGATGGCAAAAATATACGGCTAATCACAAATCTATATTGGCATCAAAAAGCAGCCATCAGGATTCAGGGCGATCTGTCACCTTTCACGCCAATTAAAAGAGGAGTTCGTCAAGGATGTATCCTCTCTCCATATCAATTTAACCTGTACACAGAGTTTATCTTCCGTAAAGCCGAGCACATTCCAGGTATTGTTATTGGAGGTAGGAGGATAAATAATCTGAGATATGCAGATTGTCATGGTCTCAAGTGAGTAAAGAGCTACTCGACTATGCATAAAGATCTATGTAGAATGAGGCCCCAGAATTTACTAGTTACTATAAATGAAAAACAATTAACGATTTGTTTACAATGAAATAAAAATAATGATGAAATTTAATTAAAAGAGATAAACAGTGATCGTGGCAGTTACAAATAGAGATATGAATATTTTACGTAACTTATGATAATATGTCAGGTTCATAAGTTTACGTTTCCAGGCAGTTGATGGGCTTGGATGATCTATTCCTCTGATAACAGGATTGGACTCGTAAAATTCCACTTCCAGGCAATTGGTAAGAGGTTATAGTGTAGTACAGCGGGCTTGGGTTTGAAGATTATACAATCAAAGTTAAAAGCTCCGGCGTCTTAATGGTGTAGATATAATATCTACAAAGTCCCAAAAGATAAAAATCTTCCAGTATATATATAGGAATAGAGCGACTGGCCGTCCGGCATAGATTGTGGAGAGAAAGTGAGTGTAGAGTGTTAGACCTATCAGCTTTTATAATAAGTGGCTACGTGACAGAATGTAGAACGAAAAGTATTCACTAATTAGAAATTAATTCGAGGGAAGGCTATAAAAGGAAAGACGATCTAATATTAGAAGGTAAAGTTTATCTAAGCCTACCGAAATATAACTGGAGTGAGATGAATTCAGTTCTTAATAAAATAAAATTTAATAAGATAATTGTGAACAATCTTTACTGTGACACCCCCCACCCACGTTTAAAATATACTCTTTAACCATTATGGGAAAGATAGATTTTACAAACGGAAGTAAATTTACTATCATGATACTCTAGCATTAATCCATTGTTATGATTTGTGCTACAATTAAATTATTTATTAACTAGACATGGAAATGTTTATATTAACGTAGGTATATGAAAGGGCGACAATAACAATGAAAGATTGTGATTACAAATCATTGTGATGAACGACATGATGGCAATGTGATTACAAATCATTGTGATAAACAATAGTGATGGTAATGAAGCATGATTTAAGTCGATGATATGAAGGTAATTTTCTGAATGAAATGAATGAAAATGTAAATGGAATATTGACATTTCAATTATTAATCATAAATGAGTGAAAATTCATAACAATAATAGATAAAGAGAAGATTTCCCAAATCATGAATGGGTATGGTATATATATCCAAACAATACTCAATGTTACATTAAGTTGGGTCATCATGTTTACAAATAAAATTATCGAAATTGTGCGTTCTGATTTGGCATAGTTTGCGAGGTAACTAACAGTATGCATGGGAGGTTAAGTTATACCCTTCTCATGTGTTTATACTAATCGAGAAGTAGGTCGGCGTGAATATTTTCACAGCCTGGTATGTGAGAGATACTGAAAGTGTAATTTTGCAAAAATAGACTCCACCTTAGTACTCTACTATTATTCATTTTGTTATTTCTTATGTACGTGAGTGGTTTATGGTCCGTTTCGACCACAAACTCTTTTAGCAGTAGATATCTGCTGAATGTCTTTAAAGCAAAGACGATGGCTAGTCCTTCACGCTCTATTACAGAGTATCGTGATTCTCTGTCCAATAATTTTCTGCTTGCATATAAGCAAGGCATTAGAGTTCCCTCATGCTCCTGTAATAGTACACCTGCGATGCCCTTATCAGACGCGTCAGTTCTTACAACAAATTCTTTTGATATGTCGGGTAATTTAAGAATTGGTTCTGAACAGAGTAATGCCTTTAATTGGTTAAAGCTATTCTGACACGCTTCTGTCCAAACAATTTTGTTCGGTGACCCATTCTTTGTCAGATTTGTTAGCGGTGTCGCGATGTGCGCGAAGTTGTAAATGTATTTCCTGTAAAAATTTAGGAGCCCAAGTACTTTGCGTACTTCTTTTTTTGTCTTAGGTGGTTGCAATTGTGCGATTTTTGTTTGTTTTTCTGTCTCGGGTGTCTGTGTCCCATGACCAACGGTATGATTAATCCTGCATTTGAAGCTTCGATATTAGTAAACATAGGTTGCGACACTGTGTCTCTATCAAAATACTTTTTTAGCATATTTGCATGGAATGTCTTTGTTGTGTTGTTAATTTTAATCTCGTAATTAACATTAGATTTTACTGCTGTTATTTTGAATGGTCCTTTCCATGTAGCTAAAAGTTTACTCGAGTCATCGGGTAAGAGTATTAGTACTTTGTCACCAATCTCAAATTTTCTTGACTTGCTTTTTCGATCGGAGTATTCCTTGTATTTCTCTGCTTTTTTAGTGACGGATTCCTGTGCTAGCTTACATGTGTCCTCTATTCTGTCTTTCAGGTTTCTTACATATTCGTAAGCAAACATAATTTCGTTATTGTCCTCCTCATTCCCTTTACAAATGTCGGCTACTATATTGATCGGGCCGCGAGGTGATCGTCCATACATCAACTCAAATGGGGAGTAGCCTGTAGATTCTTGGGGTATTTCTCTATATGCAAATAGGATTGCTGGTAAGTATCTGTCCCAATCATCTGGTTTTTCTGCTGACACTTTTCTTAACATATTCTTTAGAGTGCCATTAAATCTTTCACAAAGACCATTTGCTTGGGGGTGGTAGGGAGTTGTGAATGAGTGTTGGATTCCCATGAGTTTCATGGTTTCATGCATCATATGTGATGTAAATTGGGGTCCATTGTCCGACAGTATCTCATTTGGTATGCCTATTCTGGTAAAAATTGTCATCAATGCTTCAGCTATGTGATCCGATGTAGTTGATTTCAATGCTATCGCTTCTGGCCACCTGGTTGCGTAATCGACTAGTGTTAGTATGTGTGTATGGTTTCTATCTGATTTTGTTAAAGGGCCTATAATGTCAATTGCAACTTTTTGAAAAACTTTTTCAATAACTGGGGTTGTCTCTAATGGCAATCTCGGTATTCTGCCTTTTGCGACTCTTCTTTGGCATGTGTCACACGATTTCACATATTCTCGGACGTCTTTAGTAATTCCAGGCCATGTGAAATTCTCGGATATTCTCTTCAATGTGGAAGAGCTCCCAAGATGTCCAGAAGTTATTGAATCGTGCGCTATTCCAAGGATTTTGTTTCTGTAAATACTCGGCGTGACCAGTTGTTTAGCTATTTTGTTTCTTTTCCTATGTAACCTGAACAGAATATCTTTTTCAATGATGTATTCAACTTTTGATTTCGTCCCTTTGTTTGCGATATTGAAATATGAAGTTAAAGTCGGGTCCTTTTTCTGTTCTTCAATGAACGTGTTCCTGTCAAATTGTTGTGGTTCTAGAGAAATAGTCATTGGCTTCTCTGTTGTCTTAGTCATCTTTCTTGTTTCTGCTAGACAAGCTGTTTCTTGGGTTAATGACCATTCTTTTACATCTGTTGGGTTGTCTTTAAGACCTTTTATATTGCCAACAATAACATCAGCGACGGGGTTGGGAAGTATACAGCATTCCACTATTCCTGTATAGTATGGGGTTTCTATGTACACGTTAGCTGTTTCAAAGGTTTCGACTGTGCCACTGAATGTGATGCATTGTACCGTTTTTCCAGTTTTGTCTTCGTCATTGATCAAAGATGCTTTTATTCCTACTGTACTGCATCCTGTGTCTCTCAATATTTTGCAATCAGTTCCATTAGCTTTGCCTTCACAAAAAAATAGCGATCCTGATTTGTGAGTTTGTGTTAAAAGTGACATACCTTTCACGCAATACACATTTATATTTTCTCCTGACATTATTCGTGTCTGATTATTTACACTGGTTTGGAGTGATGCATTTGCAGTTTCTTTCGGATATCCCACGATTTTGTAACATTTGTCTGCTGTGTGGCCTTTCATTCCACAATATTGACATTTAATTATAGGTTTGTTGGTTTTCTTATACTCAGTATTATTGTCAGTGCTATTTCTTGTTTTGTTTTGATAGGGTCGGCTATGGTCTCTATTGAACTGTTTGTTCCATGGTTTGTTACTATGGTCATCTTGTTTCACTTGCGTGTTCCGAGTGATTGATCGGCTCGTTCTATTTGAGTATTGAACTTTAGGTGTACATGGACTCTGAGCAGCGGCAGCGTAGTATGGTTCCTTCAATGTTCTGCTAAGGGGTGTCAATGGATGTGCGCTGTTAAAGTTTTCTGCGTAGATTTTTAATTTGTCCAAGTTTTCTGGCTTTCTCTCTTTAAAGAATGCGACTAAATCTGGGTTGCAAGCTTGATAGATTCGATTCTTCAGCGTGAGATAGTAAAGGCCTGCAAAGTCGTCTTGTTTTACGTTTGCCAACTCAAGCCACCGATTTAGAAATTGAGTAATTCGGTTCACGAATGTATTAAAGTCTTCTCCACTTTCCGGTTTTGCAGTGTGAAACCTTTCCTGGTAACCATCTTCCGTTAATCTAAATCTTTTTAGTAGAGCGTCTTTAATTTTTCCATAGTCATCTGCATCTTCAGTTGTTAAGGTATAGAAAACTTTTAGCGGTTCTCCAGATAAGCAGTTAATCAAGGCTGTGGCCCATTTGCTTTCTGGCCAACGATAACCTTTAGCCTGAACTTCGAATCGGTGTAAGAAGGATTCTAGACAGTCTGAGCGTTCATCGTATGTTGGCATGCGTGGAAGTTTCACGAAAAATTCATCACTATTATTATGTTTTCTTTCATGACCGGTTTTTGTTTTTCAATTTCCAGCATCATTTGGGTCCTTTTGGTTTCTTCTTCTGCTAAAGCTATTTGTCTTTTTAGTTCCCTTTCTTGGACTCTTTCTTCTCGTTCTTCTCTACGTATTCTTTCTTCGTGTTCTTTTTCTTCTCTACGAATTCTTTCTTCGTGTTCTTTTTCTTCTCTACGAATTCTTTCTTCTTTTTCTTCTCTACGAATTCTTTCTTCGTGTTCTTTTTCTTCTTTACGAATTCTTTCTTCATTTTCTTCTCTACGAATTCTTTCTTCATGTTCTTTTTCTTCTTTACGAATTCTTTCTTCATTTTCTTCTCTACGAATTCTTTCTTCATGTTCTTTTTCTTCTTTTACTTTCTCTTCGCACCATGAAAATATTCTTTCCTGGTGTCACAGTAAAGATTGTTCACAATTATCTTATTAAATTTTATTTTATTAAGAACTGAATTCATCTCACTCCAGTTATATTTCGGTAGGCTTAGATAAACTTTACCTTCTAATATTAGATCGTCTTTCCTTTTATAGCCTTCCCTCGAATTAATTTCTAATTAGTGAATACTTTTCGTTCGACATTCTGTCACGTAGCCACTTATTATAAAAGCTGATAGGTCTAACATTCGACACTCACTTTCTCTCCACAATCTATGCCGGACGGCCAGTCGCTCTATTCCTTCTATATACTGTAAGATTTTTATCTTTTGGGACTTTGTAGATATTATATCTACACCATTAAGACGCCGGAGCTTTTAACTTTGACTGTATAATCTTCAAGGATCAAACCCAAGCCCGCTGTCAGAGGACTTCACAATAACTTCTTACCAATTGCCTGGAAGTGGAATTTTACGAGTCCAATCCTATTATCAGAGGAATAGATCATCCAAGCCCATCAACTGCCTGGAAACGTAAACTTACGAACCTGACATATTATCATAAGTTACGTAAAATATTCATATCTCTATTTGTAACTGCCACGATCACTGTTTATCTCTTTTAATTAAATTTCATCATTATTTTTATTTCATTGTAAACAAATCGTTAATTGTTTTTCATTTATAGTAACTAGTAAATTCTGGGGCCTCATTCTACATATATCTTTATGCATAGTCGAGTAGCTCTTTACTCACTTGAGACCATGACATTTTGGAGGGGACACATATAAAGAATTGAATTTATTTAGTTACTTATATCTATTTCATCTAACTTTAAAGTTTAAATTGTAAAACTCTTAATTGCCCCACTTGATCATATTTTAATTGAACTCCCTATTTACAGGATTAATTTTTTTTTCTTTTTCATTTCTTCATTTAAATGGAATAGCAATTTATCCATTCATTCTTTCATTCAAATTGAATAGCATTTTATTGATTCATTCCTTCATTCATTTATTCATTTATAAATTATTCATTCATTCATTGTTCATTCATTTATTCATTCATTCATTCATTCATTCATCCATTCATTCGTTTATTCACTCATTTATCCAATCATTCATACATTTATTCCTCCCTTCATTCTTTCATTCATACATTATCCATTCATTCATTCATCTATTCACTCAGTTTTTCATTCATTCATTCATTCCTTGTCCACTTTGTTATTATATCACTCATTTCATTTTGTTGTTTGCCTCATTCATGAATTGTTTTCAATATGTTTACATTCCATAACGATTCATTCACCTATCATCCAATCACTCAGTGTTGTGAACACATTTTGTAACTATTGTAAATCTTACGATATTTTATTGTTTTGTATTTCAGACATCACTGTTAAACACTCTTCAATGCCTAATTACAATTGTTGAACAACCATTGAACAAGAGAGAGGTCCCAGCCACGAACTGAGTTGGTAAATATATCCTTCATTATTCTCTTTTACATGAGTTGGGCATCACATAGTAACTATAGACATCGTGATTTGTTTTGCATAGTGATTTGTTTTAAATGCATTTTTGGCATATTACTGTTACCGAAAACCACTTATATATTATGTTCTGAAAAGTGAGTCTTTAAAAACTAAATAATAATAAAAGGAGTCTACTAGCCGTCGTGTTATATTTAGTGATAGATAACTTGGGATTATTTTGGCATCCTATTATTGTTATCACACTCTAGTATATTAGCGTCATTGCGAATAATTGTACACAAACTAACGACGAGTCACACACATTGGTGATACATTTTTCGTAGTAACATAGTTTAGAGTACACGCGATTGACACATTGTTATTGACACAAGTCATAATAACTCCGCATTGTATTGACACATTGCTTTATAAGATATAACGATAAAAGGCATCAAATTCAACATACATAATAAGTTGAAATAAGAGAGAGAGATTTCTAAAAATAGAACAGTTCATTCCAGTAAGTGTAAATAAATAAAACAGTCAGTAACAGTATCCTGTCAATATAATATATATATATAAAACATCGTAACTAATTTATTGCAACATGGAAGCATATAAAAGATACTTAAGTCTCGCAAAGGACTTAGAAATACCCCAGGAAAGAATATTTTCATGGTGCGAAGAGAAAGTAAAAGAAGAAAAAGAACATGAAGAAAGAATTCGTAGAGAAGAAAATGAAGAAAGAATTCGTAGAGAAGAAAATGAAGAAAGAATTCGTAGAGAAGAAAATGAAGAAAGAATTCGTAGAGAAGAAAATGAAGAAAGAATTCGTAGAGAAGAAAAAGAACACGAAGAAAGAATACGTAGAGAAGAACGAGAAGAAAGAGTCCAAGAAAGGGAACTAAAAAGACAAATAGCATTAGCAGAAGAAGAAACCAAAAGGACCCAAATGATGCTGGAAATTGAAAAAACAAAAACCGGTCATGAAAAAAAACATAATAATAGTGATGAATTTTTCGTGAAACTTCCACGCATGCCAACATACGATGAACGATCAGACTGTTTAGAATCCTTCTTACACCGATTCGAAGTTCAGGCTAAAGGTTATCGTTGGCCAGAAAGCAAATGGGCCACAGCCTTGATTAACTGCTTATCTGGAGAACCGCTAAAAGTTTTCTATACCTTAACAACTGAAGATGCAGATGACTATGGTAAAATTAAAGACGCTCTACTAAAAAGATTTAGATTAACGGAAGATGGTTACCAGGAAAGGTTTCACACTGCAAAACCGGAAAGTGGAGAAGACTTTAATACATTCGTGAACCGAATTACTCAATTTCTAAATCGGTGGCTTGAGTTGGCAAACGTAAAACAAGACGACTTTGCAGGCCTTTACTATCTCACGCTGAAGAATCGAATCTATCAAGCTTGCAACCCAGATTTAGTCGCATTCTTTAAAGAGAGAAAGCCAGAAAACTTGGACAAATTAAAAATCTACGCAGAAAACTTTAACAGCGCACATCCATTGACACCCCTTAGCAGAACATTGAAGGAACCATACTACGCTGCTGCTGCTCAGAGTCCAGGTACACCTAAAGTTCAGTACTCAAATAGAACGAGCCGATCAATCACTCGGAACACGCAAGTGAAACAGGAGGATCATAGTAACAAACCATGGAACAAACAGTTCAATAGAGACCATAGCCGATCCTATCAAAACAAAACAAGAAATAGCACTGACAATAATACTGAGTATAAGAAAACCAACAAACCTATAATTAAATGTCAATATTGTGGAATGAAAGGCCACACAGCAGACAAATGTTACAAAATCGTGGGATATCCAAAAGAAACTGCAAATGCATCACTCCAAACAGGTGTAAATAATCAGACACGAGTAATGCCAGGAGAAAATATAAATGTGTATTGCGTGAAAGGTATGTCACTTTTAATACAAACTCACAAATCAGGATCGCTATTTTTTTGTGAAGGCAAAGCTAATGGAACTGATTGCAAAATATTGAGAGACACAGGATGCAGTACAGTAGGAATAAAAGCATCTTTGATCAATGACGAAGACAAAACTGGAAAAACGGTACAATGCATCACATTCAGTGGCACAGTCGAAACCTTTGAAACAGCTAACGTGTACATAGAAACCCCATACTATACAGGAATAGTGGAATGCTGTATACTTCCCAACCCCGTCGCTGATGTTATTGTTGGCAATATAAAAGGTCTTAAAGACAACCCAACAGATGTAAAAGAATGGTCATTAACCCAAGAAACAGCTTGTCTAGCAGAAACAAGAAAGATGACTAAGACAACAGAGAAGCCAATGACTATTTCTCTAGAACCACAACAATTTGACAGGAACAGGTTCATTGAAGAACAGAAAAAGGACCCGACTTTAACTTCATATTTCAATATCGCAAACAAAGGGACGAAATCAAAAGTTGAATACATCATTGAAAAAGATATTCTGTTCAGGTTACATAGGAAAAGAAACAAAATAGCTAAACAACTGGTCACGCCGAGTATTTACAGAAACAAAATCCTTGGAATAGCGCACGATTCAATAACTTCTGGACATCTTGGGAGCTCTTCCACATTGAAGAGAATATCCGAGAATTTCACATGGCCTGGAATTACTAAAGACGTCCGAGAATATGTGAAATCTTGTGACACATGCCAAAGAAGAGTCGCAAAAGGCAGAATACCGAGATTGCCATTAGAGACAACCCCAGTTATTGAAAAAGTTTTTCAAAAAGTTGCAATTGACATTATAGGCCCTTTAACAAAATCAGATAGAAACCATACACACATACTAACACTAGTCGATTACGCAACCAGGTGGCCAGAAGCGATAGCATTGAAATCAACTACATCGGATCACATAGCTGAAGCATTGATGACAATTTTTACCAGAATAGGCATACCAAATGAGATACTGTCGGACAATGGACCCCAATTTACATCACATATGATGCATGAAACCATGAAACTCATGGGAATCCAACACTCATTCACAACTCCCTACCACCCCCAAGCAAATGGTCTTTGTGAAAGATTTAATGGCACTCTAAAGAATATGTTAAGAAAAGTGTCAGCAGAAAAACCAGATGATTGGGACAGATACTTACCAGCAATCCTATTTGCATATAGAGAAATACCCCAAGAATCTACAGGCTACTCCCCATTTGAGTTGATGTATGGACGATCACCTCGCGGCCCGATCAATATAGTAGCCGACATTTGTAAAGGGAATGAGGAGGACAATAACGAAATTATGTTTGCTTACGAATATGTAAGAAACCTGAAAGACAGAATAGAGGACACATGTAAGCTAGCACAGGAATCCGTCACTAAAAAAGCAGAGAAATACAAGGAATACTCCGATCGAAAAAGCAAGTCAAGAAAATTTGAGATTGGTGACAAAGTACTAATACTCTTACCCGATGACTCGAGTAAACTTTTAGCTACATGGAAAGGACCATTCAAAATAACAGCAGTAAAATCTAATGTTAATTACGAGATTAAAATTTACAACACAACAAAGACATTCCATGCAAATATGCTAAAAAAGTATTTTGATAGAGACACAGTGTCGCAACCTATGTTTACTAATATCGAAGCTTCAAATGCAGGATTAATCATACCGTTGGTCATGGGACACAGACACCCGAGACAGAAAAACAAACAAAAATCGCACAATTGCAACCACCTAAGACAAAAAAAGAAGTACGCAAAGTACTTGGGCTCCTAAATTTTTACAGGAAATACATTTACAACTTCGCGCACATCGCGACACCGCTAACAAATCTGACAAAGAATGGGTCACCGAACAAAATTGTTTGGACAGAAGCGTGTCAGAATAGCTTTAACCAATTAAAGGCATTACTCTGTTCAGAACCAATTCTTAAATTACCCGACATATCAAAAGAATTTGTTGTAAGAACTGACGCGTCTGATAAGGGCATCGCAGGTGTACTATTACAGGAGCATGAGGGAACTCTAATGCCTTGCTTATATGCAAGCAGAAAATTATTGGACAGAGAATCACGATACTCTGTAATAGAGCGTGAAGGACTAGCCATCGTCTTTGCTTTAAAGACATTCAGCAGATATCTACTGCTAAAAGAGTTTGTGGTCGAAACGGACCATAAACCACTCACGTACATAAGAAATAACAAAATGAATAATAGTAGAGTACTAAGGTGGAGTCTATTTTTGCAAAATTACACTTTCAGTATCTCTCACATACCAGGCTGTGAAAATATTCACGCCGACCTACTTTCTCGATTAGTATAAACACGTGAGAAGGGTATAACTTAACCTCCCATGCATACTGTTAGTTACCTCGCAAACTATGCCAAATCAGAACGCACAATTTCGATAATTTTATTTGTAAACATGATGACCCAACTTAATGTAACATTGAGTATTGTTTGGATATATATACCATACCCATTCATGATTTGGGAAATCTTCTCTTTATCTATCATTGTTATGAATTTTCACTCATTTATGATTAATAATTGAAATGTCAATATTTCATTTACATTTTCATTCATTTCATTTAGTAAATTACCTTCATATCATCGACTTAAATCATGCTTCATTGCCATCACTATTGTTTATCACAATGATTTGTAATCACATTGCCATCATGTTGTTCATCACAATGACTTGTAATCACAATCTTTCATTGTTATTGTCACCCATTCATATACCTACGTTAATATAAACATTTCCATGTCTAGTTAATAAATAATTTAATTGTAGCACAAATCATAACAATGGATTAATGCTAGAGTATCATGATAGCAAATTTACTTCCGTTTGTAAAATCTATCTTTCCCATAATGGTTAAAGAGTATATTTTAAACGTGGGTGGGGGGTGTCACAGTAAAGATTGTTCACAATTATCTTATTAAATTTTATTTTATTAAGAACTGAATTCATCTCACTCCAGTTATATTTCGGTAGGCTTAGATAAACTTTACCTTCTAATATTAGATCGTCTTTCCTTTTATAGCCTTCCCTCGAATTAATTTCTAATTAGTGAATACTTTTCGTTCGACATTCTGTCACGTAGCCACTTATTATAAAAGCTGATAGGTCTAACATTCGACACTCACTTTCTCTCCACAATCTATGCCGGACGGCCAGTCGCTCTATTCCTTCTATATACTGTAAGATTTTTATCTTTTGGGACTTTGTAGATATTATATCTACACCATTAAGACGCCGGAGCTTTTAACTTTGACTGTATAATCTTCAAGGATCAAACCCAAGCCCGCTGTCAGAGGACTTCACAATAACTTCTTACCAATTGCCTGGAAGTGGAATTTTACGAGTCCAATCCTATTATCAGAGGAATAGATCATCCAAGCCCATCAACTGCCTGGAAACGTAAACTTACGAACCTGACATATTATCATAAGTTACGTAAAATATTCATATCTCTATTTGTAACTGCCACGATCACTGTTTATCTCTTTTAATTAAATTTCATCATTATTTTTATTTCATTGTAAACAAATCGTTAATTGTTTTTCATTTATAGTAACTAGTAAATTCTGGGGCCTCATTCTACATATATCTTTATGCATAGTCGAGTAGCTCTTTACTCACTTGAGACCATGACACCTGGGGTATTTCTAAGTCCTTTGCGAGACTTAAGTATCTTTTATATGCTTCCATGTTGCAATAAATTAGTTACGATGTTTTATATATATTATATTGACAGGATACTGTTACTGACTGTTTTATTTATTTACACTTACTGGAATGAACTGTTCTATTTTTAGAAATCTCTCTCTCTCTTATTTCAACTTATTATGTATGTTGAATTTGATGCCTTTTATCGTTATATCTTATAAAGCAATGTGTCAATACAATGCGGAGTTATTATGACTTGTGTCAATAACAATGTGTCAATCGCGTGTATTCTAAACTATGTTACTACGAAAAATGTATCACCAATGTGTGTGACTCGTCGTTAGTTTGTGTACAATTATTCGCAATGACGCTAATATACTAGAGTGTGATAACAATAATAGGATGCCAAAATAATCCCAAGTTATCTATCACTAAATATAACACGACGGCTAGTAGACTCCTTTTATTATTATTTAGTTTTTAAAGACTCACTTTTCAGAACATAATATATAAGTGGTTTTCGGTAACAGTAATATGCCAAAAATGCATTTAAAACAAATCACTATGCAAAACAAATCACGATGTCTATAGTTACTATGTGATGCCCAACTCATGTAAAAGAGAATAATGAAGGATATATTTACCAACTCAGTTCGTGGCTGGGACCTCTCTCTTGTTCAATGGTTGTTCAACAATTGTAATTAGGCATTGAAGAGTGTTTAACAGTGATGTCTGAAATACAAAACAATAAAATATCGTAAGATTTACAATAGTTATAAAATGTGTTCACAACACTGAGTGATTGGATGATAGGTGAATGAATCGTTATGGAATGTAAACATATTGAAAACAATTCATGAATGAGGCAAACAACAAAATGAAATGAGTGATATAATAACAAAGTGGACAAGGAATGAATGAATGAATGAAAAACTGAGTGAATAGATGAATGAATGAATGGATAATGTATGAATGAAAGAATGAAGGGAGGAATAAATGTATGAATGATTGGATAAATGAGTGAATAAACGAATGAATGGATGAATGAATGAATGAATGAATAAATGAATGAACAATGAATGAATGAATAATTTATAAATGAATAAATGAATGAAGGAATGAATCAATAAAATGCTATTCAATTTGAATGAAAGAATGAATGGATAAATTGCTATTCCATTTAAATGAAGAAATGAAAAAGAAAAAAAAATAATCCTGTAAATAGGGAGTTCAATTAAAATATGATCAAGTGGGGCAATTAAGAGTTTTACAATTTAAACTTTAAGGTTAGATGAAATAGATATAAGTAACTAAATAAATTCAATTCTTTATATGTGTCCCCTCCAAAATGTCATGGTCTCAAGTGAGTAAAGAGCTACTCGACTATGCATAAAGATCTATGTAGAATGAGGCCCCAGAATTTACTAGTTACTATAAATGAAAAACAATTAACGATTTGTTTACAATGAAATAAAAATAATGATGAAATTTAATTAAAAGAGATAAACAGTGATCGTGGCAGTTACAAATAGAGATATGAATATTTTACGTAACTTATGATAATATGTCAGGTTCATAAGTTTACGTTTCCAGGCAGTTGATGGGCTTGGATGATCTATTCCTCTGATAACAGGATTGGACTCGTAAAATTCCACTTCCAGGCAATTGGTAAGAGGTTATAGTGTAGTACAGCGGGCTTGGGTTTGAAGATTATACAATCAAAGTTAAAAGCTCCGGCGTCTTAATGGTGTAGATATAATATCTACAAAGTCCCAAAAGATAAAAATCTTCCAGTATATATATAGGAATAGAGCGACTGGCCGTCCGGCATAGATTGTGGAGAGAAGGATGTAGAGTGTAGAGTGTTAGACCTATCAGCTTTTATAATAAGTGGCTACGTGACAGAATGTAGAACGAAAAGTATTCACTAATTAGAAATTAATTCGAGGGAAGGCTATAAAAGGAAAGACGATCTAATATTAGAAGGTAAAGTTTATCTAAGCCTACCGAAATATAACTGGAGTGAGATGAATTCAGTTCTTAATAAAATAAAATTTAATAAGATAATTGTGAACAATCTTTACTGTGACACAGATGATACAGTATTGTTGGCATCGAACGAGACAAATCTACAGATCCTTGCAAATCAAGTAAACCTGAACAGTACAGCAAAGGGTCTAGAGATGAATGTTCAAAAGACGAAGGTAATGGTCGTGTCAAAGAAGCCTGAAAAAAGCGCAAAAGTTCAAATTAATAATCAAAACATCGAACAAGTAGATTCTTTTAAATATCTTGGACAGACAATGACCAACAACGGAAAGAATGAGCTGGAAGTGAAAAACAGGATTGCTATAGCTAAGTCGAGGTTCAGTCAACTGAATAACATTTTAACTTCGCAACAAACGCAGATGAAAACGAGAATAAGAATACTCAAATGTTATGTCCACTCAGCACTTCTCTACGGCTCAGAAACATGGACCTTGAACAAACAAATAGAGAAAAGAATTGAGGCCTTTGAAATGTGGACTTTCCGTCGCCTTGGAAAAATCAGTTGGAAAGAAAAGAAAACAAATCAAGAAGTCTGTGACATCCTTGATATCAGACCGACCCTAATGAAAGTAATAAAAACAAGAAAACTAAAGTATTTTGGACACCTAAGACGCCATCAAACTGTCAACAAGGACATTCTTGAGGGTAGAGTTGAGGGGAAAAGAGGAAGAGGCAGGTCAGCAAGAACTTGGATAGATGATGTGAGGACATGGACAGGATTGTCGGCAGCCGAATGCAGTCAGCAAGCCGTCAACAGGGAAGATTGGCGTGTCATTTCAAGTCGACCTCAACCCATGAGATGACACTGGAAGAAGAAGAAGAGTTTCAATGATAAAAAAATCTATTTTTGTGTTAGTTGGGTGTGAAGTTTTGGGGAAAATCCTGAAAATGGCTAGTAAGGAGAGAGTTTTGAAATGTCTTTGCTGAGGAGGTTGAGTTTTGTTTAGTTTTTAGTTCCCTCGTAATTTTGACTTCAAACTCAGCTTTCTTCATCAAGCTAATTAACCTATTACTTTTAAATCCTGTACCAATCAAAGCACTGGATTTGTGTCAATTCAAATCGTACAGCCAAAGCTGTTTGTTGACAAACAAAAGAAGGAATGAAGTTGACCTCAGTTTGCTCGTTGTTATTGATTTCATACTGCCATTTTGGTGATTAGTTCTCACTAGATTCTCTCAATCAAACTATACGGGTTTAAGGCCACACGACATAATATTGTGTTTTGGTACGATTGATCAAACAGGTTGAGCAATTGAGAATTTATTTACTGAAACGCATACCATCGATAGTAATGCCTGTGTAATTCGTTTATTTTAACCATTAATGCCGTTGTCCGAATCAGGTCAAGGGGCGTGGTTATGTTCCCTTTTGCAACAAGTTAATTCCTACACAATACCAGATGCACATTGTGGTCACATAAAAATAATGGGAGAAATTATTAATATTAAAGAATTTACTCTAGCTCTATCGAGAGGTTAATGAATATATCATAATTATACCCAAGTAAATTTGGCATTATTTCAAAAATCAATTTGGCAAACTTTATTTCACCTGTTTATAGTCAGTCCTGTTGAATCAGTGGAGTTGCCAATACGAAGAGGTGAAATTGAATAGCGACCATACGACATTTCAATTGACGGTAAAACCGCTTTGAAAGCTTGTTAAACAATGAAGTATTTGTCAGACTTGAGGCTTTTTGAAAAAGACACCCATTCCTGTTGAGTTTTTAACCAAGTAAAGAGTCATTTCGAGGGTCAATGAAGCCCAAATGTATTTCTTTGATTCTTAAATGCGTCTTTAAGTAACATCAACCATCTTACCCTATTGCCGATATGGAATATTGTTGATTAAATCGAATCTGTAAGATATGTGTAGGTTTTCTTCTTTCTTTCCTTCCTTCCTTTTTCTCTTTCTTTCTTTCCTTTTTTTTTTTTTTTTTGTCATTAAAAAAAAACATTTATCTTACATGTCTCAGTATTAAATCAAAATATATGTGGCTCAGACGGAAGGGCAGCACTAATATTACAATACTAATACTACTATTATTACAATCACAATACTATACTACCACCACCACCACCACCACTACTACTACTACTACTACTACTACTACTACTACTACTACTACTACTACTACTACTACTACTACTACTACTAATACTACTAATACTACCACTACTACAACTACTACGACGACGACTACTACTACTACTACTACTACTACTACTACTACTACTACTACTACTACTACTACTACTACTACTACTACTACTACTACTACTACTACTACTACTACTACTACTACTACTACTACTACTACTGCTGCTGCTGCTGCTGCTGCTAATAATAATAATAATATCACATGAATAATTATGCCTAAATAGATTTTGACATCTATCTGGAAATACTCGTGCGTTCCGTTGAATCAGTAGACGTGACAGTAAGCAAGAGAGAGGTTGGATACGATATAACAGCTTATTACAATAAACCCTTTGTCACCTTTGTTACATTTTGAAGGGGAAACAACAACATATACTTATTTGTAGGTCTGATAACCCAAATGGTTATGGGCGCATTGCTGTAATGCAAATTCAAACCAACTGAAAATATCGTCCTGTACAACAATGTTAAATTAAGCCTATAATAACTGCGTTCGACTATCAGACTTACATTAAGCGCACCCAGGGACACATCCATAATATGTAACATTTCTGTGTTTTAGTTATTAATCAAGTAAAGAGTCCTCTTGAGGTATTAAATTCATGCAGCTCGAGTTTATCCCAGCTTGTAAATCTTAAGATTCTTAAATGATCTTGTAGTAAAGCTAACCAGCTTAGCCTGTTAATAATAATAGTTTGCGAGAGAGAAAAAAACTGGAAAAAAATGTGACGTTTTTTCAATACGAAGAAGAAACCAGAAACCATTGAAAATTTGCAAGCAGCAATAACAATACGTTAAGTTATACTTGTTCAGTTTGAATAAAAATCTATGATTGGTTAAGAAACTATGCCGGTTAACCAAAGTCGTATAAAATTAAGATAATATATCAAGTTTTCAAACTTGCGTCTTTTTTTTTAGCAGTGTTGTATGACTATTTTTATATTTGAAAACCAAATGGCCCATTGGGATAGCTTCTGGAATACATTTTCCTTCTTAAAATGTTACATAATTTTCAATACGACACATAAATCATATCTGATTTATTTCTAAAGATTAAATTAAATGGTCTCCCACGAGTCCTGACTTGAATAAAATGGACTACAGCATATATAAGAGTCACACAACGTTTTTCACAAAAGCAGAGCTAAAATAAAGAGTCAATTCAAATTTCATGGAATCGAATCATTATCTAAGACCTAATAGAATCAATTGGATCTTGGAAACAAAAGGCTGCACACAGTCATAAAGCAAAATGGGGGATCGACAGATCACATCAAAACTTGAGAATTAGATCTACCTCAAAATATGGCAAATTTGAGGGGTATCTATTAAAACATTCGTCAAATAAATATTTTTCAATAAATTGTTCTGAAATTTTATGTACATAAAGTTCAATGAATTGGTTTGATTATGATGAAATTAATTTCAGACTTGCATCCGTTATGGTCAGTGTTTTATGCTTCTAAACTTTTCCATTTTTTTTTCTCTCGCACCCGATATATTTTTAATTGTTTCTTAATTCAATCGTTTTTATACGATATGTAAATAGTCGTTTTTATTTCTTACTTTCATTATTTTTTCTTCTTTATATTCTTGTCATTTAAAATGTATTTATGTTACACGTCTCAAGGGAAACATGATAATACGTCGGAGATATTTGTGACATCAATCGCAGAGCGTTACGGAACCCAGTTTTCTATTAAATCAAGTCACATTAAACGAGCTTTTTGAGCATTTTTAGAGCACAATATCATCTAAACACGCTCATTGCGCTTTACAAGAGGCCCCTAGTCAATAGCAACGCTTAACATAAATGACAAAGACATATGCCTGTTAAGTAATATTAGTTGTTTTTTTTTTCCGGACAGTGACAACGTTGTTAATGACCAGGTACTCAGTTTACAGTTGAGTACGCTGAGAGAATGTGACTATAGAATCTTTTCCAAGAACTCTACTATGCGCCGCTCAGAGCGAGATTCAAATACTGGATCTTACCGTCCGCATGCTCATATCACTAGATCACATAGTCGCTAAAAAACGTAGTCAAGGAACAGTCAGATGGGTGACGTGTCGCAATCTCCGGCTTCGGATCTGCATTCTGGAGTAAAGTGTTAACGTTTTTCGTGTCCAATTGTTTAAATACTGCTTTGGGCGTTTGTTTGATTGTTCGTTTGTTTGTTTGTTTGTTCTTTTTTTTTTTGTTTTGTTGTTGTTGTTGTTGTTGTTTATGTGTTTTTTTTGTTTGTTTCTTCTTTTTTTGTATGTGTGTTGGGGGTGGGGGGGGGGGGTTGCCGATTGTTTAGCTATCATACATGAACTATTGCATTCATTTTTCAGTTGTAAAGAACAACAAACAAACAAAAGACACATATGGATACACATAGAGAAATGGAATATCCGTTTTGGTGATAATTGGACACCTCGTGTCCATCGTGAGAAGGCGAGTCCTGAGGTGTACTAATGAAACACCTTTATGAGGAGACAGGACAGCACTAATGGACAAAGAGTTATCAATTATGAAAGGTGACTGGCAACCACCCTCCCTCATCCCTAAATCACCAACTCAATACTCCCTTCCATTTTCGTCCATTGATGCTATGCGTTTAGTCAAAATGATCACAGCATCATCGTTATCATATTGTCATTATCATATCATCTTTACCATTATCACTGCACAAGAATATACCTTAAGTCCCATACTCTTGATGGTAGATTGATTTCTTCATATGTCTGCCCGTTTGTCCATTTGCCCGTCATCATCTATTACATATCATCTATCTTTATCTACTATCCTTATAATATATTATATACTATTATATATTATATCTATATATATATATATATATAATATATATATATATATATATATATATATATATATATATATATATATATATATATATATTATATCTCACTAACTATATATCTGTCTATCTTTTGATTTTCTTACACATCATAACAACAACAACAACGTTGTTTCGGCAGTTTTTCTGCCTCTTCAGGGCGGATTGACAAAACGGTGTGTTTACACCTCAAGTGATAATTTTGTTAAGTGAGACGTTGACGAATGAGAGAAGTAATTTAATGTTAGATGGCTACTGTGAACCGTTCTGCAAACACCGTAAAAGAAAATCAAGGGCCAAACGGGATTCGGGTGGGTTAGTGTGTTATTTCAGGAAGCTTTTGGAAAAGGGTGTGTCAGTTGTAGATTGGGAGTATGAAGATGGTATGTGTTTTAAATTAGATAAGGAACATTTTGGATGGAATGAAAGTGTATATTTATTATTTGTCTACATGAGGCCGTATGGATCAACGCGTAGCGATTTTGACGATAATGTAAGTTGTTTTGATGAACTGTTAAATCAATTGACAAAAGTGACCGATCAGGGAGGGATTATAGTAGCAGGAGACATGAATGCAAGGACGGCGGAGAGAGAGGATTGTTTGACTGTTGACATTAGAGAGAACCAGACAGAAGAGCTTTCGGTAGAGAATGTTTTATGTGAAAGAGATTTCTTATGTAATGACATGACAGTTAGACGTTTTAATAAGGACAAAAAAGTAAATGACTATGGACTGAAATTACTCCAATTATGTTACACATGTGACCTTGCAATATTAAATGGGAGAACAGGGGAGGATAAAATGAAGGGATGCACAACGTTTGGCAATAAAAAAGGGGAGAGTACAATCGACTATGTTATTTGCAATAAGCGGGTTATAGGAAATGTGTGTGGTTTTAACGTCCATGAAACAAATGAAATGTCAGATCATAAGATAATATCGTTTACTTTGAAATTAAATAATAGTGAGCATAGACGGGAGGTAAGTGACGGTTTAGATGGGGTTATGTTGACAAAGTGGAAAGTGGATAAGAAGGAGAATTACGTTACATTATTAAATACAGAAGTGTGTCATAATAAGGTGAGAAATCTAATATATTTGGTACAAACTAACACAGATCCAGAGGTATTAGAAGGTAATATAGTCGAGTTAACAGATATTTTAACAGAAGCAGGGATAGATCATGTAGTTAGGATAGAGGGGAGAGGGGATAAACAAATGAGAGGGAGAAGAAAGAAAGCACCATGGTATAACGAAGCTTGTCAGATCCAACGCAAAGTATTCACTGAGCGAGCACATAAGTTTATAGAGACGGGGACAGGGGAAAACAGGACATTGATGTGTAAGGAAAGGAATAAATACAGGAAGGTATGTAGGATTAACAAAAGAAATTACAGTCGCAAAAAAGCTAAGCATTTATTGGATTTAAGTAAGCATGAACCCCAGAACTTTTGGAAGGAAATAAAAAGAAATTCAGTATCACAAAGAGAGCTGCCAGATATAAACTTCTACGACCATTTTAAAACTTTAGCTAATAAAGAATCAGGGGTTGGGGAGATGGGTAGGGCGGAGATTGCAGAGGTAGAAAAGGATGTGGGAAGGAATATTATAGATATAGACATTTTAGATAAGCCAATTGAGATGGGGGAACTACACAAAGCAATTAAGGCTCTTAAACGCGGCAAAGCTACTGGAGTGGATAATATGTTAAATGAATTTATTATTAATGCAACTTCAGAAATCAAATTACTGATTTTATCGATTTTCAATAAGATACTGGAATTGGAATATTTCCCCTTGATATGGAGTCAGGGTAGAATTGTGCCGATTTTTAAAAAGGGAGATGAAAGAGATGTGAACAATTATAGAGGGATAACAATAATGAGTTGTATAGGAAAACTGTTTACAAGAGTGATGAATGAAAGACTAAATGTATGGGTGGAGGGAGAGAATGTGTTAAACGAGGTTCAATATGGATTTAAAAAGGGAAGGAGCACAGCAGATTGCCATTTTGTTCTACATGGAATTATCGAGATATTGCTATCTAAAGGGAAGAAGCTACATTGTGCGTTTATCGACTATGAAAAAGCATATGACCTTATTGACAGATCCGCATTATTTACAAAATTGATCAAATCCGGTGTGAGCTCAAAATTTGTCAAGCTATTTAGAAACATGTATTCAAAGGTTGAGCTGGCCACAGGAGGTAAAGGTCAACAACAATTTTTTTAATCAAACAGCGGATTATTACAGGGTGAAAGCACTTCGCCACTTTTGTTTTCGCTGTTTGTTAATGATCTTGAAAGTAAATTAAGTGACGATTCCATAGGATTACAAATACAGGATATTACAATTAAATTGCTCATGTTTGCAGACGATATGGCAATAATCAGTGAAACAAAAGAGGGTTTGCAGAACGGTTTAGACTCTTTACAAGAATATTGCATGCAATGGGGAATAAAGGTAAATATCAGTAAAACAAAAATCGTAGTATTTAAAAAGGGAGGGAAAACGGGGCAACAAGACAAATGGTCATATCAGGGTAAAAGTATTGAAGTAATCTCGTCATTCAAGTATCTAGGCTGTCATTTTAGCGCATCGGGATCTCTTACAAAATGTACACAAGAAGTAACAAACTCAGCCAGAAGAGCACTATTTTCACTTAGAAAGTATTTTAACACTAACACAGAAATTTTACCACAGATGCAAATGAAACTGTTCAATAGTACTATCTTACCAATACTGAATTATGGGGCAGAAATATGGGGTTTAAGAAGAGCTGATCCAATTGAAAGATTTCACCTCGGTTTTCTTAAATCCATTCTATGTGTTAAGCACAGCACACCAAACTGTTTTGTTTATGGGGAATTGGGGGTGTATCCTTTGCATATTGAAAGAAAAATGAAAGTTATTAAGTATTGGTTGAAACTTATTCGCCCAGGAAATAATGATTGCTCATTCACTCATGCAGTATACAAAGAACTTGTGCAATTGAATATTAATGAACCAAACACAACAACTTGGGTAAGCCTGGTGAAGCAGTTGCTGGATAGGAGTGGAATGGGCCATTATTGGGTTAAACAAAATGTGAAAAATGAAAATTACTTTCTGGCGGTTTTAAAACAACGCTTGGATGACATGTTTCTACAAGAGTGGCACGCTGAGATGTCGATGACGACGTCTGGACGGCTGTACAAACACATTAAAGACACCTTTGAGTTAGAACCATATATGAAACTGTGTAATAAATCTTACAGAGTTGCCATCTCAAAAATCAGATTGGTTCTCATTTGTTTTATATAGAAAGGGGTAGATGGGGCACAAGAAAAGTAGATAGAAATGATCGTAAATGTCCTACTTGTGACGTAATAGAAGACGAATACCATTGTCTAATTGAATGTTCGAGGTATACGCATGAGAGAAGAAATTGCCTGCCGGAAAAACTGAAAAATAGACCAAGTATGTTTGAATTTATCAAATTTTTGAAATGCAGAGACAGTAGACAGCAAGGTGATTTAGGTAGACTTTGCTTTAAGGTACAGATCGAACACAAGAAATATTTACAAGTATAATTGTGGTTTCCACGGCAAGGAAAACTTATTAAAATTGATGATAGAGGGAATAATGCGATTGTTTGTTTGTTTTCATTTGTTTATGTCTGTTTAGTAACTGCAGTTCTGATACTAAGATGTGGTTTATTATACAAAATATGACATGTTATATTATATTATATATTATATTATATATATTTATTATTATTATTATATATTATATATATTATATATATATTATATATTATTATATATTATGTTTGTGTATGTGTATTTGTGTGGTGGTGGGTGGGTGATTGTTGATATTAAATTATATGTTCATGATAAGATTATTGCGATTACAATTGGATGTATATAACATATTTTATATATATATTATATATTATTATTATAATATATATTTTATTATATATTATTTTTATTTTTTATTTTTTATTATTGTTCTTCTGTTTTGTTGTGTTGTTAACAGCATTGATATCATAACCTTGTATAACCCTTATCTGTATTTTGATTCTAAGATTTAATCTATATACACTTGTTTCTCTTGGTCCCTTCTGCATGTGACTTTGTAATGTTGTATCCTTAGGGCCTTTGTTGTAAAATTTACTTTAGGATCTACCTTAATAACCAGGTGCTTCTTGTCATGCCGCACAAACTGCCTATTCTTCTAGAAGCCAGAAAAGACCTTGACATGAAAAATTTTGAATGTACCAAGCCTTTGTTACGCTCAGACTAATATTCAGTACGTGGAATATCAAATTACTTAAATGTTTGTGATATTCTAAAAGAGTCAATTATTTGTCTTTGGGAATTAATTCTGTAATTCTACCAAACAATACGTTAAACTAATATGTCTGTAACTTCTAGGCAATGTTCGCAAAATCCCATTCTTCTAGAACTTTAATCAACGATAGAAATGTGTTAAATAAGTGGTGGGCTATTTATTATGTTGGAATTTCCCCGAAGATAAAGATCACCCAGACCAAAGCATTTTGGAGCACCTAGTATTACTAAAAGTCAATAACTTTATTATCCAAAACAGAATTACCATGATATAATCCCTATCTTCTTAATTGTCAACGAATGGGATATAAGCGTGGTCCCCATTTACAAATACAATACTAGATATTATTGCTGCGGCGCTTCTGTTATTTTTACAATTATTATTATTATTATTATTATTATTATTATTATTATTATTATTATTATTATTATTATTATTATTATTATTATTACTATTACTATTATTGTAAGTATTGGTGGTATTACAATGTTGTATATTTATGGTTATTTATGGTATCATTTTATGCTTTGGTTTCATGTACCTTTTTTTCTCACTTTCATGTCTGTTGTCATCAAATTGTATGGATTATTGATTAAAATAAAAGTTATTTTTGTTTGTCTTATTTTGACTATGGAACTGATACTTATCATAGCAGACCTGCCTACTTGAAATAGGAAAATGTAATAAGTAGTTTTCAGGGTAAATAACATCGTAGACATTTTAACTACCCTTAAAAACCACCAGTTTGTCCTTATAATGCGTGGGGAAAAATATTAACTCTATGTGATAGCTCTGGCACCAGAACTTCGTTTTCAAGAAATGACATTTAATTAAAAACCTTTATTATATCCAGCCCGGGATTTAGCCGTAGTACTACGGGAATTTTCGTGGTAGTGAGGAGGTCTGTTGTGATGGGTATCAATTATTATTATTTTTTTTTTTTAATGAGAAAAACTGATTGGAAATGTAAAAGTGATGGTGATAGTGGTAGTGATAATGATAATGGTGGTGGTGGTAACGGTGATGATTGGGGTATAGGGATGATGGTAATATTATTATTGTTATTATTATTGATATTCTTGTTGTTGTTGTTGTTGTTCTTCTTCTTCTTCTTCTTCTTCTTCTTCTTCTTCTTCTTCTTTTATTATTATTATTATTATTATTATTATTATTATTATTATTATTATTATTATTATTATTATTATTATTATTATCATTATTATTATTATCATTATTATTATTATTATTATTATTATTATTATTATTATTATTATTATTATCATTATCATCATTATTATTATTATTATTATTGAACGTATTGATGTTATTACGATTGTTGTATTTTTGTGTGGTGTATCAGTTTATTTTAGTATAGGGATGGTGGTAATATTATTATTGTTATTATTATTGATATTCTTGTTGTTGTTGTTGTTGTTGTTGTTCTTCTTCTTCTTCTTCTTCTTCTTCTTCTTCTTCTTCTTCTTCTTTTATTATTTATTATTATTATTATTATTATTATTATTATTATTATTATTATTATTATTATTATTATTATTATTATTATTATTATTATTATTATTATTATTATTATTATTATTATTATTATTATTATTATTATTATTATTATCATTATTATTTTTATTATCATTATTATTATTATTATTATTATTATTATTATTATTATTATTATTATTATTATTATTATCATTATTATTATTATTATTATTATTATTATTATTATTATTATTATTATTATTATTATTATTATTATTATTTTATTATTATTATTATTATTATTATTATTATTATTTAACGTATTGATGTTATTACGATTGTTGTATTTTTGTGTGGTGTATCAGTTTATTTTTTGGTTCCATTTACCTTTTTTTTTTCTTTTTTTTCCACTTTCATGTATGTTGGCATCAAATTGTTGATTTATTGGCGAAAGCCTAAGATTGAATAAACTTTGAAACTTTGTCACTTCACTCGGAAGAATTAGGTAAACTACCAAACAGCGCGGTCCTCGAATAATGAGAGAAACATACAATGATTTAGGCTCCTTTAAATAATCAATATCTACGTTGTTTTCAAGAAATTATTTATATATTTATTTTTTATGCATTTATCTAATTTCTCTGATAATCTGCCTATAGATAGAATGAAGTTGACGTCACTTTGGTCTTTGTTATTGCTTTTTGCCATCCACGTTTATGAGTAATACTCACTAAACGGAATTATACAGACTATAAAAGCCATGATCACACAGAGTTTTGTGTGTTGGTCCGTTATACTTCCGGATGGCAATGTTGTGAACTCCTTAGACAAAGGCATACTATCTGGCTAAGAAGCTCATAACATTGCCATTCGGAAGTATAACGGACCAACACACAAATTATCTGTGTGTAATCTTAAACGTTTATAGTCTGGTTATTACAGTTTAGTGAGAATTATTCATAAACGCGGATGGCAAAAAAATTCACTATAATAATAATGCAATCCTGCTTTAATTGAAAACCACCCTATAGATAGTTCGAAGATGACGTCACCCAGGTCTTTGTTATTGTTTTTTTTTGCCATCCGCGTTTATGAGTAATGCTCACTGAACTGTATTAACCTGATTATAAATGTTCATGGATACACACAGTTTTGTGTGTTGGTCCGTTATACTTCCGGATGGCAATGTTATGAGCTTCTTAGCCTAGAGCATACTATCTATTGGTGTTCAGTTATAAACAACATTTTATGTCCGTATTCTTTATAATATATCTCTACGATTGACACTTTAATAGGCTTTGTTATTACTCGTATAGACATCTAGGTATATCGTTTTCTTCCACTTAAGCATCGACAGGATCCTGAAAATTTATCTTTCCCTCCTCATTTTTTTTAATGGGAAGAGACGGAGGAGTGAAAACTCTCAGCGCCTCAGATAATTCGACACACACGCCCCCGGGTCGGTAGGTCCTGGGTTCGAGTCCCTCTTTGAGCGGCGCAAAGTTGAGTTTTAGAAATGACTCTTTATTCACAGTGTCACATCATAATCATGTATAAAATGGGTTTCTAGCCATTAACATGGTTGTCTCGTTCATAATAAATAGTAATGATTGCCTTACAAACATCATGTCTCGTCCTATATGTTAGGCGTTGCTGTTGGCTTGGAACGCCCAATAAAGTGATTTAAACTTTGAGCACGTTTAGTCGATACTGCTCTATCTAAATACTGGCTCAGCGTTACGGGGTCTTTGCTTCGTACCACCGTACCACAAGGTAGCGAGTTCGATCACCCACCGCTGCGGTGTGTGGCCTTAAGCAAGTCACCTCGCCCTAGCTCAATTTGCGGCGCTGCACTGCAGCTGACGCCTGGGTTATTCCAGTCTTCCCTTGGAATAGACCCTAGATATAAATTTTGAATAAAGGAATTTTACTATTACTTTCACTTTACTTTATTACTTTGGAAACACCACAAAGATATTCCACACCACATACACTACATTCATCTCATCATTGTCAAAACATATCAAAATATCTTACCGAATCTGCTCTTTAAACGAAGTGCTAGATATATCGGAGTTCTTTTCTTCCAACCGACATTCATTTCTGTAATCTTTCAATAACCAAATATTATTGATACCTCTTCCATTGTTGGTTTTTAAAAAAGGTAGATATATACACGATATTTTTATTTTTAACTTACCTCTTTTTGTTATATGGGCATTATACAAAATATATAACGTTTATTTAAAAATAAATCAATATTAATTTTATAGATACACATTTACTTTTATCATTACTTTTATTTCTATTAAATTTTTCATTTATTTTGTATCTCTATAGATAGAATGCGCTTGGCCAAGGAGTTCACAACATTGCCATCCGGAAGTATAACGAACCAACACACAAACTCTGTGTAACCATGAACTTTTATAGTCTGATTAATACAGTTTAGTGAGAAAAACTCACAAACGCGGATGGCAAAAACAATAACAAAGGCCTGAGTGACGTCATCTGCATACTATCTATATATATACAATTCTGTAAATATATCTTTCACGTTCCAAAACCAATTTCCTTATGGATGAATACAGTTTATTTATTTATTTATTTAAAAACGGGGTGAACTATGGCTTTTTGTAGCTTTTTTCAGACAATAGACACAGGCTTGGCCATAACAAGTTGAGATTTGAGATATGTAATTATTACAACCCATAAAAATCGGTAATATTAAGGTTAAATGAACATTTCACTTGATTGTCACTTGAAGCAGTTACAGGTAAAAAATCACGTGACATTAACTCTTTTGTTGTTTCCAAAATTAAGGTATCATAAGGTACAACTTCCGGTTTTTAGTGTTTACAGTTTCCAATCGTTTTGAGGAAGTAAGTACCTATTGCAATATAAGAACTTATGTTTGTAAACAAACTTTCTGAGAGAAGGAAGAGAGGAATTTCGCATTGATGTACCTTATTTGTCAGCTCAAGTATTAGATTATTTTCACTGTGATAAATTATTTTGAGAAACAACCAGTTTAAAAAAAAACTATTGATAACCATACCCCATATGAAAATCATTTCATTAATTAAGAAATTTCTTAAATATATGACGGCACTGTGTCAAGGTATGAATGTTCATGTTCTTGATTTCTTAAATTGTGTTTTGACGAAAATTATATTCAGTTTGAAATCTCATTTCCATTCAATTCGGACTCCTCTATTTTAATCATAATTTTGTCAACACCAGAAACATTGTGATTGTTCGGTTTTAATTGACGAAAACTTGAATAAACAGGGTAATTTTTTAATGAAAAAGCTTAAAAACTAGAAGTGATAAAAACGTCTTGGTGTTTCTGTGCGGCGACGTGGTCTACTAATATGGTATGACGACACACGCTTTCGGATTGGCATAGGAAGGTCCTGGGTTCGAGCCTCGCTCGGCGCACAGTTGAGTCCTTGGAAAAAGCTCTTTACTCACATTCTCTCACCGTACTCAGATGTAAAATGATTGTGTCTTGATGTGTTAATAAAAAAAAAGAACTTTTGGCTTTGGACTATAAATGATAATATAGTATTAATTATAGAAGCTTCTCTATTTTTACTTTCCTCTGTTTACCTAGGAGAGGGAATGTCTTAGTGGAATCTACCTTATTACTAACGTCTAAACCAGATAGCTCAACTGGTAGAGCTCTTTGCTTTCAAATAAAGGTAACAATATATTGGTCTTGGGTTAAGTAAAAGTCGTAATTTTTTTCTATGATTCTTTTGTTTTATCAGTAGTGATTTGGTATTGGAGTTTGATTGATCTGATATTACTTGCAATGTACTGAAGTTTTATCTAAAGGTTAGCAAACAACTGTTAGTATCCTTTAAATGCTACATAACTTTGAGGGGTTTATTGTTGAAAAGACTATGAAGGATATCAAGTAATAGTTTAAAGACACGATTCTAAGTATTATCTATGTCAGTTACATAGCGTTCTTGCACTTAGGTTATTTAGTCGATTTCACATCTAAAGACTAGCTCAATAAACTTTCATCCAATAGGTTTGTTTTCACAATGATGAAATAATGCATGTCAGATTTCATATAACGACAAAAAGTGAAATCTGGTTGGAGACCTGTTAATGCTATTTATGTTGTGTGGAATAGATTTATGGTAGTGTACTCAAATTGAGGTGCCTTTTATATTCACACTCAAATACTTCCTTCTTTTAAAAACAGCTATAAAGAAGAAAGGTGAATTTATCTGTTTAAGAGAATCAAAACCTTAACTTGATAAATCACTTGCAGAATAATTTGAAAATGCTTGTTGATATTCCCTTACTCAGTCTCCTACAGCGGTAATTAACTCAGAGATATTGTTTTACTGCAGCGGTAATTAATTATGTGCTCCATGGCAGTTTTATCTCCTGTAATTGCAAGCATTACTGTCACTCTGACTAAATAAAGTAAAATAAAATTCCCCTTATTCATCCCACAGGGAAAATTTGTCTCTAGGGTCTATTCCAAGTGGAGACTGGAATAACCCAGGCATCAGCTGCAAAATGAGCTAAGGCGAGATGACTTGCTCAAGGCCACACAGCGCAGCGGCGGGTGATCGAACTCAATACCGTTCGGGTATGAAGCAAAGACCGTACCATTGAGCCACGCTGCCCCCTAAATCTAGATCAAAGATAATGGGCAGCACTTTTTTCTTTTTGTGAAAACGAGATACAACAAATCACATTGGCTGCAGCGATTCAGTCTCGAGTCTGAATAGTCTCCTGTGGCTCTTTGGACTCAAATTCCAATGGGCATGTGCAATCAACAAGTTATTCAGACTTGGTCAGAATAGTCTCCCATGGCAGTATAGTTTGTTTTGTTTTTTTGTTATTATTTTAATTATTGATAATTACATCAAATTGATGCAACTGAAAATAATAGTAATGGTAAAGTAATGAAAGTAGTTTAAACCCCCTATATTTGACGAGAAAGACAAAGTCATAGATCAAGTGGAAGTCCAGTTAGAAATTATAAAGAACAAAAGTCAAAATAACTGTGATCTAAAGGAAAATATTTCTTTACAACATAACACGATGTCCACATAAAATCAGGACGAAAAAAAAAATATTGTGTAAGACAGGCATCAATCCTTCTACAGGCCGAAGTACGGTATGAGCTGTGTCAGTGTTATATATGGGCAAAACAGAGTTTCTTCTGAACTCTTCTTCTATTTCTATATCAGTTTTCCACCCTCTGCCCACAGTCCAGTGTCTTCTACCCGCCCCCCATGTCTGCACTTGCATATTGGACTTCGAGTCCGATTAGCCATGGGAGACTATTCAGACTAGAGTCCAAATTGCCTTTTCGAATAACATTTGTTTTTCTCCTGACAATGGTCATGTTGTGTCATCTCCATTTATATGAGTCACGTTTACCCACTTTATTTTTTCTACTATCCAATAAGTAGCTTTAACCACCACACAAGGACTTATTTGTAACATAAACTACTTGTGCTGAGATTTATTCTCCTTTTTGATTGAAAGGAAAAAAGAACAACACATATGAGTATAACTTTAACTATATTCTATTTGGACTCCAATGCTCCAATGGTCTCCTACAATAGTTCATTTTAATAACTAGTAGCATTATTCAATTTAAGCCTTTTTATTACTATTCTCTGAACTTTTCCAGAAGTCTACACCAAGGTTTGGATTATTGGGAAACTGTTAAGCTGTTCATTAGAGAATATCTTGACTATTCAGGCTCATGTTAAAAGTAAGGATGTCTCCAACTGTCTCAAATCAACACTTTCACAATCAACGATTGGTCTGGACTTTCAACCTAATGATTCCTTTTGTTGTTCTCGCAATGGTAATGGAGCATTTTACAATCCTAGCAATGGATTACGGGAAGTGGGGTAAACATACAGTTACTGTCGCCACTGCATATGGAAAGGTAACTTGAGCTTCTGCTGCTTAAATTAGGTTATGTTGAGTTTGGCATCATGTCATTACATTGGAAAAAATCTCATACAACCAGGAATTCACTTTAATCTAAGGCATATTTCTGCCTTTAAGTTTTTCTATTCATTTTTAGACATTTTCGTTTCTTACATTCATCCTCTAGATTTTTAAAGTTAATTAAATAAAGCTTGAACCCCAAAAGTTTGTCATTTTGTATTTTTATTTCATTCCAGGCTTGTCAATTTTACTTTATTTTTGTAATTTTAGACAATAGTACTTTGGAACCATAAAAGGCCCACAGAGGAGATGTTATTTGGGTTTCCATTTCATATAATATATGAATAATAATGAATAATATATATCATATAGCAATTTCTTGCTACCATGCAGATGTTAGTCTGTTACAAAGTAGGTACTTTCCACCAGCTTTGATAATCATTGCTGGGTTGATAAAGAAAAAAGTGTGCAAAATGCCTCTCCTAAGGATTTGTGAATGAGAGCCACATCTCCGAACTCAAACTCCTGGACTTAATTTAGATCATGTTGTGGGTCCAAGACAACAGTACTGCAGCACCATCAAGTCCTTTACCAGACAACCATTTTCCCTTGCTGTGTTTCAGGTGAAGGGAATTTCATTTCCTTCTCAATACTCAGACTATCCCCATCGATGGATCAATGCTTTCCTTGGAATTCCATATGCCAAGCGGATGTCTCAGTATCCTGGAGAAGAATGGAAAGAAAAGTATAGATTTCATGTAAGTGTCATTGCATTAATATTAACTTTTTCATTTTCTGGGTTTAACTCATTACTGGTGGAGTTTGAATCTATTCTAACTGGACATGACACATTACATCTTTTTGCATTTACCATGTTGTTTAACATACGAGAGTTTAAAGATGTAAATCACTTCAGGTGTGCTCTGAATATGTTCTGGTGGAACTTAGTATAGGTAATTGATTAATTTACTGGAAGGGGGATGGCTAAGTGGAATTTCACTTTTTCCATCCAGCAGATCTGGGTTCAAGCTCAGCTGTTGGCATCTTGTATTTTCTTTTTGCGAGAAACTTAGGTTCTGTTACGTGTCGATATTGTGAGGTCTCGAATGTTGTTGGTGGTATAATATTGATTTACAATTTAAATGAATGCACACACCCTAACATTGTTGTTGGTGGTATAATATTGATTTACAATTTAAATGAATGCATACACCCTAACATTGTTGGTGGTGGTATAATATTGATTTACAATTTAAATGAATGCACACACCCTAACATTGTTGGTGGTGGTATAATATTGATTTACAATTTAAATGAATGCACACACCCTAACATTGTTGTTGGTGGTATAATATTGATTTACAATTTAAATGAATGCACACACCCTAACATTGTTGGTGGTATAATATTGATTTACAATTTAAATGAATGCATACACCCTAACATTGTTGTTGGTGGTATAATATTGATTTACAATTTAAATGAATGCACACACCCTAACATTGTTGGTGGTGGTATAATATTGATTTACAATTTAGATGAATGCATACACCCTAACATTGTTGTTGGTGGTATAATATTGATTTACAATTTAGATTCATGCATACACCCTAACATTGTTGTTGGTGGTATAATAATGATTTACATCACTTAGACCACAGAGTGGTTTCTTTAATGTTTTTTGTTCCAGATTCTCTGTTTTCAATGCATTGTCGCACATTTTTTCTGTATTATAGAATCCAGATGATGATCCACACTGGTTTGAGACATGGGATGCCACCTACCATCGCCCTGCCTGTCCCCAAATGCCATGGCTTGTCAGGGAAACAGTACCAGACTTCTCGCAAGTTGCAGAGGATTGTCTTTATCTAGACATATATATGCCTAGGGTGAGAGTGAAAAGACTTGATTTACTTTTCTTTTTTCTTCATTAAACGATATTTGAATTATGTTTTCACTTTGTGTTTATTTTAAAACAGTCAGAAAGATAACATTTATCCTATCTAATCATATCATATCATATCATATAAGAGCTTATAGGCTTTAAAATCCTTTAAATGATATTTATACCATTTAGTAAAAGTTATATAACCAATATTCATTATAAATTTTATAATTTATTCGATACACATCTCTTTCTTTTATCACATGTGTCACTGTATAGGTGTAAATACCTTAAGAATAATGCATTTTATAGTTTTCATTTGATATAATAATTTTTGAAAATTACCAAATAGACCATTGAAATCAATGCTGTCATTGGTAAAGAAACTACCAAATAGACAATTGAAATCAATGCTGTCATTGGTAAAGAAACTTCCTTGAATCTAATGCTGTTTTGCCGCGTGTTTTTCCTCTGTTCATGGATTGCCATATGCATTTCTAACGTTTTTTGTTTCTAAATGCTTCGCATCAATAAGTTTGTTCAAATCTCAAATTAGTTTACCTCGACAACAACTATATGGTTCCTATTGATGCTTTAAATTGTTGAAAGGATTATTTATTTTACTAACAAGAATTCCAAGAAGATATCCCTTTGCATGAGATAAAAGGCTGCCTGTGCTTTTTTGAAAGATGCACTTTTTTTCTTTCTTTTCCCATTCTATTTAAGATGTTGATGGTATTGATAGCAAATAACATTGTTTGATTTCTTTTTCGTTTCAAAAAATAATTATTTACTTGATTCCTTTTCTTTTATATAAAAGAAGGATACAGTAAACTTCATTTTGAATTTCATCCCTAGAAAACGAATGAGCGTGAGACTCCCAATCCCAGTTTGTATCCGGTCTTGGTGTTTTTGCATGGTGGTGGATTCATCATGGGCAATTCAAGACAATTTCCAGGTGTTTTTCTGGCTGAGCGGAACATTGTTGTTGTTATCGTCAACTACAGGCTGAATGCATTAGGTGAGTCTTATGCTCTTGTCAAAAATAACCCCAGGATTAAATAAGCACACCCAACTTGAAAAGGTAATCTTTAGAAAGTTACCTGTGATGTTAATTAGATAATGTAAATAGGCTGATCGAACCTCTGAATCAGACATAATGATGTGAATTTTAGGATAAAACTTGATTTCCTGCATTTCTAGTGTATTAAATGTCATAAAATTCTACAATGAAAAGTTGAGAAAGTTACAATCTTTATACAGCACTCCAAACTACTTGAAAGTAGTCCTTAAGCCATAACAGCCATTGGAAACAAAGTTTATCTCAATTTCTGTAGCATTAAAGAGACAATGTATATTTTTTAAAATGTTGACCATACATAGATCGGATATAGATACCTTTACTCGTGATGTGAGTGCAATAGTGACCCCTATAAGCTACCGATATTAATACACAAAATTTGATGGCACAGTCAAAATCAACAAAGGTAATCTATTATTCAATCCAGAAACTTGAAAAATAAACCTGCTTAAATCATATGTTTTTCTCTCTCTTATCCTACTTAGGTTTCTTCAGCACAGGAGATCGTTACTCCCCCGGCAACTATGGAATGTTTGATCAGATCAAGGCCTTGCAATTTGTGAAGAAAACCATCAAAAATTTTCGTGGGGATCCCAATAGAGTGACATTGATGGGACAAGATGCTGGTGCAGCCAGTGTTGGGATGCATCTCGTGTCTCCAAGAAGTGTTGGTGTGTAATAAATTTGTTTTTTTTTTTTTAATTGAGCTTTTATATAGTGCAATATCCACTAAACGTGCTCAAAGTGCTTTACAAGGGATTCCTGGCCAACAGCAACATTTAACATTTAGGACAGAACATGGCGCCTGTTAGGCGATATTACAATTTTTTTTCAAACAGAGGCAACGCTGTTAATGGCCAGGTACTCATTTTACACCTGAGTGCGGTGAGATAATGTGAGTAAAGAGCCTTTTCCAAAGACTCAACTATGTGGCGAGCGAGGCTCGAACCCAGGACCTTTCGATCTGAAAGCGAGTGTCATACGCAAGACCACATAATCACAATCTCTTTTGAGTTTTTGATGTTTCTTAGTTGCAGGAAAACTTCGCTAGCATTTCCTATTCTGGATTTGATGGTGGTAAGATGGCTATGATGAAAAAGGTGGTAATGAAGACCAAAGAAATAGAAAAATGATTTGAGTTTTTAAATAAAGGGATACAATTTAATGGAATAACGAGATCTTTATCCAGATAGTGCAATGTATGAGTAAATTTGTTGCTTTTCTGGTTATTAAGCAATTCAGAACTAAGAATTTCTTCTAACTGGATTTTTTTTTTTTGCTGACGACACCAAAATATATGCACCAACATCAGATAAAAATATCTTACAAAATTATATAAATTCACAATTCATTTGGTCTGAAAATTGGCAGCTTTATTTTAAATAAAGCTAATTGAAGCTAATTTGAATGTTTTTAAAACCTATTAGCTCTTTAACAATATAATACAAATAACAATAAAGCCCTCTCTGTCTGGCATAGATTATATTAATAGTATGTGCTAGATTCATTGACATATACCATCCATGTACTCATCAACAATATTCTCTATCATCAAAGCGCCAGATACTCATTCCTCACATTAATTTCAAGTAAGAAGATTTTGGACTCATCATCATCATCACCAACTTATCACTTATAAAGTTTAGTAAATCAATGCAATTGAGGTGTTTAAATCATACATTTTTTTACTGTAAATTTACGCAGCTGACTGCTTGATTTTGCTATCTGTCTATGAGCCAGCTAGATAATTGAGATCCTCAAATGACTCCTGTAAATTGAGACCCGCAAATCAGACTAAGACCAAGACCAAGAAATTAATCTTTTTTAGTCTTGGACAGCTTGTCATTTAAACTTTGAAACTCATCACCTATTTAATACCATCTCTTCTTCTTTCTCTCTTCTTCTTCTTCTTCTTTCTTCTTCTTCTTCTTCTTCTTCTTCTTCTTCTTCTTCTTCTTCTTCTTCTTCTTCTTCTTCTTTTCTTTTCTTCTTCTTCTTCTTTTCTTCTTCTTCTTCTTCTTCTTCTTCTTCTCTTCTTCTTCTTCTTCTTCTTCTTCTTCTTCTTCTTATTCTTCTTCTGCGTCCTCCTCTCTTATTTCTTCTTTTTTATTTCACATTACTTATACACATCATTTTGAAATCTTTTTTCCAGATCTATTTCACCGGGCTATCATGTTGAGTGGCTCAGAGATGAGTGAGTGGGCTGTTCTTTCCAAAGAGGACTCAAAGGCATACGCAAAGAAGTTGTGTCAACGTTTGGGGTGCCCCGTAGGTGATTCACAGCAAATGGTGGACTGTTTGCGATACAGTCGCAAGTTTGAGGAAATTGTCAATGCATCTGCAATGATAACAATGGAGGTAAATGTTCGAATGTCTTGATTCGTTTTACATTTATAACTTTTTGAAATACAGTCAAGCGCGACTTTTTCAAAGCTTGCTTGAAGAGCCATGAATAACTTGTATTAATTAGAAAAGATATATAAGAGAGGTTTGTCTTGGACTTTCATTTGCTGAAATGCATTGTAATTTCATGGCAAATCAGGTCATCTTCATTTTTAATTTCAGTAATCTTGCTATAAAATTTCTTCACAAATATCTTGCTTCGAATTGTTATGAGCCCCAGCTCTCCACATAAGTTTTGCACAAAACTTTGACAAGTGTTCAGAAATTACAGTCTTGGACCCTTTTAGAAATTTCTTTGTTGTTTAATTTCGTCTCACATCTCTTATTAAATTTTATGATCATCTGTCTATACTTACCTTTCACAAATTTGTCACTTCTATATGCAACGTCAATATCTTTCATACACACTTTTTTGGATCTCTTTTAATTGTACGATTTTAAATAGTAGTGTATTTTCATTAGAATGAAAAACGGGATGCTTTTTTTTTGGTTAAAATAAGAGACTGTGGGAGGGAATTGTTCCATTGTAGTGATAAAAGAAGGTCGCAGTGTAAAATAACATGAAACGAATGGGTTACAGTTGGCATGGGAAACAAACCTATTTGCTAAACAAAAGGATATATCAATCATCACACATTTTACACAGATGTGCTGTGTTGTATTAAAAAAAGGATGCTGAAGTGAAACAGGCATTTGATTGGATTCAATAGTCCGATGTCACGTCGCCCAGCAACGGCGGCCATCATGGTTCTAAACAAAGAAAATCGGTACTTTTTATTCTTCATGCTGGCTAGAACTTTTCACATGTCTTGTGATCAGAATGTGTAAAAGTCAAAACATGATCAGTTTTATAATGTTTTTTTCCCCTCTGGATACACTTTTATGCTCATCGGAAAAATATTTCATAAGGGCATCTGCCATTGTTCTGATAGTTTAGAGCCAGTTACTTAGTTACCATGCATCATTATGAGGGAAGTGACGTTACGACTGTTGAAGCGTATTGGTGGAAAACCATTGTAAATTGGCTGTGTCACTTTTATAGCTTTTTCTTTTTTATTGTGGTGTTTTTAAGGCCCATGAACCCTGTGGACCCGTAGTTTTCCTGGGTTTCTTTAACTTTAAATGGACTGTAGCAATTTTTGCTACCCTATGAATAGGATACTTATCTATCGCAAAGTATTTTCCACCAGATTTATCACTCTCAGCAACTCAATCACTGGTAGGTGGACTGTGGAATCAGAAAAGAATTCTAGACTGCTTTCAGGATCGATACCAATCCCCTTGTTTGTTTGGCAAGTTCTCTACTGCTGAGCACATAGGAGCCCCCCTATATTTCAAAGTCTTGGTTTTTTTTCAGCCTGGTAAAATTGGCAATCCTTGGGGTCCCGTTTTGGATGGAAACTTGGTGGGCATTGATTTTGCCTTCTTGCCAGATCATCCCATTGATTTGAGACAGCAAGCACGACAGCTGAAACTCCCTTTATTAGCGGGAACAGTCAAAGATGAAGGGGCTTATTTCATACGTGAGTTTTATAGTAGTCATCCAAACTGATATTACATATAATATGTGACCCAATTTGTAAATCTGATATTACTATAACATATAACAGGCAACCCATTACATAAATCTGATATTACTATTACATATATAACATGTGACCCATTACATATAACATGTGACCCAATATGCATATCTTATATTACATAACATGTGACCCACTATGTAATGTAAATCTGATATTACTATTACATATATAACATGTGACCATTACGTAAGTCTAATATTACACTGTGTTGAACCATAAATTTTAAAGTCAAATTTGATTTCATTGAATATGCTTCATTTGAGAAGATATGGCTGATGTCGTAGTGAAAAAATGTTGTGATGTGGTCTTCCATTTACTGTTTTTTCTATTAGTATTGTCTTTTGGGATTTTTAAAAACTTTTATTTCTAGATGAAATCAAGAAGATGGCTGGACTGCCATTGAAAGTGAGAAAAACCTAGACTTGCTCTAAACATTACGCTAATATAAAAACATGTTTATGATGATCAGACAGTAAAACAGCAATTAAAAAAATAAACGTTCAAGGAATTTAATCTTACACCAGTGCCGGCTCTCTAATTTATCACTTAGATATTTTAAAGAATAAGAGTGGAGCAACTCTTAATGTCTTCATCCTCAAACTTGATGTTTAATGTTTTGTTATGCAAGCGAGAGTTCACATAGGCACACAACTCGTCCCAACTATCAAATAATCTCTGTGTTGTACTGGTAGCATGTGTGACTGGCAATCAGGAGGTCTAAGGTTCATCCCAAATTGAGGAAGACTAATTTTTTGGGTTTTTTTTTTTAATTGTAATTTTCTTTTTTGCTTTGTCTGGCATTGTTTCAAACTTTTTCAGATCGTTAAGAAACACCATGAAAATTTAGATGTTTTAACTCAAAATTATTGTGTGTGTATTGTTTTGTTTTTTATTTTCCATCTCATGACTTTTCTGGTCATGTGCTGCCTTACTAATGATCTTTTCTTAGAGCATCTTTTAAGATTACAGGAAGCTGCACATGATTTATTTGTATATTTAGCGTGCTCACTATGAACCCTATTCTATATGTTTTTAAGCAACAAGTGGGGGGACTTTTTTTTATTTTGTTTCAATATAATGTAATTTTTAATCATTCTGTCTTTCAATACCAGCCAACCTGCCCAGCTTGATAGATGGTATGACTGAAAACCAATTCAAGAACATCATTCGAGAATTCATTTCTTACAGAAACGTCCAGGACAGGAACACAGTCCAAGATGCCATGGAATTTCAGTACACCTACTGGGCTCAACCCACCAATCAGAGTATGATCAGGAAGAAATTAATGGAGGTTTGTACAATTATAATAAAATTAAAATTGAGGAGACCAATAGTCTCTCTACGGCTTGGATCTTTGTTTTTTGTTTTGCATTATAACTCTTTAAGGGATGAGGGGAGGTTACAATAAATTGACATGCTCTCTCTCTCTCTCTTTGTTTTTGAGCCATGTAGCAAATTTTACAGATCTTTTAGTTTATAAACATGTTAATATTGAGAAGGCATTGACGGGATGAATTTTATCAGTTAAGTATTGACAATAATCTTGGAGAAAACGATTTCAACTATAGTTGCAGAGACAATGGTTCATGCATATATCTAAAGATTTAAGAGAGCATCATATTCTAAAATTTAATGGTTACTAAAATAAACATCTTACCGTTCACAATACCATCACATGAAAGAGAAGTGCTCTTCATACTGGTGAACGTCATGTGTTACAATCAGTAAAGAGCAAGCCATACCTGCTATTAGTATTCCATTCAAATTATTGTAACTACAGGATCGTCACTCTTTTGACTAAAAGTATACTCCAACATGCACGTTTGTAGGTTGTTCCTCTCTAAATGATTTTAACCATTTCTAACCAAATCGTATATATTTTCTTATGGACATTACGCAAATCTCAATGTCTAAATGTTACAATTCGTTCACTCTATTCTTCCTATAAGGTTATTATCATTATTTGCACATGCTTTCCATCATCTGTATTTTACTTACCGCTGTTGGGCAGCAGTGATCAGAATAATATTAAGCTTCTGAAATTCTTCATTTACAAAACACTGATAAGAGTTACGTCATTTCCTTATCCAAGTCAAACATAACTGCAGTTTTGTTTTTATGAATTTAACATTTTTTCTCTCTCGATATCTGACTCATTTTAACAAGTGATTCTACAATTATTCCTCTTATTGAAGTCGGCAACCTAAAGAACAAGAGTTCTTTCCATTACTATTCTTTTTTTACCATACAAGAAATGAAAGAGCATTACAATCAAATGATAATCCTCACTAACCATAATGTTTCTAAACTGTTGGGACACTTTTAGTCATATAAATGTTAAATTTGTTATAAGTGGCGGCGATTATAAACATTTATATTGATAGATGCTCAATTCTTGAGTTAGGTAAGTAAGATGGCAGCAGCCTCTTATGGTTTTCACACTACTATGTTATGACGATTGACCCAATCAGCAAAGTCTGGTCCGCATTCGTGCACTGTCGCAAACCCGCTGGGTAGCATCGTCACAACACACAGTTCGACTAGATGCTCTGCCGTCTCAGGTTCTTGCCCACAGCAGGTACATGTTGGAGAGGTAGAAAGACCCCACCGATGAAGCGCACTGGTAGTGAGGCACTTCTCGACCGAAGCTAATTCGCAGTCACCCAGTGTCTCCTCTTACTGGTATCAAAGCCTGGCAACTTCTCACCAAACTTAGAGAAGGCTACGTCCCCGCCCCCACGAGGGATTGAATTCGTCCAAACCGACTTCCATCTCATATGTGCAGCTCTAGACGTAGTCAGGGATTCTGCGTACAAGGGTTGCCGGGACTTATTTCGGCTCGAAACGGGGGCCCCGTCCATTATGCGTGTCAGAGGGGTATCCCCATTCCCTCTCTCTTTGATCTTACTCAGCCAGTTTCCCGTAATCGTCTCCCTCCAGACATCTGGGGACTGGATCACTTCTATTATCAGGCCCCATTCTCTAAGAGTTGTTGCTAGTGTTCCTGACACTATGTGCATCGACTTGCGAAGTTTTACATCCACCTTCTCAACGTTTCTGCTTTTACCCCACACTGGAGCACAATACTCCGCGGTGGAATAGCATAGTGCCAGGGCGGACATTCTCAGGAGCGCTTGGCTAGCGCCCCAAGTCAATCCCGCCAGCTCCCTCAGAAGACTGTTCCGCTTCTCTATCTTCCGGGCAACCCCTTCTAGATGCACCCAATAGGTAAGGCCAACGTCACCCCTAAATATTTTGGATGCGGCTCATATGGGAGTGGCTGGTCCCCGACTAGGACATTCAGTTTGTGGGTGTGCCAAGCACTGCATAGGTGAAATGCAGTGGCCACGGTTTTTGAAGTGTTCATCTTCAGGTACCACTTGTCGAAGTAGGATTTGAGTCTGGTGACATCCTTGCTGAGTACGCTCTCGAGACGGGTCCACACTTTACACTGAGTAACGAGTGCCCAGTCATCCGCGTATCCCAGCCTCAGGGAGGAAGTGTTCGGCATATCGCTAATGTAAATGTTAAACAACATTGGCGCAAGTACCAACCCCTGAGGGACCCCATTCTTCAATTTCCTTACTTTGCTCTTGGCGTCTCCCAGCGCGACATGGAATTGTCTTTCCCCTAAGATGGAAGAGAACAACTTCAAGGTCTTTTTGCACCTTATGATTTTTGCTAGTTTGAGTATCAACCCTTCGCACCAGACCGTATTGTACGCCGCTGATAGGTCTGTAAAGACAGCACCTGTTTGCTGTTTTCTCTCGAACCCATGCTCAATATGCTCTGTAAGGGCAATGACCTGCTCCGTGGTGCACCTCCCTTCCCTGAAGCCCGCCTGCTCGGGTGGCAGGGCAGCGTCTAGGACCGGCCCCCATTGGTTTAATAGAACACGCTCCAACAATTTGTAAAGACAGCTCAGCAGAGATATGGGTCTGTAACTGTCGGCCTCCTTCGCCGGTTTCCCGGGCTTCAGGATGGCAACTATCTTCGCATGCTTCAACACTTGTGGAAGCTTTCCTTTTGCAAGGACGTCGGCCATTGACTCTGTCAGCCAGGCCCATGCCCTGGGGCCCAGATGCGTCACCATATCGGGATATACACCTTCTATCCCTGCTGCTTTGCCATTCTTTACATCGCTAATGGCTGCACCCACTTCTCGGGGACTGAACGGGGCCGTCCAGTCCGACTCCTCCACAGGTAGCGAGTCCAAAATCGTACGGTGTGCCTAGCGGACACCGTGCTCAAAAGCCTGATTAGGGACCCGTTTGCTAAGGTTCTTAATGTTCTTGGCAATTGTGTCTGCCTCACACTCCGGTGCAGCCTTCGCGTAATCCTGGTCCGGGTCCAATTTCTTTATCATACGCCAAGTGTGGCGGCTGGAGTGTGTAAAGTCGAGACTTTCCACAGTCTCCTGCCACCGTTGCTTCCTACCCTCTGCCAGAGACTGAAGTAGTCTATCGGCTATGTCCTGGGAGTGGGTCTGCTGGTATTCTTTGTACAGCTCTTCCGACTCTGCTGTCCAGCAAGGGGTGTAGAATTTCCGTTTGCCCCGTGGAATAGAATGTTGAGCGCTCTTAACCAGTAGCCTGCTAAATCTGGTTATATTCTTGGACTTGGGTGGAATGGCAGGGCAAACCTGCTCGATATAGGAACTGAATTCCTCCCAGTCAGCCTTCCTGAAGTTCCATCTGCAAAGTGGGAGAGACTGCACCCTCTGTATTGTCACCCCTGCTGTGACAAGAACCGGCCCGTGCTGGCTATGTGGAAAGTCCTCGAGGACTGTTCGCTTCACCTGCAGCGGTTCACCGTTCGTGCCTTTCGTAATGAGGGTGAGGTCTGGAGTATACTCCTTCTTATGGTGGGTACCCTTGGCTGTAGGATCGTACACTAGGTGTAGATCATTACAGTCCATCCATGAGCGGAGTTGTCTTCCTGCCTCGTTGCAGTCTCGGTAGCCCCATTCGTGATGGTTGCTATTAAAGTCTCCCAGACAGATGGAAGGATGGCTGACCACCGGTACCAGTGGTGTAGTCCAAGTCGCTCTAGGTGGTTTGTAGATATTATGCAAACACAGTCCACCTACTTCCACGGAAATTCGGTTCACCCCATTGCTGTCCATTACGTTCTCGATGACCCCTCCTTTGAGCCTCGAAGTGCCCTCGTGTTGGACCACCTTATAGCCTGGGATCTGGAATCGGGAAGACTGCGCGCCTGAGTAAAGGTGGGTCTCCTGTAACAGGAGGATGTCTACGCTATGGTCAGCCAGTAGCTTTGACAAAAGCTCATTTTTTGCCATACTCTGGCTCTCGATGTTCAAGGACAATATGTGCGTCAGGTCGCTATCCCCGATATCGCATTTTCTGTTCGGCAGGCCGCGAATCGAAGGTGTAGAGGGACGCTTGCTTTTTTCTCAGAAGTGCCGACGACCCTGGCGACACGAACGCGGTATTATTTGGCTAGGCGGCAGACCGCTTCGCCATTGACTGTGCTGAATTGGAACCATCATATTGAAGTAGTGTGGCGCCCGGGATAACGGCTGCTATTCGGGCACCGGGTTGGATCAAATTTAGTCACACACCGGGGCGAGCAGCTCATGTGGCTCATTGGCTCGATACCCGGGATGGTCTCGTGATGGTCAACTGGGATTTACACCTTTGTCCTCCCGTGTGGCTCAAGCCCCTTCACCAGCTGCAAGGTAAAGATCCACGAGGGGGAGTAAGATGGCGTAATTTTGTTCGTGCTGTATGTCTGTTGGTGAACAAAAGGAATATGATTAGTATAGAATATTGGATTTGTAACTGTAATGATTGAGAGTAATGAATATATTTACTTATTCTCCATTTGCATCCTGGACAGATGATGGGTGACTATATGTTTGGGGCAGCCATCAGTGAGACTATCAGACAACACGTCAGCCATTCCACTGTGTACTTTTACGTCTTTGAGTATTCATCATGGAAAAACTATGCACCTCACTGGAGAGGTAGGTTAATTGGATGGATGTAAAGATTGTGTATGATAAGAAATAAATTAAAAAACACTTGATTTTGTAACGCGGATAAATTGGAAAAACCACTTGATCTAAAATATCTGTCTGTCATAGATTTGTTTCTATATATCTTCCAGAGAAATAGTGAAACACACCTGTTACTTGAAACAATTTCAGAGCATCATCAAACTTATGCTTTGTTTTCGTTTCCTTGAGTCATCCGAATACAAAAAAAAGGAATATCAAAGGAATAAGAAGGGAATCGTCTGAAACATTTACCTAAATGGATAGATTTATCAATTAAGGTTCTACAATTAACAACACCATTTTGTCGACCCATTACCTTTTATCTCAATTGCTTTACTAAATATATTACGTTTCGGGGAACAATGAGTTATAATTAATGAGAGTGAAGCTAATGATTCCATTAATTGTTGTGTAATGTGTTGTTAACTATGATGGAATACTTTCATGTGTCTTTTGTTTATTCTAGACAAACAACTGAAAGGAAAATCTGTATAACTTGTATTAAAGCCATCAAATTATACATGTATATAGTCTCAATATTTTGTTTCAATAACAAAGGTAACAAGACCAATAGGTTAATTCATCTTATTTGAAATTACAGTAATGTTACCATAAAGCAGCTTCAATTGTACCGTCACCACTACTTTTAATCTATAAACATTAAGACAAAAACAAAAACAAAAAATACGTCATAAAATCTCAGTACCTGGCACAGTCTTCGCCTCTTGAAGCAACTATTAGTCTGAAATTGGTCTCTTTGCTTTAAAACAACCCGAAGTTATATTTCTTTTCACTACCTCAATCATTATGATCTACTGGTTTCATTTTTATTTTATTCTATTTGTTATAGTCTCTTGATATCTATTAAGGTGAAAAGAAATCATTCTGCCCTTTTTTTTCATTTTTTTTTTTAAAGAATATCAAAAGATTCCACTTATGCATTGAACAAACACCACAGAACTGTATTTGAGTTTTCCATGACCTAACCTTGACCTAAGAAGCTCACCTTCTGACCCCTTGCCCAAACTATAGAAAATAATTATGTGCAATGTTGAATATTTTCAGTTTCACAATGAGAAATTGATTCCAATAATTTGCACAGACAAAATTTTGCATATGTATTGCTTGTTAATTTTTAAAATCTAAAGTAAAATTGTTTTTTAAATTCTAGGTGTCGCTCATGGACAAGATGTTGACTATATCTTCGGAATTCCTTTCATCAATGAAACATACAGAAATATGCTGGGAGTTTACCCAAGACAAGAGTATGAATACCCAGACAGGAATATATCGGAGTACATGATTAATATGATCACAAATTTTACTTCACTTGGGTGAGATACCCCTTTATTTTGAGGAAAAATAATTATGTTTATCTTTTTCATATTTTACATACAAAAAATTAAACAAAACAACCCAGTATAGTAGTAGCAGTAATAGTAGTAGTAGTAGTAGTAGTAGTAGTAGTAGTAGTAGTAGTAGTAGTAGTAGTAGTAGTAGTAGTAGTAGTAGTAGTAGTAGTACAGTTGGACCACTCTGCCCAGGAAACGCCAGTCTCTGCCAAAATCTTTCTGTTTATGTGGGTTTCCAGATTTGCCGTGAAGATGGTGATCCTAATTATCCCACAAGCCTATGAGAACTGAAACCCTGCTTTCATGTCAAGGCAATTGGTCTATTTTTATAGCTATGAAAAGTACTAATAAAGAAGTTTAAAACTTCAAAAGAGCTGGTCTAACAAAGAAAGACTTTCTTTTAATTATTTGTGTGTGTATGGAGCGCGCAGAAGGGAGGGCAGGGCGGTGGGGGAGGGGGGGGGATTCTTTTGGGATGTTTACTATACATTTAAATAGATAGGTTGGTAATTCAATTGCAGCCATTGTTGTATGACAAAGGAAACGACCAATGAATTTGTGCCCACACATTCCATCTGATAAATTTGGTGGTAACTGGAGACATCCAAGGTGAAGTCAACTGGCCACACAAAGTCGTCAAAACACTTAACAAAAGAGCACACAATGAATTGTTCACACAAAACATTAGTTCCATATCACCCCTTTACTTGTGACGCCAGTATCACATCTCAGGAGGCAAGAGATGGGTCACTGCATTGCCCCTCCCCTCTCTGAATTTTACTGTAAGTGGATTTGAGACCCATTCAAAAGACAAAAGTAATGTAATCAGCATTGGCATGGACCATGAAATAATTTACCCTTATTACACGTGTGTTGAGTGCATATATTTATTGCAGCAGTGATAATAGTTAGTGGTAGTAGAAGTAGTAGTATTAGTGATAGTAGTAGTAGTAAGTGGTAGTTGTGGCGGTAGTAGTGTAGTAGTAGTAGTAGTGGTAGTAGTTGTAGTAATAGTTGATGTAGTAGTAGTAGTAGTAGTAGTAATAGTAGTAGTAGTAGTAGTAGTTGATGTAGTAGTAGTAGTTTGATTCATGTTTATTGTTGTTACATTCTTTTATAGGGAGCCAACACCTCGTAGTATAGATATCAAAGACTTCAGGAACGTGACGTGGTACCACTACAACATTGAGAATCACACATACCTCTCCATCAAGAACAAATCTGAAAACTTAATGAGCTACAGGATGCTGGAGTCCAAGTTCTGGAATAACTATTTCCCTAGGATGTCGGGTTACTCACCTTGTAAGTTTATTTGAAAATGCTGCTACCCCTCATGCTTGGCTCTTTTTCTCTCTTTAATCTTCTTCCTTTTTAGCTTACTAGTAAAAAGCCCGCAATTTCGCGGGGAAAGAACTATTTTCATTCGATATTGCCAGAATAATTTTTTTTTATTAGCTTGATTACGATTAGATGCACATTTTAATCGATGTGCTTGTCGTCGCTACCATGCTTTATTCGGCATGATTTTAGTTTATCAGTCAGTAGATATCAATATCAATAAGTCGCAAGTCTTTACCATGCTTTACTTGGGAGTGCTTTGCACTACCTTCAATACTTCACAAATTAAAATGGCGACCGAGAATCAAAACAATGGTCAAATTAGGAAATTTTAAACTTTCACAAATCTGTCAAGGTTTGTTCTAGTGTATTTAAAACGCTTTTATATGATGACAAATTGAATAAATAAAATCCTGACAAAAGATCAACGGTGAAAATACAAATTGAATGAATACTGGGGATGTAGGAGCTTTCGGAATGTCTCCCCATTACTTAACTTATGTGAGGTCAAATGAAAATCTGAAGCGGACGCGATAAATATCAAGTCCCCGAATCTGTCTACTTTTGGTTTGTTCGGGCTAGAAGCTAGACAGAACCAATTGACATTTTGCCGAAACGTTTAACTAAATATTTCCCAGGGCAATAATTATCACATCGATGGCATAAAAACGACAGTAATATCAGCAGTAATATTAGTTGATGTTGTTAATCGGTGAAACTTGTTTAAAAGTTCTGTAAATCCGAATACCGTCATGTGATCAAGTGAATTATATCACTATGAATGCCACGATTTACTGAAAAATGTCAATCTGACAGTTCCTAGCAAACACCCCCCCTGTCTCTACTTGATGGACACCCCCCCCCCTTTTTTTTTTCTTCCACGCAACCACATTCCAAAACACACATAGACACACATATACACCACACACACACACACGCACACACATAAACATACACGCAATGAGAACACACTACTACTACATAACAACACTGATCACCGCTAAATCAACACAACGGAAGTAAGGACTCTACTGGACAGATAGAGTTGAGGGTGTGGCCATGAGTGTGTTTGTGTCTTCGGTAAATTTTTTATGATATCTGTTTGACTTAACGAACTTTCAAACTGACTTTAAATTATAAAAGGAAATCAAGTTATCTGTTTATCTATCTGTAAAAAATACATTTCTATTTTTCAAATCTTTCAGTAGAGTTGTGCGCCGTATCAATTTTTTATTGATTCAAATAAGCACAATGTTCTCCTCAATGCTATATTTTTTCAAGAAAGGATTTATTTCATTCTTCTCATCTTCCTGCTTTACCCCCTACATTATGCACTCTCTCTGGCTTAGCGAGCAATTTTTAGTGTTTTCAGTGACTGGATGGGTGGTGATAATTGCACAATTCTATCCTTGACATGTATCCTTTTGTAAGTACTATAGACTCATTACCTCACTCATCTCATATATTTGGCTATGTTCAGGGTGGTGTAACTGTGCTTGTTCAAAAGATTGCAAACCTGCAACTTAAAAAATGGATGAATTGGAAATTTTGTTCCATACGGCATCCTTTTGTGGTAAACAATGCATAATGAAGTGCATTGAGCATGGTAGAATGATAAATTGCACACTGCAATTCACTTTGAGTATATATTTTACTTACTTTCTTACTTATGGTGCCATCTCTTAGGTAGGGGTCGACTTGAAATGGTATGCCACTCTTCTCTTCTCTTTAAGTCTATTAAAATTATGGACATGTGCCGTATAACTGCATAAGTCTATGCCTTAAGGTCACTGTATTTATTAATAAGGACAAAGTTATTCCAATGGTAGAGATGGACATGTGCCTTATAACTGCATAAGTCTATGCCTTAAGGTCACTGTATTTATTAATAAGGACAAAGTTATTCCAATGGTAGAGGGGACGTATGAAATATTTAGTCTTCGATCTGATTTTTTGGTAATGTATTTGTGTTTTAATTGTTTTTTGTTGTTAGCTGAAGAAGGGTTTTGAGCCTGAAACTTACAGTGTTTGGTATTTTGTTCTTGTATGAAGCTGCTATATTCATTTTTGTTTATTATTTTTTACAGTCCACATCTTTTAGTATCACTTTTACTTGATATAATTTTACAATGTTTTGCTTAGTATCAAATCATTTATTTGTCCTTTATAACAAGCAGTACTTTTAAAATCTTCTTTTGCTTTACTTCACATATCATTCTTGCAGTTTCTGGATTATTTTTCAATATTTAAATCAAGGTGATCGAAAGCAAAATTGATTGGTGTTCACTGCTCCAAATATTTTGCTGGACCTGTCTGGATACAGGTTGTGGATCATTTATGACATTTCTTTGAAGAAGTACTAGAACCCCTATGCAATCTAGTATAGAAGAGGTTAATTGATGTTCATAAAGTATTGTGGTTTTATAGTCCTTCAAAAGAACTTAAGATAATTTTTAGTTTTGTCTCTAATGTTACAAAAATGGCCTCAAATCTGAGTGCGGCTATGTGGTTATGTGGTCTAGTGGTATGACACTCCCTTTCGGATCAGAAGGTTCTGGGTTTGAGCCTCTCTCGGTGCATAGTTGAATCCTCGGAAAAGGCTCTTTACTCACATTCTCTCACCATACTCAGGTGTAAAATGAGTACCTGACCATTAACAGCGTTGTCTCTGTCAGAAAGAATTTGTAATATCGCCTAACAGGTGTCATGTCTCTTTCTACATGTTACATGTTGGTCAGGGACCCCTTGTAAAGCGCTTTGAGCACATTAAGTGGATATCGTGCTATATTTTAAAAAAGCTCAAAAGTTCAAAGTACTAGAGCCCTTATGCAATCTAGTATAGAAGAGGTTAATTGATGTTCATTAAGTATTGTGTTTTCATAGTCCTTCAAAAGAACTTAAGATAATTTTTAATTTTGTGTCAAATGTTATAAAAATGGCCTCAAATCTGCTTCTATTTTAATATTCTCATCATTATGTCAGACTACATCAGGCAATCCTCAAACAAGAAAGATCCAGATACCTCAGACACGTTTGAGCTGGTCACATGGGCATTGGTGGCCACTTGTGGTGTTCTGGCCATCATCATTATCTGCCTCATTGTTGTTTTAATACGAAGATCAAAGACAAAGAAGTAAGTAGCAGTTTTCTCTTTACTTTTGTCAGCTGACAGTGTTTATGACGAATGGTTATTGTGATCGTAGGTTAGGGCGTGTTCAGCTCTCTTTGTATTCAGTGAGAATTAATTAAATTTTTATTTGTTTGTTTGATTTTATTTTTGTTTCGTTTGTTTGTTTGTTTTTTAATGAGTGCATGTTGATCAGTTCACACCGAGCTAATTTAATTGCTATAGTAAAAGAGGTTTTTCAGAACCAGTAGGCTCATGGAGCTGGAGTGAATCCCAGTTTCTGCAGCATATAATTTACAATAACAATTGCTTGCTACCCTTTTGATAGGATGCTAGTTTATTGCAAAGTACTCTCCGCCAGATGCCCAGCTACCCAATCACTGCTGGATGGGGAGTAGGGGGAATTTTGACTTTACCCTGGATCGATCCCAGTCCCTATGCGTGTGAAACGAGTGCTCTACCAACTGAGCTATTTAGACCCCCAATATCTAATTGTACTTATTATTGTTGTTGTTATTATTATTATTATTAATTTTGTTATTGGTTTTTTTGGTTTTTTATTGTCCATCAAAATGACCACAAACATTGCCAACAGTACATTTTCTTTATGTGATTGTTCTTACATGTATTTTTGGATTTGACCTCACTACTATCTTGCCGATAAGCATCACACAGGCAATATGTCAATTCTTTTAAAGCACATTTGTTTATACTTTTATTTTTTTGTTTCCTGTTCTAATTGTTATTCTTTTTGGCTTGGGGGCAAGCCTTTTTGATGGTAGATGAATAGTTACCATTATTTTGGTAATACAAGAAAAGAGGTCGACACTGTTCTGACTTCTATACAGTCAGCATTGGTTTGGTAGCTGGTCATTTTGATACCGTGGAACATATTTTGCACTATGACAGTGTCGTATCCAAAGGGTTCAAAGGATTTTTATAGTCTGATTATGCGATAGGATGAAATATGACAAGTCCATATGGATCTGAAGGACTTTAAATCCTGCTTCATGATGATTGCATTAAGTATAAAAGTGCAGAATTATGGGGGAGGGGATTTTTGCTGTATTTGTTCACTATAATTTAATTGGTCATTTGAGTTTAATATCTTCTATATATTTTACCCCTTTTGCTCTTGTTTAATTTTTCCTCGATTTTTGTTGTTATTTGTTGTTGTTGTTTTCTTTGTCCAAAGAAGGGAGTATGCAGGTGTATTTTGAATTTTCATGTTATAAAAAAGTTGTTTTTTATTTTACTTTTGGTTCTAAAGCTACCCCAAGTTCAAGACATCGTTGTCACACTCCAGAGAAATAAGTCTCTAGTCCGACGCAAACATCTGCATAGGATCTTCGTCTTCATGTTGAATTTGATTTAAGTGATATTTCCATGTGCATTAATTTTTAGAAGTAGAAGACACTTACAAAATCACCACTTTCTTCTTTTATTCTGACCATATTTATTTATTCGTACTTATCCAGGTGGATACATTTTAAAAGACTATTGAGTTTGACACAGTTGGTGTAGAGAACTTTAAAATATTGTTTCTCTTTATGATCACAGGTCGTATATTAGAAGAAAAAAAAGATTATGAAATAATGTTTTATGTATTAACCAACATGCTATTTTTAACCTGTTACATAAATCAAGGCGTAATTAATCTATTATTCCTCATGATTTTTTTGTACAATCCTACTGTGACCCTAGGGTTAATTTTGCTTTATCTGTTATGTTATTTTTTTTTCTTGGTTTGTTTCACATATTTTAAAAACATGTATTTGAAAATGTATGTTTCAATATTTTAAGAATAAGTTAGAAGAAGGCTACTTTTCAACGGCCAATATCACTTTTGTGTCCATAGTCACCCCTGGTTAACGCACACTTACTCAAATTTGAAATGAGAGAAATTCACAACGGCTAAAGTTTATATCTTTCACATGCAAAAACTTTAAAGGGCTTCATCAAATCATTATTATAAAAAAGGAATATAATGTAAGGCATTGATTTATACACAGTAATGATTACCATTTGCTTTTAATTTTGTTGTCTTTTTCTTTCTATTGTAAATTGATTGTGTTTTATTTCTTTTGCAAACGCCATGTTGAAACACAGTGTTAGTCCAATTTAAGAAAAAGATCGATTTACGTTAAATTGAATAACGTTTTTTTAAGTGATACGTCCCCTTACTGGTGTAAATTTTGAATAAAACAAACAAAAAAAAAACAAACAAATCAATATTCATCACAGATTTCAGACAAGCACAAATTTTATTAAAAATTTAGAGTCAATCTTCATTTTTTTTTTAATGTCTAGATTTTAATCCCTTTTTATGAGCAATTTAAAATATGACGATAAGTCAGATTTTTCTACCAATTAGAAAGATTAAGATTTCAGATTACAAATTAAAATTTAAACAATTTATCCAATTATCATTGCAAAGTTTTAATCTATGTATTTCTGTAGGCATATTTTAAACCGATTACCAGGTTTTTTACATTATTTACTATTTTCTTTCTCGTCATTCACATATGAAGGCATTGTGCCTATAAATAAATTTATCTAAATAATATAAAATAATAAATATATCTTATTTCATGGAGGGGGGGGGGGGGGGTTGATGGCTGTAATTTCCAGAGGGCAGACGCAGCCAAACTATTTCTGCAAGTGAGAAATTGGAAGAATCCGGACTTTTAAAAAAAAGGGAGATGACTAGTATATAACATTTTGGGGGGGGGGGGGGGTGGGGATCTATACTTTTTTATGGCATATTTTGCTTCATTTTAAACCTGTGCCGAAAAACAATTTTCCTCAAAGAAAGCAAGACTGGACATTTTTTATGAGATTAATGTTGGTGACATTTAAACAATAGTTTCTTTTAGTAGTTGAGATGAATTACAAACTACAATCATTGTTTATTTAGACCATTGCGTGTTAAATTTATCTCAACATTTATTCTAACTACAGAATACATTAGATAGATACTATAAAACTAAGCTCTGATTAGCATTTTTGTTGATGAAATAACTCATCAAGTACATAAGTGCGGGTGGTTGGATGGGAGCATCACCCTTGAATCATATACCTATGATGTTCGCATGGGTGTACGATCCGATAGTGATGTCGTTTCTTCTTCTCTTTACTAGCCTATCCTGCTTCTTTGGTTTGTGATTGTATTTTTAACAGGGGATATATTTTTTTCTGTAAATCTTCTGCCTGTTTGTTCTTGGTTATTTATAATTTAGCTTATGACCATGATATCTTTAGGTTATGATTTTGATTTACATTTGTACTATTTTTGTTAGATTGCTTGTTTTTTTTTGGTTCAGCGGTCTCTCATATAACCTCAGTTGTGTTGGAAGAGACCTAAAGCAACAAACAAACAATCAAACAAGTACATTAGTGCGCCATCATTATATTAAAGAAAATAAACATTTTCACAACTTATATTCCTCACCTCTTTGTAACCTTAAAGAATATATTTGTACAAAACTTATTCTGAAAAATGAATATTTGAGAAAAAGTAAAGGGCCAACATTCGTGATCCAATGATCCCTGTCACTTTATCTTTTTTCCCCAGTTACCCAAAACGTCCTGCCTCTGATCACGACAGTGTCTATAACAGTCGTATGCATTTTTCTTCTTGTTGATGTTGTAACTCTGTTGTCTAACAGCTTAAAGTAATAAAATGAGTTTCAAGGAGTGTTAAGACCATATAAATGCTAGCTAGTAAATTTCAGTTGTTTGTCTAAAATGTTATTCTATGTTTTTTATAGCATTTAATATTTCATGTTTGTAGGCATGATGGCGCGCAGAGAACGGGTGATCGTATCCAATGACCACTCATGTATAATGAATTGTCCCCAAAAAGTGGCTAAATAATTCAAAACCTGAATCTTGTTTCACCTTGAATTACAACATATACAATTTTAATCAATGCAGCATTGAAAGCAAATATGCAATTGCATCATAAATAACTATTTGTTCTCCAAGACGGTCAAAGGGGTAAAGTTTAACTACTACCATATAAAAGGGAATGGGTGGTGATAGGCTTGATTCCATTTTCCAAATTAAGGACCTATTTATTTATTTGAGGACATAGGATGATTTCATTTTGTTAGTATTTATATTTTTCATTTCTTCAAAAGAATAAAAAAGGTACACAGTTCTTTAGGTATGAAATGGTTCCAATTATTTAAAATGCATTTCGATCAAGCCATAGAAATTATATAGCAAAAATTATATCACCGATAGGTCATTCCTATTAAGCAACTGTTCTGATAAAGCAGCATTCCATTTACCAGCTTCAACTGTATTTATTTAGTAAAAGTTATGTTTCACACCCATAACATTCCTACAATCAGATCAGATCGAAGTGCTTGTAAATGGAGAAAAATATGGGGAAAATAAAATATAGATGCAAACCACTGACAAATATGAAGCTTGAAGACATCGTCAGTGGAAATTATACAAGGGACCCTTAGATGGGTTGGCATTGAAAAAAAAATGGGGACATTGCTGGCCCTAAGTCGTATGACTTGAAGACGTTAGTCATGATGGTCGTCTTCTTTATGCTGGGATCATCTTCATTTTGTCGTCTGCTTAGATTATTATGTCTTCGCGGTGTTATGCAAAGCTCCTATTATCTCTTTGCTTGACACACATTCTATTGGTAGATCCTTATTTTCATCACTGAAATCGGGCTTTTGTATGATATCAACAAGTGCACCAATGAAGAATTTCCAACTAATTTCAATGATTTAATTAATGGTGATGTGTTTCTTTGGCTCTGTCACATTTGGAAGGATGTCACTGACCCCTTGAAACAAGTTTCCTAGTCATAGTTCTGAACATTGTGGCATGCATTGGTCAAAAAAGAGAAGGGGATCAGTGTTCCTCTCTGCTAGATACTATTGGCCAATAATCTCCTATTTTTGTTTCCACACTGGTCAATTATTTTCTTCATCTGTGAAATCATAATGTCCCTATAAGCATCTTCTCATCAAATTCACTGTAAAAGATCTTTATTTACCAATGTTATAAGCAAAACAAAAACAACAAAAAAATTAATAAATGAGATTTGATAAAGCCATGCTGCATTGTACTCTATACCTAACAATGTCTTTCCTTATTATTTTGCGGTTCTTTTAAAGCACCCTTTGTCACATACATAGTTTTCAAGCTGATATATTCACTTTTACAATTGTTAAACATCTTTGTTGCAGTCATTGTTGCTATGCATCTGAGTCTTCAGAGTATTTTAATGAAAGCTCACCTTTTCAAATATAGATGGGAACCCTCGAATGCCTCTAAGTGTTATCTATTGTCTCTTTCCATGTGACTCTCTGTCTTTGTTTTGAAATTAAATTGCTGGAATCTTTTATCAAGAGGGAAACTGTCAGAGGCGTGTTTCTTGGGAGAATATATATTTTTGTATCTTTTAATTCCTCTCTTGTTCGGTAATTTTTAATTTATGATCTATGTTTAGTTAGAATTTCAGGTATTCAAGTGAGATTTGTATGAGGTCTCAAACGACACTTAAACGATTGAGTGGTCATTGTTTGACTCAAGTTTCTATTGGGAACATAGAT
>NC_088370.1:23200588-23293088 GCF_034508935.2 Berghia stephanieae | reverse complement strand
CTCTGCACCAAACGTAGCCTGTGCAGAAAATGTCTTGCAATGACGGCAAGTGTGCAAACCAGTCATCCGCTCACTGGGGAGAGATTTTGTAGGAATTTTCCTTTGACTTTTGCATAACCCTAGGGTCTTCATTATGTTCGGCGATGATGGACTCATCATTATCTTCAGATATTACGCAAGGTCTTCTACTCCTCAGCTGCTGATCACTTACCGTTCCGGTTTCATTCTCTTTTTGTAACAATCTGCTTATTGTTGAAGGTTGCAGTTGAAGAAACGAGCAATAGCATTAATCTACATTCCTGTAAGATGCAATACCTATGCTAACATTCTGCCAATTATCAATATAAAAGTGATAGAAGCCTTTTGTTTTTGAATCTTTCAATTTACAGAAGGGTTGTTTTATTTTGATTTTTAAAAAACAAAAGAAAATCAATATGGCTTCCATTTTGAACAATGACTCGCTATCAGTGACGAATATCAGCATAAAGGTGTTTGGGTTCAAGATAAGTCAGGTAATATAATAATTGAAAAATTAAGGAACTCGCACTGTTTCTTACACATTTTTTCAAATCTTTATCTGTCAGAAAAATGTACATAATGTTTCAAACTTAAAACAAAAAAAATCATTCACTGTGATGGCGTCTCAATTTAATTTCAGAGTTCTTCTCTTTATAGTATGCCTTCGGTCAGATATGATGCAGAATCATTTATTATTATAATATGGATATGACCAGATAATTTACCTAGCATATACCTTTTATTTCAGCAAAATCAGGTCAGAAGATTTTTACTTTCATAAGTTTGAATTTTGCTGCGATACTTTTGATGCTCAGTTTATTTATATTGTTGTCTCTATAATTTTTACATTTCAAAAATTGTGTTTTTCTTTGATATGATTTTAAATAAAAATACATTCCAATATTAGGCCAAGCCATATTTACCGAAAATAAATTTTATACAATTTCTACAGTCTTTTATTTAGTTTTGTTTTTAGTTGTCTCTTTGTGTATTTAAAAATTTTACTGGACAGGGCTGAGGGGTTCTATTCCATATATAGAGTCGGTTTTAAGAAGAAAAAAAATGGACTCTCCAGCATCAAATAAAAGGTTTTAACAGTTATTTGGATGATTTTTAAACTACATACATTTTTTTAAATATTAAAGGGCCAATATGAAACACTGACATTGTGTGAGCAATTATGAAATCTCAACATGAGGCCATTTCCATATAGACAGCTTGCAATGCTTTCATACGTAGTTGGAAAAAATTGGTCTTAATGGCTCAAGATATCTTAGAAAATCGCAGTTAAAGCCTCCATTTCATGAATTGCTTTAAACCTGTTTTATGTTGTCCTTGGAGTTTTCTTATTGTTATTAAGAGGGTTTTTTAAAATTCAGTATTTAGTACAATTTTTACAAGAACTGATGTATTTTTGTTGAAATTTGTTTTTAGATTTCATGTGTGCAGTGTTTTATGCCATTTATTTACTAAATTAACTACATTGTTTCTTAATCATTAATGTTATTGATAGACAAACCTCTTTAGAATGTGAATGGCTATTTATTTAGGGCTATTGTCACTAAACTAGCACAGTGTCATGGCGATTAAGGATTAGAGCCCATTCACATCTGTGACTTGGGGGTTTGCAAAGCAGATGTTATAGTGATTTATACAAAAGCTCTAATGGTAGAAATTAGAAATTACATTGCCCAGGGTTTTGGTGGCATAAAAACCACATAACAAGCCTTTGTTTTTAGTCTTATTATCAACTTGGGTAAGGGAATTCCCATTCTGATGTTTTCTCTAATAGTTAGAGCTATTTTAAAAAAAATATATATTGCCAGTGAATGCACCTTAAAAATGGTATCATAATTTAGTTTTTAACGCAAATCATTAAGTTTCAATTGGTGAGAAACTGCATCTAACCAATCAAAATTTTTGACACTCCACTAACTTTCTTTAGCATTAGTCATATACAAACCTATAATAACCTTATACTTATATGCAATTGAAAGAGGAATACATGGTCTTTCAGAAAATGCATTGGATTTTACAATTCTACCAATCTCGTGACTTAATAACACCAAAGGATGTTATTGTTATGAGTTAAAGTTAAAGGGGAGATCATTCACCTTTGTCAACAGTGTCAAACTTGTTTTTACATATTTCCTCATAATTATGCCAAATCGGTTTGCAGTCCATCAAAAAGTTCAGGTGCTATTGGCATTTAAAGTCGTTGGATCCCCATCATCATCATTGCCTTTTTCACTCTGGATCAGATAAACAGCCACAGATAAACAATTTCCATCCCTCGATATCTTGAGCTAACTGTGTTATCTCTCGTTTCATGTCTTATAACTTCTCTGTACATCAGCTTCTTTAACTCTCCTCCATGTTCCCCGTGGCCTTCTCCTTGATCTTCTTCCCTGATGGTTCCAGTCCAATACTTTCTTTGTTATAGCGGAGTCATTCTTTCTAAGGGTGTGTTCAATCCCACCGTCTTCTTCTTATTTCCTCCCCCACGGGTTTCTGCTGTGTTCTCTTCCATACTTCTTTGGTCTTAATCCTGCCCATCCATTTTATTCTGAGTAGCTTACGCATACACATGTTTCTGAAAATCTGTATCATCCTGCGATCTGTAGCCTGCAATGCATTCCAAGTTTCACATCCATACAGTAGTACTTACTTCACATTTGAGTTGATAAATCTTAGCTTTAGTCGAAGGGAGATATCTTTAGTTCTCCTAACTCTGTTCAAAGATATGAGTGCAGCCGATGCCTTTCCTATCCATGCTTTCACCTCTGCTTCCATGCCTCCATCTTTGTCAATTATACTACCCAGATAGCAGAAAGTGTCTATATCTTCAAGTTCCTGATCTTTTACTTTGATCTGCTCCCTTCGACACGTACCTATCCTTAAGACCTTTGTCTTTGCAAGGTGAACTCTCAAACCAATGGATTCCGAGAAGCTGTTTATAATTGTGGTTTTTGCTTGCATCTGATCCTGGATGTCAGATAGAAAAGCCAGATCATCTGCAAAATCCAGATCATCCAACTGTGTCTAGGAGGTCCACTGTGTGCCATTTTTTCGCCCTTTGGAGGTTTCTTTCATTAGTCAATTAATGGCAAGGATAAACAGGAATGGTGAGAGCAAGCATCCTTACTTGTTCCTTCATACATTTTCTTGATGAGTATTACCAACTTCTCAGTGATTCCAAAATGTGCCAGAATTGTCCACAATGTTGCTCTGTCAATACTGTCAAAAGCTTTCTTGTAATCCAGAGAGTTGACAATAAGAGGAGAGTTCCATTCTATAAGCCGTTCCACTATGACTTGCAGAGAGGCAATCTGGTCGGTGGTTGAACAGGTTTTTTCCGAAAAACTGCCTGTTCGTCCCGCAGTTTAGTATCTGTTGCATTCTTAATTCTGTCGAGAATAATATGGTTGAAAACATTTCCTGGGGTATATTGAAGAGTGATTCCTCAATACAATTACATAGGAAGATTGACAAGATGTCCTTCTTTCCAATCCTTTGGGAATGTCCCGTCATTCCAGATTCTCTCAAACAGTGGGTGAAAGGCCTCAGCATTTCTTTTAGTATCAACTTTTAGAGTCACCAGAGGAATCTGATTTGGTCCAGCAGCTTTACCCCTTTTAATCGTGTTAATGGCACTCACAATCTCTGCTATCGATTGTGGGTTACAACTAATTGGTAGCTCATTCCTTGCAGGCAAAATTTCAGACGGGTTGTCTGGTTGTGGTTTGTTTAGAAGGCAGTTGAAATATTCCCTCCATCGCTTAGATTGAGCCTCTTTTCCAAAAATAATTTTCCCATCTTTATCTTTGACTGGTACCTCTGGTTTCCCATATTTTCCAGAAAGTGTCTTGGTAGTTTGATAAAGGATCCTCATGTGTCCTCCAGCTGCTGCTGCTTCTGCTTTCTCTGCATGTCTGTTCATGAATGCTTCCTTGTCTTTCTTTACAGATCTTTTGACTTCCATAGCTGTGGCTCGATATAGCTTATGTGCACCCAGTCTTGAAGCCCTTGTTTGACTTGCATTCACTAGTTTCTTCCTCTATTCAATCAGCTCCTAGGTGATTGGACTTATCCATTCTTTTTGTTCCGATTTCTTTACACCCAATACCTCATGATAAGCTATGTAGACTTCCTTGATCTTTGTCCGCTGTGACTCTACATCTATAATAAATAATATAATAATAATAATAATAATAATAATAATAATAATAATAATAATAATAATAATAATAATAATAATAAAAATAATAATAATAATAATAATAAATGTACATTTATATACCGCTTATGCCGAAGCTTCGAAGCACTTCACATTGACCATCAGTAAAAAACATTACACACTGCAGATTCGGACATACGAACAAAAGCTCACAAGCATCCAATTATACACACACACTCACACATCCAGACACACACTGTACACAAATATATTACTCACACACACACAAATATATATACATGTACTATATATATATATATATATATATATATATATATATATATATATATATATATATACACACACAATCATACACACACAAACACATCGTATACACGTTCACTAACTATACATACATGCATATAACATACACACACACACACAATTAACTAAATGTATACACAGGTGCGCACACACCCACATACACAACACACAGACACACACACACGCACGTAGGCACACATGTATGCACTTTGCAATAATTCCACTCAATGACTATGTCACCCTGACCCGAATCAACAGTCTATGTCCTACTCAAGATCAGCTACGGGTTGGAATCTATTACTCAATTGCAGTTTGAACTCTTTATTCTTTTCCCCATCTAGTGCATCACCTGGAATTTTCTTCTTGTGTGTGATCTGACCCCATGCTTTCTGAGTAGAAGCTTAAGCTTTGCCAATAGCAGGTGGTGGTCTGATCCAACATCTGCCCATCTCCGTAATTTCACTCTAATGAACGTCTGAATCTTCGAGAAATACAAAAATGATCAATCTGCTTCTCTGTCACTCCATCTAGTGGGATTCAAGTTGCCTTGTGCATCGTCTTATGGGGAAACACTGATTCTCCAATCACCAAACTGTTGAATGCACAAAAATTTGCAAATCTCATTGGCATCTCCCATCAATATGTTGATGTCCTTCCTTGCCAACATATCAATGACTATAAAATATATCTTTGTCCTCCTCTGCTGCATCATTTGTTGGGGCATAGATCTGTGCGATGTTTATGTTGATACGTATTCTTACTCCATGTTGTAAAGGATGCCATGATGATCCTTTCTCTGTGTTGTTCCCATCCTCTCAGTAACTTCTGGGCAAACTTGCATAGAATTATTCTGACTCCCTGTGTATGAATCCCGTCCCCTCTCCCTGCATATAACATCTTCTCCCCATACTTGAAAGTGAAACTCAGATGTTTAATAATATATACAAACCTTGCAGGGGAAAAACTGAAAAAATGTCATGAATTCCTTTTTTTTCATCCACAAGGGGAAATTTGTCTTTAGGGCCTATTCCAAGTGAAAACTGGAATAACCCTGACTTCAGCTGAATTGCAGAGCTGCAAAGTGGACTAGAAGTAGCAGGGAGTCGAACTTAATACTTTCTGGGTACAAAGTAAAGACCACACCGCTGTGCCACGCTGCTTGTTCTAGAAAAAAAAATATACTCTCTCTTCTCACATGCTAAAGGTTCCCAGCTAGCTTTAAGATGTATATATATTTTCTTTGGAATTCACCGGTCTATTGGATGCAATGAGATAATACTCAAATGAACATTGATTTCCTTATTTAACATGGAGAGGTGATTAAATGTGCATTTTATTTTTTACTTTTGTCATAGCATATAATGTCAATGTTAAACACTCTGTGTGCTGTGTGGACGGGGTATAGTGCTGTATAATATGCTATTTATTATTTATTTTTCTTCTCAAGGTGAGGGGATGAGGTGTTTTATATAGCATTAGTCCCCCTACTATCCTTTTCTAATATTATTTATCTCTTCCATGTGGCTTGATCTTGATTGAGTCCATATATATATATATATATATATATATATATATATATATATATATATATATATATATATATATATATATATATATATATATATATATATATATATGAGCCAAGGTCAAAAGGTGCCTGCCTGCAGTGTTAAGAAAATTTGATTTTTACTTAATTATGGGCTGTTTTCATTGGGTTAATGCATGGTAATCAATTGATATATGAAGAAGAGATAAAATGAGATAGCTCAACATACTCTGTTCAACAGAATATGAAATAACAACTTGAAAGTGAAATTGATTGCTGTTTGGCATGTGCTTAAAACGAAGTCAACGCATCACCTTTTTAGAATCATGTAGAAATTAAATGTGATGTTTTAGCTCACGTGATTGAAATTTGACTGATAGTATAAAGTCAAAATTTACTTTTAAACGCAATTGCAGTATATTACATATCTGAATAAGTTTCATAAAGAGTTCTTAAAAAGTTGGTGTTGCTTGTGACCTTTGGTGTCATCAACACAGCACAATACTAAGACTCGACACGAAACTTTAAAGCTCATGTTTAATGTTTATAAAATGTTTTATTATGAGAAAAAAGCATAGATTTACTATCTGAACTCAAATCTTGGAGTAAATGTATACCGTTTTACCGATATTGAGGTTTATTGGTTTTGGTGTCATTTGTCACAAGCAACACGACATGCGTGAACACTGGAAGTTTGTTTCGTTAAATGGCGATTCGCAATTTTGATCCACCCTTCTTACCAGTCTTTGAAGTGCAGCACTTTCCTGTGCCTTTCCAGCGTGGCTCCAGGGAGAAAAGGTAAGTTGAACTTTGGTGTCATCGCTATTTTACATTGTCACAAGCAACACTTTATATTGGATATTACAAAGTGCCACCAAAAAATTATGTTTTCAGCTGTTATTCTATTTACAAATATGATATTATGACATCTCAATAAGACTGTGATTTTGACACAATTAATTATTTCCTTGTAATTCTAATTTTTTTTATGTTTCAGGGTTGTATCAATCAAGAAAAAGACAAAACTCAAGCTTTTGAAGAATCCAGATAAATAGAAGTGTTGTCAAGAAATTTGATTTGTTTTACTATTAACACACTAAATTACTACAAACTAGCAGATTTGAGCAGTAGGGCGGATGTTACGGTATGGTTACATGAATTCATTACCATGGCTGATATTTATCGAGTGTTTGTGTGACTTCTGGTACTTTTTGTGACCATTGGTGTCATTGGTTAAAATGTCACAGGTGACACTTAAGTTTGAAGTTTCTAATGTATTTCTGTTTTCATGTTCTTCAAAGCGTGAAATGTCATTGAATTACATTTTAACAGGCTATATTACATGTGTTCAGTTACTATTCTTGATTTATTGAGGCAAAATTGCGTTCTAGTGCCGATTTTGACCAAAGTAATAGCAACATTGGTATTACTAATTTCTAAGTATATTTCCAATTTAGAAGTATTTAGTTTCTTAAAATATTATTGAATTTCATTTTAGAGTAGGTTATTGTGCTTTTTTGACTGAAAATAATGATATATTATGGACGAAAGTGTGATTTGGTGTTGCTTGTGACATAAGTAATGGTGTCACCAGTCTTATGTCACAAGTCACATTCAGATGCTCTAATTTCCATGTATATTTTTATTTTTGAAGTCTTTGGTTTCTGAAATATTATTAAATTCCATATTTAACTGTGGTTATTACACTGGTTTGACTAAAATTCATGATATATTGTCGAAATTGCAATTTGGTATTGCTTGTGACATAAGTAATGGTGTCATCGGTCTAATGTCACAAGTGACACAATGTCGCTAAATAAGATATGCTTTGGTCACATTATTTCCCAACATTTTATTCCAAAAGTTTCTGAACATTGCTGGTAATAAGCATATGCAATATTGCTGTTTTTGTTAATGTACAAACATTTTTATGAAATAATATATTTGCATTCTATGTTGCTTGTGACCGATGACACCAAAAAGCAACATTTTCTCCAATAGTTGGTAATATTATTGTACTATGATTGTTGTTGATTGTGTCTTTTTGTATATAACTTACTAAATAAAGTTTGATGCTCAACAAAAATCATTTGGTTATTGAGTTTTTTGTCTCATTTTGGTGTCATCGGTCACAGGTGACACCAGCAACCTATAGGTATTGTTGACGATATTATGCTGCGTTAGACCTTAAAGTTATCTAAAGGGCCTTTGATTCATGAAGTACAGGGTTTTTGCTACACATATAGAAACATGAATGGACTATTATGTCACTTTTATTTTGAGAAAAAAAATTGGCACCTTTTGACCTTGGCTCTATATATTATATATATATATATATATATAATATATATATATTATATATATATATATATATATATATATATATATATATATATATATATATATATATATATATTGAGAGTATGCGGTTAGACTAAGGGAGTTAATTTTTGACATTTTACACGGTTTAGTCCCTTGATTGAAGCATATATTTCTTCAAAATGGCGACCAATCCTTTTAACATAATGGGCACTGTATCGAAAAAAAAAGCTACAAAGAAAAAATTGAATACGACATAAAATCGGAAAACTGGACAAAGACTTATCAAGACTTATCCTCCAATCACGTACCATCATATCTCTATCTATTTATCTATCTATCTATCTATCTATCTATCTATTTATATAATATATATATATATATATATATATATATATATATATATATATATATATATATATATATATATATATATAAAATATATATTATTATATATATATTATATTATATTATTATTAATTATTATTTATTATTATTATATTATTATTATTAATTATTATTTATTATTATTATATATGATTGATGATGATGATGATGATGATGATGATGATATGATGTGATGATGATTTTTCTTCTTCTTCTTCTTCTTCTTCTTCTTTTCTTCTTCTTCTTCTTCTTCTTCTTTCTTCTTCTTCTTCTTCTTCTTATTATTATTATTATATTGTTATTATTATTATTATTGTTACTATTATTATTATCATAATAATAATAATAATAATAATTATTATTATTTTTACCATTATTATTATTATTATTATTATTATTTATTATTATTATTATTATTATTATTATTATTATTATTATTATTATTATTATTATTATTATTTTTTTATTATTATTATTTATGTGACCCTCCGCCCCGAACGGGGGGGGGGGGGGGGGGGAGAGAGAGAGGGAGAGAGAGAGAGAGAGAGAGAGAGAGAGAGAGAGAGAGAGAGAGAGAGAGAGAGAGAGAGAGAGAGAGAGAGACTGCTTGTATGTGCACTGCAGAGGGCGGGAGCTAAATAGAATAAAGATATAAATATGCGTGTGTGTGTGTGTGTGTGTGTTTGTATGTGTGAAAGAAACACGAGGGAGACAAAGAGAGAGAGAGAGACTGGTAGATAAAGAAAGGGGGAAAAGGAGGGAGGGGGTGGAGCAAAGAATAGGTAGGGATAGTATAAGAAAGCCCTTCGTTTCAAAAGAAGTCAAAGTCAATCAATGGGAAACATATTGACCAATGATATTGAAATTTTTAAAAATGGGACTGGTCAAATCATGTTGCATTGTTTCCATTTTGAGTCAGATGACAGCTTGAAGAGGAGGGGGTGGGGCCTAATTTGCAATGACTTACATGAAATCATATAATTGAATCACCTTGTTTGAGCTGCAACCTCGAGTTATTTATGACATGCCACTCGTTATCACAACCCCTTGTGGTCAATTGTCAGCTATTAAACTCTCCTCCCCTTTTTCTTTGGGTTCACTCACATTGTTCATTGTCTCAAAAGACCCCACCCTCCCTCCCATCCCCAATGAATACACGATAAAGCAAACCTCTCTCTCTCTCTCTCCCTCTCTCTCTCTCTCTTAGTTATTTATTTATTTATTTTTAAAAATATATCTCTCTCCATCCATCTCTCTCGCTCTCTGCTTGTTTCTCTTTCTTCCTCTCTCTCTCTCTCTCTCTCTCTCTCTCTCTCTCTCTCTCTCTCTCTCTCTCTCTCTCTCTCTCTCTCTCTCTCTCTCTCTCTCTCTCTCTCTCTCTCCTGTAAACAACAACGCGATAGAAAGTGACAGTGCTCTTAGTGCAAGGGAAGTAACCGTGGATGGTAAATGCGTGACGTCATCGGCATACTCTCAATATATATATATATATATAGATATATATATATATATATATATATATATATATATATATTATATATATATATATTCTGATTCAAATCAGAGCCTCAGCAAAACCAGAAAATAAAGTATCTTTTGAGTATTGATGATAAAAAGCGATATGATAGAATACTACAAATCCGAGGACTAAAGACAATAGCCAGCTACCGAGCTATCAGCAAAAGGAGAGGAGAAGGGTCATCATTAATGAAGTCAGATGGTCTAATGTTTGAGTTGAGCCATTACACTCCCAAGACATGAAGAAGCAAACAGTAAAGCAATTTAAAGATAAAGTGATAACAACTCATTATTGAGTAATCAATTGATACAAAATGCCATCAATAAATATATCACCTAATTAATTAATTACATTACATATTATATAAATTTGCGTGATATGTTAGAAATGGTATTATTGAACACGTTGCATCAACATCATGGCAATAAATAGATAAGTTAATGTCTCCAAATATGTCAAATATGAAACAGCATGCAATCATTTAATATAACAGGCATAAATTCCATGATGAATTGAGATGGTAAAGATTTTGAGATGATTGTAAATGTAACATTTTACAATTTTGAAACAATAATGAAGACAACAAGGCAAGAATGAAAGCACATTTATAATTTGATTAAGAGTTTGAGGAATGGTTTTCAATGCTGGCACTGATCATGGCAATGATGAAAATGATATTGATGATGATGATTGCTTTGGTAACTAAATTTTAGTTTTGGGATTTAACACCTGATGGTGAAGGCAAAGAATACTGTTATCGTAATTATGGAGAATGATTGTGCTCATTGATTAATACTGATAATGAGATCAAATTGAATATTGTCATACTGTAATATTATTTTATTACAGATAAGTCGATGTTCAGGAGACCAGAAAAAAAAAAAAATCAACTCATCTGAAGGTTGACTTAAAAGAAGAGCATCTTTGTACATCTTTTGTGTTGTTAACTCGCCTTCTGGATGGAAAGCATGAAAGAATAAAAGGTCAATGACCAATAATAGAGACCACAGTAGGGCACAATATAAAACCAATCATGAGAGTACAACTAAAATTGCAGGCATATAAAAGGTTATTCATTAGGGAATAATGTTTGTTTGTTTTTAAGGGTTTTACAGCGCTTGAAACACATTTAGGTTATATCAGCGCCAGTGAAAAGCAAGAAAATAGGACAGTCAAATTCTAGAATTACAATTAAAGCACCCAAGAAAAAAAAAAAAAATACAAAGGGGAACTGGGAACAAATAGGGATCAAATGTAGATTCTAAGAGTATACCATCAATGTACTTAGTTTGAGATCACCTATAAGTCTCATTCGGACACAACTCAAGATCCAAAGAGGAACACACACAAATGCTTACATTATACATTCAAAATAACAAATATAATAATACATAACAGAGAGATGATTTACAAGGAAAAAATATAATCTCCAAAAACAATAACTATGCATTTGACTGTTTTCCTCACTATGGGAGGACAGGAACCCCACCCAGAATCTGAATAAGTTGTATGGCTCTGAAAAGGGCCGGTGTATAAATAGACCTGTAAATGAGCTCTTCAAAAATTGACTGAAATTTTTCGACAATCCAGTCAATTGACCGAGAATTTACAAGTCTAACTAAATAAGGCCCTGACAATGGCTAGTATAATAATTGTGGACCTTAGAAGGTCTATTGAAACGAGGCTTGCTGCACATACTGGCCACGATTATGAGAGTTTGGAGATGATTGAAGTAATATCACCACTCCAACATTTCTGCATGGTGTATAGTGATAGTAACCACAGGATGTCTTCAACAACAGTATAACTGACACGAGGGTGATCCATGGCAAGATCATCAATAACATCCAATGTGGGAGAGAAAAAAACTGGAACAAAACGGAAACTGACTCAATATCTAGAGGACCTTGACTTTGCCGACCATATTTGTTTATTGTTGCAATCCCATCAGCATTTACAATCAAAAACAGACAAGACTTGTCAAGGAAGCAGCACAGCGTGATTTAAGAATAAACACCAAGAAAACAGAGGTGATGAGACTACTAAACAACAACACAACATTCACCTCAGTAAATGGAAACAATCTTCTTTTTGTATGATATTGTGCACAGAAGTTTCCCAGCCATTGAAAGAAATGTGTCTTCTTTAAAGAATTACAACGCGCAAATACCACAATGATTTGTGTCATCTTGTTACCTACAGTTTTCACCAAAGGCTGACAATAACTAAAAATTTGGATATTATTTCCAATAAATTTGAAATTTCATGAAAAAATGAGGCAACTCAAAATATTTGGGTTTAATGCTAATCAATATTTAAACAATCATTTTAAAATGCTTTAACGTTGATGCAGTTTTGGATTACTTAGTCAAACAAAGATTTCTGAATAAAACAACTTTTTTTTTGCCAATTTTTTCATTAAAATTTATATTTAAAAATTACATCAGACTGATTTGCGAACAAGGCCAAACTGAGTCTCCCAAAATTCTGTAGCTGGTCAAGATAAGTAAGGAGTGAATGCAGGAATTTGAATTCAAACATGTTTAGGAAGCCAGACAAAAGCTGCAAATGGAACATGGAGCGAACCAAGTCCAAATACTGGCTTCCTTTCTTTTTCTTTTTCAAACATCAAGAGCAAAAGGAGTTTTGGAATGTAACAGTCACCAAACTTAGTTGTTGGCTCTGAACACTATCACTTGTTCTTACCATGGACATGGCATCCCCTTTACTTTACAGAGTCATTTGTATTTCATTTTTTCAAATTGGAGAAACGTGAATGGCACGAATCACTTTACATCCTTTTAACTTTTCAACAAGCAGCAGGGGTCATCATGGTGAAAGAATAAACACACAATTCACTCTCTTGCACATGTTTTAATTCGTCTTGCAAACCACACAGCATCTGAATCTGTTGAGAAGTAATAAGGTGAGAACACTACTTTATATTAATTTTTTTTTTTTAAATAGAAAAAAACAAACAAATCCTGGAACCTCAACCACAAAAAGAATTAAGAAAATTAAGAAAAGAATTTGAAAATGCTAACATCGAGAATCAAAAATGTGTAATTTTGGAGGATAAAAAAACCCTAAAGAAATGTGAAAATCCGGTGCAGTCACCATTTCATGAGTAATACTGAACACCATTCAAAGTGTTGTGACAATGTATAAATACTCTTAACCTCATATTAATTTCTGGAAAACTGCAGCTTACCAAAAATACATAATTTGCAAAATTTCGTATCTTTCACATTGGCATCATTTTTTCGTTAGCAATTGGTAGCTAACATTTCTGACACTGCCAGTAAAAGCAAATAGAAAAAAAAAAGAATTCCAAATTTCTTGGGCTGAGGATTAAACCAAAAGAAATAAGTCTGCCCTATAAATATGTAAAGAAAAGAGAAACGCTGACTCACATATTATAATATGTTGATATAACACCAAAAAAAAAAGACTTTTCGCCCTTAATCTTCCTCGCAAGACAAAGTCATTCCAAGAGGTGGAGAGACAAATATAATTCAACTGAAGTACAACCTTTCAATAACGACACCCTGGATAGTGACATCCCTTGAATAACAGCATGGCGCCCTGGTCCCAGTTTTTGCTGTATATTGCTAGTAACAAAAAACTCAATACAGCGAAATACATTAAAAAAAAAATAATAATGAATTGAATTTGGAATGTACAATCTAATACAGTCCACGCTGTCTTTAAGCACAGTCATTGTGAGGAGGCTTAGACGTATTTAATGCTGAAGTGTCTTGAGTTTGAAGTAGACATAATCCAAAGATTTCCATGACATAAATTTCAAGTCATATCTCTTTATAAGCTGGTCATGATCCCATAACACGATGTGATGTTGCTCCATCATTACCCATTGTTATGGTGTTTGTTTGGCTTTTATTTTGTTAGTTTAGTTTGTTCTTTTTTCTTTAGTTCTATTTCTATTATAATAATTCATCAGGTAAAAATGGAATAAAAACAATTTGAAAACCATAAGTAATTTGTCATAGTGGAGAAAGTTGGTTTTGGTGAAAATAATTCAGTAATTGAGCTTTGATTGCAACCGTGCATAATCATATGTAACTGTGTTACTAACACTTTCCTTTCTTTGTTTCTTGTGTGCCTGTGTGTGTAAGTGCATAAATGTGTCTGTGTGTATGCCTGAATGTGTTTGTGTTTCCTTATGCGTCTGCTTTTCTCTCTACCCCTCATTCACCTTCTTTCCATCTCTCTTTCTGAAACTCACAGATATGATGACTCTTTAGTTCAAAGATAACAACAATTAACAATCAGAAAATCGGATACGGTCTTGTAACAAAGCATGCCTGAAGCTGAAGCTACAATGTTTCAAGGAGTATAGTTTAAATAGAAAAAATTAGGTAGGAGATAATTAGCGTGCTTGAACAGGAAACATACCTAATGATGGCGTACTTAAAGACGGCATGGTCTGTATTGCATTTACAAACAGGGCTCAATTTGGATAAATCATAACAACAATCTTGTTTTCATCAGTAATAATCAGTAATAATGATGAGCCTCAGGCTATGTTGAAACCCTAATCAAATCAATAATACAGCTGTCTTCATGAAAAATGTTTGGTTTATATTTATATCTTGATAAATAAAAACAATGAAGGGCAGATACAACGACAATGCTCATATTGATATGACACTAAATGCCCATTACTTTTTGCTATAAAACATAAATAAATAAAGATATTGAATAGCGACATAGATTTTACCCAGAGGTGATTATACAGACGTAGCGATCTTTCAATATCAACAAAATTCAGTCTTCAAAAGACAACCCCCCCAGAAAACAAGAATACAATTTATAGTTTGCTCCTGTTAGGTTAAATTAAAAAAAAAATACAAAAAAAAAAACAAAAACAAAAAACACCCAATGAAAATGCAGATATCCCACTATGAGATAAAATAACAACCAATGAAAGTGTGAAAATATAGTCAAATGACATCCTATGAATGGGACCAATCCAAATTGCTTTTGTCACACTGCTTTCCACAAGACTGAAGTAACAGCTCTGCCTCCTGTACAGTTCAAGCCACAATGTCAAGAGCTTGGAAACATTTATGAATTGCTCAGTACCATCCTGCTATTGACACAGTACCTACATTGTCATTGATCAAAGGCATGTTCCTTTGATGGGACAAAAAGAGATAAAAAGCTAGCTTAGGGGAAACTGCAAGTTGAAAGTGAGCACACTCACTGCACTACTTAAGATTTGTCTCACTTTGTCCGACCTAAGATGCGGGCCTTGAGGTCACCAGTGGTGAGGACAGGGTCTAAAAAATTTATTCCTGGCCTTCAGATACAGTACTCAATAAATGAATTTTTAAAGTCAAATTCGGTGAAGCCTCCAAAATTTCAAAATTGGACCTTTGAAGGGCCACTAAATCATCAAACTTCTCTTATTGTAATTGTTATCTCACATTATCCATTTGATTGCCTTTAATTTTTTTGTAAGGACGGATAAATCAACATGATGCATGGGTGCAAGTAGGTCAGGCCAAAAACGTCTGCAATCCATTTCCAATAAATTCAAGGCCTGAAACTTATTTTTAAATGTGACCCATTGCCTCAAAATGGTATTATGTTGAGATGATCTAGATATAATCCATTTCAAAAAACCGGGAATCTGGGTTAAGCCAGAAATCTTGCACCCATGATGATGCTTATATCAACAGTTTACTGTTGTCCCAATCATGTAAATACATCCGTCCTCGACTGTAGGAAAATTTGTGATTTCAACGCAGTTCAGTTTCGCTGTTTTAAGATTAAGCTGAGGCAGCTATGCTCACCTTGGAAGCCCTTGCCCTTCCAAAGGGACATAAGTGAGATTCTCCATCAGACATCACCAATGTGTGTCCTTGACTTGCCAATCCTGTGCCAAATTGTAACTCGGAAGTTTTTCCTAACACCATTTCCTTACCGCTGCCTGATGCCTGGGTAACTTTTTGAAAGGGACACACTTTGTATGTGTAGTGGTCAGCATGCAAGGTCAAGCACTTTTTACTCAGAGGGTAAAACACTCCTGCTGGTCCGTATCTCTGTTGTATTTAAACATGAAGCAATTTATAGATATTAAATTACAAGACATTTTCTAGAAAGTTATTTGATATATTTGTATGATAAACAGTAGAGATATTGATATCTATCCCTGAACTCACTTACAAGTTGAGTCATCTAAAATCTCGATGGAAGTTCTTCCCTAAAAAAAATAAAATTATTTTTGAATATCTTTGGGCTGACAGCAGGACAGACCAAGGGGCAATAATATCATGGGTTGTAATGACTTAATTGGGAAATTGAAGGATATTTTGGTCATGTGTGGGACAGCTGACAAAGCCTCCAAATGAGGGACTGTCTCACAAAATGCGAGACACTTGGCAGGCCAGGTTCCCACTTCACACCCGAGTATGAATGTGAGTAAAGAGCCTTTTCAAAGGATTCAACCATGTGCTGGTCAGAGTGGGACTCGAACCCAGGGAGTGTCATACCTCAAGACCATACAGCTGTCGCATAACAGCAATGATGTCATAAAATCCTGGTTCCCTGTATACCAAAACTCATAAGCCAACTCATAAAATAAAAGCAAAAAAACAATTACTTAATACATTATTGTGGTATAACCCACCAATTTGTCTCTTTCCCCGAGTTCTACTTCTGCCTGTTTGAGATAAGCCTCCTGCAGTTTCTTCCCCTGGGCTACAAAGGCGTCCTTCTGTCTGTGCAGGGCAAGAATGTCTCCACATCTGTCTGAACAAGGGGCATGATCCACAACAGCTCTTGGCTCTCCAGCTTTAGGAGATCAAAATTAAAGAAGGTAACATGAAAGTCAAAGAAAATATTTCTTCATTACAATTTTATCTATTAAGGAAGTTTGTCAGGAGTCCCATTCTCCTTGTACTGCTAAAAAATCTTACAAACTGAGGGAGATTATTCCACATTGTGGGTCCAAATTTCATGAGACCTATCTAAAGGGGATACTAACAATTTTAATCAAGATTCCTCAGAGGTACACAATGTTTATTTTGAATATAGAAGGTGGTGAAAAAAATCAAATACACCAAAGCAGATAAGGTGTGATTTTGTACTCAATTATAGCCTTGTCTGGAAGAGAGAGGGAGAGAGAGAGAGAGAGAGAGAGAGAGAGAGTGAGTAAGTACTCTGCCAAAATAGTTATGATTTCGTCTTTGTTTGATAAGAAATAAACTGCAATGATTTGAAAAATTAAACAAAAATAAAGAAAAAAACTACACCCAAAACTTATAGGATATATATATATATATATATATATATATATGGATTTGCCGTGTTGAGATGCTGGGTGATTGTATGGAGCTTTATTGAAGGTTTCTGTTCTCTTTTGTGTCAGGAATGTGTGTGCCGACCACGGGGAGGTGGTTTCCGAGACAGATTCCCCGGGAACGGTGAGTGGTTCACCATAAACGAGCTCTGCAACTGACACGCCGATGTCTTCTTTGGGAGCCGTTCGGAGACACAAGCAAAGCCCATGGCAGTTCGTCCGATGGAACCTTTCAATCATCCCATTGGATTGTGGATGATATGCTGTCATTCTATGGATGCTAGCGCCAAGGTGGAGTGATACTTCTGTCCAAAGAGCGGAAGTTAATTGTGGTCCGCGGTCAGATGTGATGTCTCGGGGTGTTCCGAACCTGGAGATCCAACCATGGACTAGAGCATTTGCACAGTCTTTTGCTGTGGTACTCCGTAAAGGTACAATTTCGGGCCAACGGGTGTTCCGATCTATAATTGTAAAGAGATGAGTATGCCCGTCGGATGGAGGCAAAGGGCTGACTAAATCAACATGAATGTGGCTAAAACGTTTAGCGGGAACTTCAAATGTCTCAAGTGGGGCTTTGACATGTGTTTGCACCTTTGATCTCTGGCAAGGTAAACACTCGGTTGTCCATTTATTTATCTGTCTTCTCATGTCGGGCCATACAAATTTGTCAGCTATCAGCCTCCTGGTTGTGTTCCTTCCGGGATGAGAAAGGTTATGTATGATGTCAAAAACAGATCTGAAATTTTCTGGAACAATCAGGAAAGGTTTTCCTGTTGCTGTATCACATTTAAGTATAGGTCCGTCTTCCGTGATTGGCATAGGGACTATGTTGAGGCTTGGGTAGGCGGTATGGTAGGGAGTTTGGTTTTCTTCGCCCATTTGGTCCTTTGCCATGTCAGCGTAGTCTATTCCGAGGGTAACGCTACTGATCCAAGCTCTAGACAGACAATCAGCTACTGTATTCGACTTTCCGGATATGTGGCTAATGTCCATGGTGAATTGAGAGATGAAAGCAAGCTGTCGTTGTTGTCTGGTGTCCAAGGATCAGTTGCCTTTGCCATTGCATCGGCGAGTGGTTTGTGATCGGAAAAGGCAGTGAACTTTCTGCCTTTGAGGAGGAAACGGAAATGTCGGATGGCTAAATGTAAGGCAAGGAGTTCTCTGTCGTATGTGCTATATTTTTTCTCTGGTGGTCTTAGTTGGTACCTGAAAAAACCTAACGGTTGCCATTTACCGTCCACAAATTGTTGAAAAACTGCCCCCACAGCCAGGTCGGACGCATCTGTTGACAGGGTAATAGGTGCTTCTACTTCAGGATGAGCCAACAAGGTGATTTGAGCGAGTGCTGTTTTGCTGTCTTCGAAGGCTTTTGTCATTTCTTCAGTCCAAACCAATTTATCATTTGGTTTCATGGCCTTCATTGATTGGTAGAGGAGGTGTAATAATTCTGCCGCGTGGGGTACGAACCAGTGATAGAAATTATCATTCCTAGAAATTCTTGCAGGCCTTTTGTCTGGATGGGGGAATGTTCCAGATTTCGTAACCCGATGTCCCAGAAAATCTATGGTGGTTACACCAAAGACACATTTCTCCAGGCGTATTACAAGGCCGAAATCGTGGAGTCGTATAAAAACTTCTTTGAGATGAAGTTTGTGTTCTTTTTCATTTTGGCTGACTGCGAGGATGTCGTCTAAATAGGCAAGCGTGCAGCTCATTTCCTGGAAGAGTGTATCCATCAGACGTTGAAAGGCTTGTGCTGAATTATTTAACCCGAAAGGCATCCTTAGGAATTCAAAAAGACCGAAAGGGGTAATGACAGAAGTTTTGGGCAAATCGTCGGTATGGACGGGAATTTGGTGGTAACCTCGGAAAAGATCGATCTTTGAAAAAATAGATTTTCCTGCCAATTGGGTGGTGAAATCGTGAATGTGAGGTATTTGGTTGCAATCTGGGGTTGTTTTTTCGTTGCGGCGACGGTAGTCTCCGCAGGGGCGCCAACTGCCATTTGATTTGGGTACCATGTGTGGTGGTGATGCCCACGGACTGCTTGATTTCCGAACAATGCCCATCTTTCCCATTTCACAAAATTCTTCTTTGGCTAGGAGTAGCTTATCTGGTGTAAGTCGTCGGGCTCGGGCGAAGACAGGAGGGCCATTGGTTGGGATATGACAACGTATGCCATGTTTGACTTCTTCCAAGGAGAATGTTGGTTGTAGCAGCTCTGGAAATTAGTTCAGAATTCTTCGAGATGGATTAGACGTTGTTTCAATCATGGCTAATTCCTGTGTTTCAATCGTCTGGACTGAACATGGTGATGAAACATAAAAGTCTGCTTCGATGAAATGGCCCCGGTGTAAATCCACCAACAAGTTATGAACACGTAAGAAGTCGGCGCCGAGAAGAGGATGTTTAACTTCTGCAATGATCAAGCGTGCTTGGTACACACGAACGTTGATATTCAACGACATGTTGCGCGAGCCATATGTTTTAATAGTTTTGTTCCATTTGCTGCTTGAAGCGGTGGGTGTGAAGGGCAGGGATTTTTGTCACGCCAGGTCGCTGGGACGATGGACACTTGTGCACCGGTATCAACAAGGAATTGTGAGCCTGAAAGTTTATCTGTCACGAAAAGTTGCTTGTTACTACCAGGGCCAACACTTGTGACGTTTAAAGTTGTTGACCCTGTCGATCGTTTCCCTGTTCTTTATTGAGGCCGAATTTTTGACAAGGGGGCAAGCATTTCTTCGCATCTTTTCCGTATTTCCTATGATACCAGCAGAGTGCAGATTGGGGTTCTGTTGGGGTTTTCTTTGTATATATATGTCTGATCTGGTGTACGTTGTCAAAATGTGTTGATATGGAGACAAAAAGCTGATCTGCCTCTTGGGCCAAAAGTCTAGGATTTGTTTTAGAACTTGAGTTTGCAAGAGGTGCGCGGATGTAGTCGGGGAGCTGTTGCAAAAAAATGTGATGAAATAGGAAACAAGGTTCGTGGTTACCCAGGAGAGCAAGCATTTTGTCCATCAGCACCGACAGTTTGTTGTCACCTAGGCCTTGTAAATTAAAAAGGGATTGGGCTCTTTCTTCCTCTGTCATTGGGTAGGCCGAAAGTAAAAAGTTTTCAATTGTGTCATATTTGTTGTTTGTAGGAGGTGCAGTCAGGATGGACAATGGGTGGTTTGCTGTGTCTGTGTCGAGTGCCGAAACAACATGATAATACTTTATTTCATCTGCGAGTATTCTGCGAAGCGCAAACTGTGCTTCGGCTTGCGCGAACCATGCCACTGGGCTTGTTGGCCAGAAAGTGGGTAGTTTAACAGCTACTGCCGCTAATTCCATATTTAACTTGTTTGAAGTTAATATATTAGGTTTGTGTGGAGGTGAAAAATAGGTCTCACCTGTCGGGGTCACCAATGTAGCATGGTAAATGATAAATTGAACACAGTAGTTACTCAAGAATTCGTGTTGTTTATTTTCGAGTGAAACTAAAAGTGGAAGTGAGTCAGACAAAGAGAAAGATACAACATTACAACGTTACGCAATTCACATATAAAAGAGTTCATCAGAGTTCGATGATTGCCACATATATATATATAATATATATATATATATATATATATATATTATATATATATATATATATATATATATATATATATATATATATATATATATATTATATATATTATTGACCGTCTCACCTTTGATCCTGATGAAATTGGGAGGCAGATTACCCTTCCATTCATCACTTCCATCACAACAATCACAGATACCATCATTGACACGACTGGAAGGCACAAACTGGGCTGGGGACCCTGGGATTTGACGACGACAATAGAATCTGAAAAACAGATTTATGAAACATATTATTTAATATACCTTCCTATTTTAAACCTAAGCTATCAAAAAATCAAAGAAAATTAAGAGTAAAATTGCAGGGGATGTTTCATCTAGCTTATCCGAGTTGTAATTTCAAGACAAGAAGTTATTAGCTCATATCCAATCTGGTTTCAAATTGAAAACATCTATTTATGAAGTACCATTGAAGAAAAAGTCTCCATCTCATGTTTACAGAGCAATAAATAAAAACCAACATCATCGCCTCCACAACTCCCCTTTTCCTTCCTTCGAATGAATATTTCAGTAGTTCTATTTTTACTTGAAAATTTAATAAAAGGTCTCCTCCTTCTTCTTCTTCGGGACTGTTTTTTTTAGCATGTATCAAATATACCTTCCATCTGGACATGCTGAAGTTCCAGGTTCATCTGAGGAGTCAGCACAATCACAGAAGTCATCATTGATTTGGTCTCCTCTGAGTCGAACCTTATAGATTAGATATAAATAACAGCAGCTTTTTATATATTGATAATTTCGTAAAAGCACTTTGAACTTTCGGTGATTTCCTTAGCAGATGTATCATAAAACATTAATGAAAAACATTAATGAAAAATTGCATTAAGAAATGTTTTTAAAAAATTAAATTACATAATGACATGACATCATTTACTTGTTGTAATTATTTGAAAAAGATATTTCCAGAGAGTCAGTGCCAATCCCAGTTTCTGAAACATATGATAGTAACAAATGCTAGCTAACTTTTGGATATTAGAGTAAAATCAAAAGGTTTTGTAATATTGCCTAACAGATGTCGTGTCCCATCCTAAATTTTAAATGTTGCTGTTGGCCAGGGACCCATTGTAAAGCTTTGAGCATGTTTAGTGGATATTGCACGATATTTTTGGCTTTGCTTTGAATGTAAAGAGTTTTACAACACATGTCAAACTCACTTTAATATCCTTGAAACAATGAAACATGTTCGATTCGTCAAGTTTGTATTTACTCAAATCATTGGGATGGACTCCTCGGATATATTTGGGCATTTCATTTCCATCAGTGTCCGATTTTGAGCCAGGTTTTCCAATAGACCTAACCTTTTGCACATCATTTCTCTGGTTGTTTTTACTCCTCATTTTATTCTTTTGATTTGCTTCCTTTATGTAATTGTTTTCTAAGTAAACATTTTTAGTAGCTTCTTCTTTCTTTTTGTGGCCAGCATATCGTTTCATTTTCACATCTTCATTTCTATATGAATTTGCGAGCTGAGCTTCCTTGTCATCAATGTGAAATTTAATGTCTCCATCTATTATTCTATTGCGAGAAATAATGACTGGGTTGTTTTCATCATCACTCATGTCTCCACTATTAAGTATATTGCTTATGAACTTATTTGCTTCCATTTTTCTGGATGCATGACCAAGTTGGGACATGGTTAAAGCTTGAAGGAGGTAAAAAATGATACCAACTATCAGGATCAAACCTAATGTTTGATATTTTCGTCTGAAAAGTATTTTCATATTTAAAAATAAAATAGCTTTTACAAATCCCACTACGTAAAAGATCACATAGTTGATATAATTAAAAGAGGCCTTTGACCTTTTTAAACAGTAATAGAGAGCACTATCTTTTCATATGACACCAAGCTATATAGATGAAGTAATTCCTGCTTGAATAATGTCTGAATAAATTCATTCCACATTGTATTTGGAGTTGGAGACTTTATCCAGCCATTTGACTCTGAAAAAGAAAAATGATTATTATTTCATTTTGAGGAGAATGACTAGAGTGGTTATCCAGTAGGGGATGTTCTAGATAAATTTTGTGAAAAATGATATATTGGTGAAAGAGTCCTTGGGATTTAGGGAGCCATATCTCATCAAGATAATACAGAAACTAAAACTTGCTTTTTTTGGCTCTAGTAAGAGACATGACACCCCTGAAAATATTTTTCTAAGATGGTCACAAGACTTGTTTAGAATTTATTCTTTATTTTTGGCAACAATGTTTAGTATGAGTATGAGGGCCGGTGGCCCGTTGATGGTCTTTGGATCGGTCTCCACCAACTTGTGGAGGTCGAAAGGCTGGCTTCAATGGGAAATCGGTGCTGTATTTTAGATCCTGCAGGAAACTGTCAATTTGGCTTTTAAAGCTGTTTATGCTTGGCGCTGTAACTATTTTTTCAGGCAGGCTATTCCATGTCTCAACAATTCGCTGACTAAAGAAATTTTTTCGGATGTTTAAACGCAAATTTTGTTTGGCAAGTTTATAACAGTGGCCCTCTGTTCTTTTGTCCTTGTTAAATGTGAGGTAATCTTCTACGTTTACTTTGTAGAGACTGTTGGTCAATTTATAAGTTTCAATTAGATCTCTGAGTCTTCTGTACATGAGGCTAGGGAGGTCTAATGCTCTGAGTCTATCTTCGTAGCTGAGGTTTGAAATTTCGGGAACAAATTTGGTGACTCGACGTTAGACATTTTCAATTAGTAAAGCATCTGATTTATTGATGGGGGACCATACACAGTTTCCATATTCCAAGTGTGATCTTATTAGACTAAAATTAGATTAAAAATAGTGGTTAATATGGGTATGTCTATATAGTCGAAAGATCTTCTGACAAGTCCCAGGATTCTTTTTGCTTTGTTAACAGTCTTTTCAGGAATGGGTCTTTTTTTTTTTAGCAACGTTTTTAAAAATGGCTGCAATTTCTCTTGATCAACATAAACATTTGGCTTACAAATCATCGATAAAGTTACTCCACTCGGCAGGGTCCACATACAAAATTACCACTTTTGTCATGATTGGATAATTTCACATTAAAATATCCTTTCTTCTTTGTTTGGCAACATGTTTAGGAATTAGTCCTTTTTTAGCAAGATTTTGAAAATTTGACTGTCATTTCCCTGAAACAACATTAAACATCTGGCTAGCAAAACATCAGTAAATTACTCCGTTCGGCAGGGACGACATCTTTACGAATGTTTCCGAGTTTTTGGGATCGTAGTGTTTTTATGCACCTCCGCTGACAGTGTATCTTAACAGATCGTTTTTATACACCTCCGTCACGCATGCGCATCCCACCCAATTTCATCGGCGATATTGTGTTTATGGATTTGGACATGGCGAAAGCTATATTGTGGCTTTTGCAGGATGTATTTGTTAATAAATTCATATAATAATAATAATATTTTAAAAATTCGAAATATAAAACCAGAAAATAGAAGTTGCATTGAAGGTTACATAATTTTTTAGAAAGACCTTATTAAATGTGGTGAACAGTCAGGTGGCTCTGTAGCGCAGCGTACAAGCTGTCAGACTCTAAACTTGAAAGTACCGGGTTCGATTCCCATTGTAGACATTTTTAAAAAAAAATTTTATTTACTTTATTTTTGTTTGCTTTTTTTTCTTTCTTTTTTTTTTTTTCAAAAACTTTTTATCATGTTTTTAAAAAACTTCGATTTTAATTTTCTAAAATTATTTGTTTATTTGAGATCAGTATTTGTGTGCCATGTTTCTTTTTACTTTTGATTTGTTAAATTATTGTTATTATTCTTTAATTTATTGTCATTGTATAAACGTACATCGGTAATCACTAAGCAGCGTGCTAAACTACAATCTAAAACCATTTAAACCACATGGACGTATGCAGCACAATTTTCATTAATTTACCATCACCGCCAACGGAGGTGCATAAAAACAGTGCGTTTTTGTACACCTCCATGGAGATGCATAAAAACGTTGCGTTTTTGTACACCTCCAACGGAGGTGCATAAAAACGCTACCTTTTGGGATTTAAAAAAAATGCTCGTGTTTCAAGTCATATTTGATAGATATTCAGTGCATTTTTAGCTGAGAAAAGAAAAATGGCCCAATTAATTTCCTGTACTTTTTTGAGAAACTTTCATCATATATGAATATCAGTTTTAAAAAGCAGAAGGACGGAGTTGTTATGCCAGGAGAATAACATGCCATTGCCCACAAGATCAAGATGCATAATGATAATAACAATATTATAAGGCTGCCTCTATTCTCATCCCCGGGATGAGAATAGAAAAGCGATCGAGCTCTCACCCCCGGATGAGAATAGAAAAGCGATCGAGCTCTCACCCCCGGGATGAGAATAGAAAAGCGATTGAGCTCTCACCCCCGGGATGAGAATAGAGGTAGTTTACCCTTCTCGCTATTCTCACCCCTGTAACCAACAGGTAGGGAGGGTAACCTAGCCTAGCCGCCGTCCCTTCTCGATATTCTCATCCCTGTGTAGAGTCAGCTTAACACCCCCCCTTCCTCACTACTCTCACCTGATCATCTTCATCTCTCTCGTGACTACTTTTAGTGGTACTGGACGTAAGGAGGGTGAACATGCAGCCCCGCCCCTTCTCGCTATTCTCATCCCTGTGTAGGGTCAGCTTAGCAACCCCCCCCCCCCCCCACCCCCCATCCTCTCGCTATTCTCATCCCTGTTAACCAACCGGTAGGGAGGGTAGCCTAGCCTAGCCGCCGTCCCTTCTCGCTATTCTCATCCCTGTGTAGGGTCAGCTTAGCACCCCCCCCCCCCCCCCCTTCCTCACTACTCTCATCTGATCATCATCATCTCTCTCGTTACTACTTTTAGTGGCACTGGACGTAAGGAGGATGAACATGCAGCCCATTCTCATCCCCGGGATGAGAATAGAAAAGCGATCGAGCTCTCACCCCCGGGATGAGAATAGAAAAACGATCGAGCTCTCACCCCGGGGATGAGAATAGTCACTCCGATATTTATAAACGAACAATACTTGAAATAAATAAGGTGTCAATAAACCATTCGCTTAGAGACTGGAAACATGCGGTAGATTATCAGACTACTAACTACAGTAATACTGATATAATATAGGAGTAGCAGCAATAAAAATAAAACAGGTCTACAGTTTGTCATCACCAATGTTTACATTCTCGTGGGTGTGTAGTGTTGAGATGGGGGTGCTTTTTCGTCAGGCTTCCACGCGATTAGTTTTCTTCCCGTATCGAGCATGGTAACCCTGTACAATGCACTAGAGATCTGAATATTAAATTTAATTATTTATATATCTTAATTGAGGGTTCGATAAGCAATGGGAGTGTATAAAATCTAAAAGGTTGACAAATGTCGAAATTGTACTCAATCTCTTCCACTTCCATGACAGTCTTACTCTTTTTCTTTTGAAGATTGCGACAGTCGTAAATTTTTTGTTGTTTTTTTTTTTTTTTTACTTTGATCATCTGTGATTTGGAAAATGGCTGCCGTCCCAAGGAAGTGTCAACAAGATTCTAACACTCCCCCTTTGTGAGATTTGAACGCAGTGGAGTGTATTTTAGTAGGTCTGCGTTATAACAATGTTTAAGGGTTTGAGCATGATTTACACAATGCGATTATTATCAAAGGACTTGCTCTTATAACAGAAGCATGATCGATTTATTTTCGTTTTTTAGTGTTATGAATTGGATATTGTGTTTCTATGTCGATGGAGAGGTTTTATTTTTTTTCTATATTACAAAACAGTTTGACTTTTGTTTCAATTTCTATCTTCTTGTGTAAATTGTAAATGAATTGAATGAAATTTCGGGAGGCCTTCCGAAAGCTCCTACTCCTACATCCCCAGTATTCTTGTTAGTAGTAGAGGGTTTGGGAGGGGGACTTTTTTTTATAATGTTCTAGTAGTAGTAGGGTGTTTGGGAGGGGGGAGACTTAAAAAAGTTTCCCCCCTTATCTTATCCCGGTACTACTGCAAACTCGGGGACCCAAATAATTTTCGGGGTTTAAAAGTCTAGGTAGGAAGAAAGTTTGGGAGGGGAGAGCCTTTAAAAAAAAAAAAGTTTTCCCCCCTCCCAAAACCCAAAAATTATGGCTGTCATTATTCCCAGACGCCTGTCTGGGGATAATGAAAATTCGTTATCCCCAGACAGGTGTCTGGGGATAAAGAAAATTTGTTATCCCCAGACGCATGTAGCAAGTGGGCAGAAAGATTTTATGCAAAATGCCAAACTAGGCGTGAAAAATACCAAATATTCTGGAAAAAATACTAGTGGTTGTGTCCCAAAACAGTTAATATATCAAGTGATATTAAACACAAGATGAAAGTAAATAGTGATCAAATGTCAAATCCAGCTCTTTTAAAAGAATTATTTTAAAGCAAATGGATCAATGAAATTTCTTTTGTTACTTTGATCTGAAAACGTCAAACTGGCAATTCGACTTTTTATTTTCAACCAGGAAGAAAGTTGTTAATCATCAAATCTGTTCATAGTCCACCAACCATTTAAATTTTCACTACCTACCTACCTGTTAACTTTATTGATATTCTCTTGTTTCTAAAATTTGCTCATTCTGGCCACAATTTTGGTGATGACCGGGAATTATTTTTTATTTCGCGGACGAATTCCTAGGCCATGGCGTTGTTCGCCCCAAAGCCCAAAACCCAAAACCGACACCTGTTATTTTCCTGTCTTCTTCGCACAAGACAATATAATTTAGTATCACACGTCCACAAAACTAGATCCAACAACATATTTTTACTCGAATCAGAGATGAAAATAAGCAAAAATGGTGGAAATATGTTTAGCTCATATATGAATTTAAGATATTCCGATATCGGTGTGGACAGACAGCTCAGTGGGTTAGGCCACCTTTCATTTTACTCCTTTTAGCTGCACAGATTCGAACCAGTCGCGACCCCCCCCCCCCCCCCCCACCCCCCCCCCCCCCCCTCACACACACACACTTTTTTTTTTTACTTTTTCTTTCTTTCTTCCCAATTGATGTTCATTGTTTTCACTTTTGTTCCGAGTTCCGAGCAAGAGTTTTTTTAATCAGTTGAATTTTTTATTTCTCCGATAATATTATTTCATTATTTAATTTGGTCTAGATCTATTATTGTTTTTTTAAATTATTTTTTTTTGGTCAAATGATAATATTAATAATAATAATAATAATGATAATAATAATATATAATAATATAATTGTAATAATTGTTATTATTGTTATTATTATTACTATTACCATCATAATCATTATTATATTATTATCAATAATAATATTATTTTTATTATTAATACTCTTATTATCATACTATTATTATTATTATTATTATTATTATTATTATTATTATCATTATTATTATTATTATTATATTATTATTATTATTATTATTATTATTATTATTATATCTATCCTCTATTTGGTCGCTCTCTGAATATTTCTGTTTGTTTTCTTTTTAATTATTTATTCTTTTTAGACACTATTTGAGATCGGAGTGGGGACGAATATATTTGCTAGAAACTAGGAAAAAAAACCAAGAGAGAGAGAGAGAGAGAGTTTAATATTTTTAAAAAAGAGGTGGGGAGAGGATGGATGGGACATTTATCCCTTTCAACGTTCTGTAAAAAGAAGACGGACTTTAAAAAAAAAAAAAAAAAAAGTGACGTTACCAGGATTCGAACCCACAACGTCGATTCTGGTCAAACTTCCAGGGCAGACGACTAAACCATTCGGCCATGACACCCACTGCGAAGTCGACACATATTGTGTATATGTAGTAACAACTGATTTTAATGTTGGTTAATTTTATGTTTTTATAGATATTTTATTAACTTTCCTTATTTCTATGTGCATTTGGAAACATTCCATATTCTGGAATGTGGATAATTGTTTAGAAGAGCGGAGTTTCAAATATGCTTCTGGGGATAATGAAAATTCGTTATCCCCAGACAGGAGTCTGGGGATAACGAATTTTTATTATCTCCAGACAGGTGTCTGGGGATAATCACAGCGAAAAATTATTTGGGTCCCCGAGTTTGCGGTAGTACCCTTATATCCCATTCAATGGTTAGTGTCTAGACAGGACTTTTTTTTTGGTTTTGTTTAATGGCCTTTTTTTAAAAATTGGCATTTATAGGAACCATATGGCATTCCTGTTGTGTGATGTTTTTGATTTAAGAAAATGATCATTTTCCTCCATCTCTTATTAAGATCGCTGTGATTATCCCCCGACACCTGTCTGGGGATAATGGAAATTCGTTATCCCCAGATACCTGTCTGGGGATAACCAAATTTCGTTATCCCCAGACACATATTTGAAACTCCGCTCTTTTAAACAATTATCCACATTCCAGAATATGGAATGTTTCCGAATGCAATTAGAAATAAGGAAAATTAATAAAATATCTATAAAAACATGAAATTAACCAACATTAAATCAGTTGTTCCTACATATACACAATATGCGTCGGCTTCGAAGTGGGTGTCATGGCCGAATGGTTTAGTCGTCTGCCCTGGAAGTTTTACCAGAATCGACGTTATGGGTTCGAATCCTGATTCCGCCACTTTTTAAAAAAAATTTAGATTCTGTCTTTTTTTACAGAACGTTGCAATGCAAGGGATAAATGTCCCACCCATCCTCCCCCCACATTTTTTTATTTTATTTTTTTTTTTTGCGCGAGTCTATTATTTTCTCCTTTTTGTTTGACCTTTTGTTCCGTTTCTGAGCATGAATTTCTTAAAATTGCTTTTATTTTTTTTTAAATTATTGTTTGTTTTTTTTCTCCTCTATCTGACCATTTGATCGCTCTCTGAATATTTCTGTTTGTTTGCTTATTAATTATTTATACTTTTTAGACACTTTTTGAGATTGAAGTGGGGACGAATATGACAATTTGCTAGAAACTAGAAAGGAACTGAGAGAGAGAGAGAGTGAGAGAGAGAGAGTTAAAAAAAAAAAAAGAGGTGGGTGGAGGATGGATGGGACATGTATCCCCTGCACCGTTCTGTAAAAAGAAGACGGAATGTAAAAAAAAAAAAAAAAGTGGCGGACCCAGGATTTGAATCCGCAACGTCGATTCTGGTAAAACTTCCAGGGCAGACGACTAAACCATTCGGCCATGACACCCACTTCGAAGTCGACGCATATTGTGTATATGTAGTAATAACTGGTTTAATGTTGGTTAATTTTATGTTTTTATAGATATTTTATTAACTTTCCTTATTTCTATGTGTTTGGAAACATTCCATATTCTGGAATGTGGATAATTGGAGTTTCAAATATGTGTCTGGGAATAACGAAATTTGGTTATCCCCAGACAGGTGTCTGGGGATAACGAATTTTCATTATCCCCAGACAGGTGTCTGGGGATAATGACAGCCTTATTAAGATACATGGGGCAACGTGCTCAGCAGTATGGTCTTTGCTTCATATCCAAAAGGCAGCGAGTTCGATCACTGCCCCTGCGCTGTGTGGCCTTGGGGCAAGTCACCTTGCCCTAGCTCAATTTGCGGCGCTGCACTGTGCTGATGCCTGAGTTATTCCAGTCTTCATTTGAGAGACAAATTTCCCTTATGGGATGAAGAAAGGGAATTCATTTTCTTTTTTTAATTTTTTAAAATTTTGTTTGTTTAAGAAATGGTATTAGTGTATGATAATTTGAATGTGTTTGTGTGTGTGTTGGGAGGGTGGAGGTGACTGTGTGTGAGTATTGTGAAATTTTATTTATATTGATAATTTTTCTGTGATTATAATGATTCTTTTTATCAAACACGAAGGGAGAAGAGTGGTATTGTTTAATGAAAACTTGTTAAGGTATGATATCATAAAGTTATGGAAAAAAATTAAAAAGGGGTCAGTGTTATTTATTTTTTTGATAAGCTGTGGAAGGATTTAGTTTGCCTCAGATTCTTTTAGTGAAACAAAGATAAAATATCTAGATTGAAGCTGTCGACACATACTTGTCAATATTTTTTCTTCATTTTGAGAAGATAATCCTTTCCTTTTTTTTTTTTCCTTTTTTTTTTCTTTTATCTGCTTTCTGGGTTTGTTTTTTGTTTTTTGGATTCCAGCTCTCAGTTTTGGGATAATTTGTCATAGTTTAACTTTGAGAATGAGACGAAAGCTAAATCAGTTTGAATCATGTAAATTGAGCTTTATTTTATTTTTTTTTTTGGTATAGTATTAGATTGTATATAACGATTATCAAATCCATTAAGATCGCTGTACTGCCAGTTAATGTGTTTACTTTATTTATCCCAAATAAAGATAATTTGTCTTTAAAGAAAAATACCCTAATTCAAAGAAATTGTAGCTATTTGGGATAATCTATAATTCAATTTATGTTTTTGAGAATGCCATTAATAAAAAATTTACCAACATAATATTTGATTTAGATTATTAATGTACCACTACATTAGATATTATTTGGATTATATATTTGAATAAATTGAATTTCTCAAATGTATAAAGGTGGACTTGTCAAATTATACTATGAATCTTGACACTTATATTTTTGTCAGCTATTTAATGATTTGAAACAGTGATTTTATAATAAGAATTAACAGTGAATGTTGGTTATATAACTTGGAAAATTACATATATGTATGAAAGTTACACAGCCCATTTAAAGGTTTTAAACCATATTAGCTTCAAACGATACAATAAGATAATTTTGCTTGTGTTTTGAAATTTGCCTTTTTTTTCTCTCTCTCTTTTTGACACAGTGTGATGAACTTCAACTTCCAACATGTGTCATTCCTTGCTCGCAACGAATTTCTATACATCAAGATTTGGACTGACTATCATTCAATAAAAGTGTTTGAAAACTTCCCTTCTGAAGCATGAGAAAGATTTGAATTTTCATCCTTTGGTGTTAACTTGAATATGTGTAATTTGAACTTATGGCTCAAATGAGACTAGAGAAGTTAAGGCTTATGAAAAAACGGTATTGCTCTAGTGTGAAAAAAAATGGCTGCCATGACTAATTGTGTTGATTATGGCCAGACAGCAGAAGATCATAGATCTCTCATTGTACTGGTCAAACATGCAGGCTCTGGCATTTCATCACAAATGTTCAATTGTGCATATGAAAGAATTTCAAAAATAAATGGTATTCATGTTGAGGGGCAAAAAAGACATATTGTCATTAATTATCGTAAGAGTTATTCAACAGATTTCAATTCCTGGGGTGATTTCCAAGCACATCGAAAAGTGTTAGGCCTCATCTCTTTAGGAAAATGTTCAGACCAATCAGAGTTTGATGAACTCTTTACAAATTATAAGAAAATAAAAGGGGAGTTTTCATCGAGCATCATAAATTCTCGTTTCATTGTGTTTGGTTTGAATACTGATGGTACGCCGATTTCTAATGATGAGATTGATAACAGTGACAACAAAATAGGAGAGCAGGGAGGGAAAAGTAGTAATGATGAGAAAGTTGACAATGAGAATGCTAATGATTCCACAATATGTGATAATGAAAATGGTGACAAGTTTTCATCTAATGCCATAAATAACAACACCCCAACATTTTCCGTTAAAAAATCTGCCAATGGTACATTAGCTCCGTTAGCTGAGCAGGAGGAAGACTCAGAACTTGATCAAAGTGAACACCTGAAATCTCATTTGGTGAAAACAAATAACTCAAAAGCCCTTGGTTCATCACCGAGGTCCATTGCTAAACGTCAACATAGCAACAGTTTAACCAAAGAGGGGAGTGGAGCGGAAATTGTGTTTTATCCAAACTTAGACAAGTCTTCAGATTTTGAGGATCGAATCAAAGAATTTGTGACATCTCTGTTTTATGTTTTGGAAGGCAAGCGTCTGGATAGATCATTTGAGCGCAATGATAAGCTCTCCCTCCCCTGTGCTCCATTTGAGAGGAAGGATTATGTTGGTGTCGACACTGATACAAAGTATGTTTTCTAAATAAAATTTTTGATTTAGATAAGCAGAAAAAAAAATAAATACATTGACTATACTGGGTGAATAAAATGTAAAAAAGAGAACTGAATTGCATTTAATATAAGATGGTCAGTATCTAACAAAAATGAAAATAGTAGAAAGAATTGTGTGGGTGTGTGCAAAGTGCAATTAAGTCTAAAAGCAAATGAATAAGTAATGTTTTGTTTTTGCTTAGACACTTTTTTTTTTTTTTTATGTGAGTGTGTTTGTGGCGCATTTTTAACAACTTAAATCATAGGACATACATGTAATGTAGCTTTTTGAGTGATTGGGTCAGTGTCTCATTCACTGTCCTAATAGATATTCCATGGAGGATACTGGCACCATAGACACACACAACTTGCAGACTATTACATGGCTCACCTATGATTCTTACATTTTATCTTCATCACAGTCTTTGAATTTTATAAACTTCTCAAGTTATAAATTGTGACTTTTATCACCAGCTAAAGTAGATGTGACTCTTAATCTTAACCAAAATAGACAATGAGTTAGAGTGTTAATATCCAATGTTTTATGGCGTGTCAAACAAAGGGGTCCGTTAAAAGGAATAAAGAGTATAGAATAGATGGAATATTCATTAAATGTAAGATTTGTGTTACCCTTTTCAAATATGTTTTAAGATCCATTGAATAAGTGATATTTATAGTTTATAACTGTAGTAATGATGCATAGCTGCATAGAGCATTTAGGACACATTATTTCTTTAATGAACAAGAATAGACAATTATTTCCCTTAACTAATGGGAAAATGGCTTACTTTTGATATCATTTCATATTTTCTCACCTTTATTTCTTGTTTCTAATTTTAGATCATTTCGTAAAAAATGCATGGGTCGACTCAGGAAACATCTTGGTGACCTGTGTCTTCAGGCGTCTATGCCTGGGGAAGCCATTTTACATTATAATACATCACTGGACCTTCTCAAGTCTGTCAATGATTTCCTTTGGATGGCAGGTTTGTAGTCATTTTAAGAGTGAAAAGGGAAAAGATCACCTTGAGCATTAATATAGCACAATATCCACTGAACATACTCAAAGCACTTAGAAGAAAATCAGACAGTAAATTTTTACTCAAATATTTTCCTTTATAGTGAAAAATGGGTCTTTTTTATTTTTTGTTTTGTTTGATTATTTGTTCTTTTTAATTTAAATTTCTTAATTGGTATTTGATATGAATTTTTGATTTTTTTTCTTACATATTTTTATTTCTAATCCGAACTTGGTCAATGGATTATTGTTCTGCATACTGTGTTGTTCATATATTTTCTGGTATCTAGCTAAATTTGTGTTATTGTGTCAGATTTTTGTTTTTGTTAGTGTAGTTCTCAATGTTTTACATTGCTTTTTGTTTGTTTTTGTTGCTGTTTAAAATGGTTTTCAATTAATTTTTTTTTAAATTGTGCATTATGGTTATTGTCTCTTATTTTTATGTTACTCTTTGACCTCAGACAATTGTAGCTCTTTTTTATTTTGAAAAGTTGCCATGTCTGTATAATTTTTATTTTTCACATGAATTATCCATTCAATTTTTTCTTTTTTTTTCAATTTCGATGAAAGGTTGTTTGGAAGGTCTTTGTTGCTCTTCAATCATTCTGTCTACCCCCAAGGCACAGCAGAACACAGGCTTGCGTAGAAATCTCTCCTTTCAAAGTAAAGGCTCTACACTTAATGTAGATACCAAGAGCAGAGCTGGTAGGTTGTTCAATTTTCTAGTGTATCAAATGTGTGATTTGTTTGTTCTTTGAATGTAATACATATGTAATGGTAGTGATGCCAAAACTCCGATTTTCACCTGAAAAACATCAGTCAAATTCCGGTTAGGTCAAATTGTTTCGAGGCCTTGCACCCCCACATAGTCATCACTGCCACTACTATTATAACCACCACCACCATAATGACATCATAAAACTACTTCTACGCCCACCACTGACATATCATTATCACTACCACAACCATCACTACCGTTACGACTGCAACCATCACAACACCATTATCATCACTATCACTGCTTCTGCAACCACCACAACCACATCATCATCACGACCACTACTACTACAACCACCACCTCATCATCACTACCCTTAGTACAATAACAACCACCAGCAACACATCATCACCACAACTACTACTACAACCACCACTACCACATCATCATCACAATCACTACTACTACAGCCACCACCACCACATCATCATCAGTTCCACTACTTCTACAACCCCCACCACCACATCATCATCACTGCCATTTCTAATACAACCACTGCCACCACATCATCATCACTTCCACTACTACTACAACCACCACCACCACATGAATGATTATCATCACTTCCACTACTACTACACCACTACCGCCACATGATTATCATCACTACCACCACTACTACACCACTACCGCATCATCATCACTACCATTACTGAGTGATGATAATCTTCTGCGGGATTTGGGATTTTCTTTGAAGTGTTCCATTGTTTTTGCAGTGTCAAACATTTTTCTTTGAAAAGCATTCAGTTCAGGTGGCTTCACTGTAGATCGATGAAAAAATCACCATCATGTCTTGTGTCAAATTGTGACAACTGTGCTCAAGTGACACAAAGAAATTTCAATATTGAAAGAGGAATTTCTCCAGGTGGTGTCTGAAATTCCTGTGAGCCAAATTTAAAGTTGGCATCTCTGTAATGGGTTAAGCAGAGATGCCAAAACTCCGGTTTCACCGGAAAAAAATCCGGTCTGAAGCAAAAAATTCTGGGTTCCAGGCAAATTCCGTCCAATTCCGGTCAGGTCAATTTGTTCCAAGAATACCCCCCTCCAACCACCACATCATCATCACTGCCACTAGTATTACAACCATCATCACCACCACTACTACTGCAACCACCCCCCCCCCCATCATCACTACCACAACTACTACAACCACCACCACCAAAACCTCATCATCAGTACTACAACTACTACTACAATCACCACCACCACATCATCATCACTACCACTACCACAGCTAACATCACTATTACAACCACCACCACCACATCATCATCACTACTACTACAACCACCACCACCACATCATCATCACTACCACTACTACTACAACCACCACATCTTCATCACTACCACTACAACCACCACTACGACATCATCATCAATACCACTACTGCTACAACCACCAGCATCACATCATCACTACCACTACTACTACAACCACCACTACCACATCATCATCACTGCCATTTGTACTACAGCCACCATCACCAACACATCACCATCACTACCACTACTACTACAAGCACCACTATCACATCTTCATCATCACTACTACTATTACTACAACCACCAAGACTACATCATCTTCACTACCACCAGTACTACAATCACTACCATTAGGTTTTGACACTTTACTACGTTTGAAATAAGGAAACTGTGGGATTGTAATTTGCAATGTGTTTATGTATCATAATATAATTCTAATCAGTTATCTATTTAGAACTATACAATACGTAAACACAATGCCAAATACCATCCCAATTCCTTTTTCTTGTGTGCGGAAATTCCTCTTTCGGCATTGAAATTCCTACGAGTGGTGTCTGAAACTCCTGTGAGCCAAATTTAAAGTTGGCGTCTCTGCCACTACTACTACAACCACCACCACCACATCATCATTACCACTACTACTACAACCACCACAATCACATCATTACTACCATTACTACTACAACCACCACAACCACATAATCATTACTGCTACTACTACAACCACCACCACCACATCATCATCACTGCAACTACCACTACTACTACAACCACCACCACCACATCATCACCACCACTACTACTACAATACCACCACCACCACCACATCATCATTACCACTACTACTACTACAATACCACCACCACCACCACCACATCATCATTACCACTACTACTACAACCACCACCACCACATCATCATCACTATCACTAATACTTCTACAACCACCACCACATCATCATTACTACCACTACTACTACAACCACCACTACAACATCATCATCACTACCATTTGTACTACAACCACCACTACAACATCATCATCACTACCATTTGTACTACAACCACCACTACAACATCATCATCACTACCATTTGTACTACAACCACCAGCACCACCACATCATCATCACTCCACCACTACGACAACCACCACCACATCATCATCAATACCACCACTACTACAACCACCACCACATCATCATCACTACCACTACTAATACAAGCACCACCACCACCTCATCTTCATCACTACCACCACTCTGCCCTAACCAACAAAAGGACAGTATCTCTCAAAAAATCATAAAATCACTTTTTTTACTAAATCGAATCTCTGGGACATAGGAAAGCTTACAAAGTTGTCAGAATGATCATAACTCAAATATTTTTGAAATTAGAGGCAATTAAAAATTTGCTTGAAACAGTATCCTATTTCAACCCCATCGTTAACCAACAAAAGGACAGTATCTCCGACGGCCGTAGTCCGCCCCGTAAATATTGACGGTGTCCGTGAGCATGCGGTGGCGTCAACGAGTGGCGTGACGAAGATGCCGCCGTATGGCGAGCAATACCATGCGAAACTGTTGGTGACGATTTGATTGGTTGACGCATAAGTCGCCAACGCCAATGACGTCATCCGTAACATGACATAATAGAAGAGCACTGTAACTTTCTATCGCGTTGTTGTTTACATGAGAGAGAGAGAGAGAGAGAGAGAGAGAGAGAGAGAGAGAGAGAGAGAGAGAGAGAGAGAGAGAGAGAGAGAGACTGGCATACAGAGAGAGAAACACAGAGAGAGAGAGAGAGAGAGAAACACACACACACACACACACAGAGAGAGAGAGAGAGAGAGAGAGAGTCAGTAACAAACAGAGAGAGAGAGAGATGGATGCAGAGAGATATATTTTTAAAAATAAATAAATAAATAAGAGAGAGAGAGAAGAGAGAGAGAGAGAGAGAGAGAGAGAGAGAGAGAGAGAGAGAGAGAGAGAGAGAGAGAGAGAGAGAGAGAGAGAGAGAGAGAGAGAGAGAGAGCGTTTTAACGTGAATTCATTGGGAATGGGAGGGAGGGTGGGGTCTTTTGAGACAATAAACAATGTGAGTGAACCATTGTCTACTATATAAGAAGTCACTGGAGTGAACCCAAAGAAAAAGGGGAGGAGAGTTTAATAGCTGACAATTGACCACAAGGGGTTGTGATAACGAGTGGCAGGTCCTAAATAACTCGACGTTGCAGCTCAAACAAGAAGATTCAATTATATGATTTCATGTAAGTCATTACAAATTCAGCCCAACCCGCTCCTCTTCAAGCTGTCATCTGACTCAAAATGGAAACAATGTAACACATGATTTGACCAGTCCCATTTTTAAAATTGCAATCTCATTGGTCAATATGTTTCCCATCATTGATTGACTTTGACTTCTTTTGAAACGAAGGGCTTTCTTATACTATCCCTACCTATTCTTTGCTCCACCCCCTCCCTCCTTTTCCCCGTTTGTTTATCTACCTGTCTCGCTCGCTCTCTTTGTCTCCCTCGTGTTTCTTTCACACATACAACCACACACATAAACACACACACACACACAGACACACACACACACATATTTATATCTTTATTCTATTTAGCTCCCGCCCTCTACAATGCACAAGCTCTCTCTCTCTCTCTCTCTCTCTCTCTCTCTCTCTCTCTCTCTCTCTCTCTCTCTCTCTCTCTCTCTCTCTCTTTCTTTCTTTCTATATAATAAATAAATAAATAAATAAATTACCGTGTAAAATGTCAAAAATTAACTCCCTTAGTCTAACCGCATACTCTATATAGAATCAAACGAATGACCTTCACATCCGACAGCAGTAGTGACATACCACAACGCGTATGTTTGACCCAGCGACATCTAAGTTTGACCTCTCCGTTGGATGTTAAAAGTGGAAATTCCTGCTTTTAACAACTGTTTGGATTGCAGTTCTTATATCTTTGACTAAATTATGCGCCCGTGATTAAAGACTAAATTGCTGCAGACACTGAGTTCAAAATCAATCTAATCTATGACAAAAGTTGTAAATATTCACATATTACTTTCCACCAGATCAACATATCAAGCTAGCTATTTAGTGGCTGATTGGTGGGCAGAGGGGCTTTATAAACAAGGAATAAAAAATGAGAAAAAAAAAACAGAAAGCAAAACCATTACAAAACTTTATACAGCTGGCAATAAAAAACTGATCCCCTTGCTTGTTGGTCGGATGCTCAACCAAACGTCTAACTTCAGTATACTTATTTTTCATTCATTTCAACTAATTAGTGTGTGTGTGTATGTGTGTGTGTGTGTGCGTTTGTGTGTGTGTATGGGTGTCGGTGTGACTGTCTGTCCAGGCGTTTTTTGTTTAGTTGTTTTTTGGGGGGTTTTTTTGTGTTTTTCTTTTTCATCGTCTTCATATCTCTCATTTTCCACACATCCTTCTATTTTTTTGTCCAAACTTTTGGAGAAGGTAGTACTGACACAATTATCTCATCTTAAGAACAACAGTTGAGTCAGCCTACAAACAGCAACACAGTACTGAAACGGCGCTTCTTAAAATCTTTTGTTATATAATGCGGATGCTAACAATATCAATTTATTATGCCTTTAAGATCTTTCATTACATTTTGTTAAGAAGACTAGAAAATAAGTTCGGCGTAAAAGGAATTGCCCTTAAATGGATTACACCATATTTACAGGATCGATGGCAGACTGTCGTGGTGAATGGTGTCCTTTTTTTTCTGTATAAGCACCCCCTTTCTCGTGTGATATCCAGATTCAATCTGAGTTATCATTTTAATGTTGGTGATACGCAAATTTATGATTCAGTACCCCTAAGTAATTTACAATTCTTAATACAACGAATTTCGAGCTGTTTTATGAGATTAAATCTTGAATGTACCATAACAAGTTAAAATTAAATGATAGTAAATGATAGTAAAACTGAGATTTTAATGTGTGGAAGGCAAATAATTCACCTATTACTCTCGGAAATAGCACAACAGAATTTTCAAATAAATCAAAAAACCTTAGCGTCATCATTGATAAACATATTTCCATAACAAGCTGCTACGTGAATAACACCATACAATCTATGTACATAGAAATGAATAAAATAAGCAAAATTCGTAATTTAATGTAGCAGAACTTTTAATTAATTCCCTTGTTTTATCTAAATTCTACTATTGTAACTCCCTGTGGGCGAAATTAGCTAAAGACAAAATATTTTTTTTTGTTCATCTTATTAGCTCATAATTTGGGCACCTTTTTAAATTTAGTAAGAATGATGTCGCCTATTTCATTCAGTATAAATGTACCAACAGATTTCGTTCCATTTCATGCTTTTCGTTTCCTATGACAATGAAGATATTGATTTTAAAACAAAAAGGTATGTGTGTTGTACGTGTTGGGGCGGGGGAAGGGGGACATTCCCTATTTTCCAGCTATTCTTAGGTTTAATTCACTATCACTCACTCACCCCAATATCGTTGTACAATGACAAAACCCTGATACACAATTAAAGTCTAATTTACAAGATAGCCAAAATCATCAATAAGCGTAAATTAAAGCTATTATGCTTAATAAAAATAGACTCATCTTGAAAAAGGAGTCAGGGTCTAAAAGATTGAGGAATAGTCTAATGTAGTAATATTATATCAGAGGCACGCCTACAAACTTGACGGAGATAATTTATTCATTCCCCTCACGCCAGGTCAACCACACTTAGCCTTGCCTCTCACTCGTCCGTGATGGCGAGTGCTCGCCATCGCTGACGTAAAACGTTTGTCGATCGAGTTATTCGTATTTTGCTATATTCTTAACTGAGATACTGTTCTTTTGGTGAATACGGACGAGGCATTTTGCGTTGCGGTTAACCAGGGTGAACAGTATGTGAGACGGTCGTATAAGATACTGTCCTTTTGTTGGTTACAGGCAGAGTTATTTGCTTGGCTTTAACCAAGAAAGAACAGTATCTCAAAATATTACGACATATTCGTCAATGAAATCGCCGACTAACAGAAAAACGCAATTTGTCATTAGCTATTATTTAATGTTAGAAGACTTCCACTATGTAATAAAATTAAAGAGTTATGAATGAAAAAACTAAATGTGTCGATTGCGGCAAAACTGGTTGGATCTGGGTCAGCCCAGATACTGTCCTTTTGTTGGTTAGGGCAGCACTACTACTACAACAATCACCACCACATCATCGTCACTACCACTGCTACTACAACATCCACATCATCACTACCACTACTACTACAACCACCACAACCACAACGTCATCACTACTACTACTACTACTACTACTACTACTACTACTACTACTACTACTACAACAACAACCACTACAACATCATCATCACTACCACTACTAATACAACCACTAGCACCACATCATCATCACGACCAGTACTACTACAACCACTACCACTACAACCACCACCACATCATCATTACTACCACTACTACTACAACCACCACTACAACATCATCATCACTACCATTTGTACTACAACCACCAGCACCACCACATCATCATCACTCCACCACTACGACAACCACCACCACATACCACCATACTCACCCATCACCACCACATCATCATCACTACCACCACTACTACAACCACCACCACATCATCATCACTACCACTACTAATACAAGCACCACCACCACCTCATCTTCATCACTACCACCAATTCTACTACAACAACCACCACCACATCATCATCACTACCACTGCTACTACAACATCCACATCATCACTACCACTACTACTACAACCACCACAACCACAACGTCATCACTACTACTACTACTACTACTACACTACTACTACTACTACTACTACTACTACTACTACTACTACTACATACTACTACTACTACTACTACTACAACAACAACCACTACAACATCATCATCACTACCACTACTAATACAACCACTAGCACCACATCATCATCACGACCAGTACTACTACAACCACTACCACTACAACCACCACCACATCATCATTACCACTACTACTGCTACAACCACCACCACATCATCACTACCACTACTACTACAACCACCACTGCCACATCATCATCACTACCATTTGTACTACAACCACCACATCAACATCACTACCACCACTACTACAACCACCACCAAATCATTATCATCACGACCACAACTATTACAACCACTATACCACCACCATATCATCATCACTACCATTAACAACAACCACTATCACATCTTCATCATCACTACCATTATAGGAAATGAGATTATCGGAAGAGTAGCATCCCATGATTGGCCGTCACCTTACAGAGAGAACGTCAAAATGGTTTTGCGCATGCGTCTCTCTCGTCCTCGCTTTCGGTGAAGTGTCTTATGCTGCTTTCGAGAGACGCATGCTCACAACCAAAATGACGTTCTCTCTCTAATAACTTTTCCGCCGGTGACGTCCAATCGAGGGACGCTACTCTTCCGCTAATTTCATTCCCTATAATGGTAGTGATGATGAAGATGTGATATTACTACTATTACTACAACCACCAACACCACATCATCCTCACTACCACCAGTACTACAATCTCTACCATTAGGTTTTGGCACTTTACTTCATTTGAAATAAGGAAACTTTGGGATTGTATTTGGCCATGTGTTTATGTATCATAAAATAATTCTAATCAGTTATCTATTTAGAACTATACAATATGTAAACACAATACCATTCCAATTCCTTTTTCTTGTGTGTGGAAATTCCTCTTTCGGCATTGAAATTCCTACGAGTGGTGTCTGAAACTCCTGTGAGCCAAATTTAAAGTTGGCGTCTCTGGGTTAAGTAAGTTATAACTAAGTTTTCTCACCCTCTAATTAATTTTGTGAGCTTGTCTGTTGTTAATTGATGTGACACCCCCACTTTTAAAAGAAAAATATAGCTCAGAATGCAAATACTAAATGAAATATTGGGCTTTGGCATTTAAAATCTGAAAAGTACCTAAGAAATAGGCTTAATTTTTATTTATTTTTTTTCTTTTCGAGATATATTAATATTTTGGGGGTTTTTTATTGTCTTTTACCTTTATCACTTTTGTTTTTTTAAAATGTTTTACTTTTGTCACTGGTGTGATTGACTATAAATACAATGACCCATCATAAAACTTATTCCATTTTCTTGACAGGGTCCAGCAGTTATGCTAATGGGTTAGACACCCTAGCTGATATGACCAGTCAGCAAAGTTTGAATCAAGATGATGTTATTGACAAGTTTAAAGAAGCTATTACATATTATTCCAAGGTATGGTGGGATTCTTTTCTATTTTTTTTTTTCTTCTGGCTGTTTCAGAAAATTTATTTAAAGTGATAACATCCTCTCTGGGTGGCATTGAAAATAGTGCCTCAGACAAGGGGAAAATACCTTATTCAAAGTCAGAAAGTTGTTGTGGTGATTTGATAGTTTATTGATTATGGTGATTACACAATAGTAACATTATTATGATGGAATTCATTGATGAATAATGAGAAATAATTTTATTTATTCACTGTACAATCTGCTATCTCCAGTCCAAAATATATGGATCAATTTCACATTACCGACAGCATCGCTTTCTTCAGCAGGAATGTAGTTATTTATCAGAGAAATTATTTTTCGAACTTTTTTGTGAACATTGGAAAATTCTAAATAAAAACAAGTGGACTGTTTATTGTGGTCGATTTCTTGTGAAATGAATAATATAAATATTGGTCATTAGAAATAAACTTTATGATAAAAAGCCTTTTCATATAAAATATTTTTTTCTACAGTTCAAGAACGCTGCAGTTATAGAAATGGAGACGTCCTTGAAGGCATGCAGATTTTTGATCCTCCATCGAGTAAGTTTCGTTCAATTGCTGTTTATTAGCATGGTCATTTGGAATACTAGACTAGAATATTCCCAATAAATCCATTAGTGCTCTTAAAGTTCTGCCAAGCCATAAGTTTATATTATCTTATTTCCGAACTTACTTAGTCTAGGTTTATGTGTGTTTGTGTTTTGTTTTTTTTCTAAAGGGGATGGGGAGGGGGGGGGGTTACATAAGCTGCTTTATTGACTGATAGACACCATTTCCTTTCTTCTCTAAAAAAAACTCGCAGCCACTTGTAAAAAGTGTATAAAGCAAGTCTGCTGTGTTTTTTTTCTTCTCTATTTTGTTGCTGCATAAGGCATTCATTCTTTAACAGTACTGCAGCTTATTTTGGGACCCAAAAGGCCTTTCAACTTGTATAAGGTGGCCAAATGATAAATCTGATTGACTAAATCAAGCTTACTTTTCTTGGCACTTTAACAATTCAGGAATGTTGCAAGTTACATTAAAATCTGTAAAACAAACAAAAGTTTTCCTCATTTCCTCAACTCTTCTTTTCAATGATATGATACAACCAATCTAACGTAAATTGATTGATTACGTGATATATACAGTGCACTCCGCTTAATCACACACTCCATTTATACGTCTCACATTCCTGAGAAACAGAATTTTTTTCTATATAATCGCTCCATTTAATCGCACACCTTCTCCGCTTAAGCACTACATCTTGGTTGGAGAAAAATACAAGAGTTATGATTCAATTGATACTACCTCTACCACATCATCACTACCATTACTACTACAACCATTAGGTTTTGGGGGTTTTTTAATTTGAAAAAAGAGACTTTGGGATGGTATTTGACATTGTGTTTACATATTGTATTAATCTAAATAGATAAGATTTTTTATGTGATAATTCCTGTTTCGACATTGAAATTCCTCTGAGTGGTGTCTGAAATTCCTGTGTGCTACATAGCTGCACAAGTAACACAATGAATAATATATTTGTTGCATTATGCTCTTGTCAACAGCTTTGTTTGGTCTATAGAGGGATTATTATAATTTTATTATTATAATCTTCCTGTTTTTCTGTAAAACATTTTTTAAAAGATAGTCTTTCTCTCACAGCCCTTTATTTGTAAAATTGTGGGAAAAGCTTCTTATTCATGATTATTTCCCCCTTAATATGCAACACTATAAAAATAAATTTTTAAATATACATCTTATTTTGTGTTGTTTAAAAAAAAATAAAACCACGTGATATCATTCCACCATATCATTCAATTGTTAAATGAATTATTTATATTTTTATTTTTGTACATCTTTGAATCTTAAAGTGTATGCACTTTTTGTTTTTCAGAGATACCTCCAGGCCTCTGATTTTCTCCAAAACGTTGTCTACATCAACTTGCCATCTCAAGAAGATGACAAGGTAACACATTTTACTCCTTTGAAAGTTTGGAGTACACACCAGTCTTTACCGATATTCTCATTTTGCTATTCACCATGTGAAGTATAATGTCAGTATTCATGTTGAGATTTAAAGTGTCTTGATTATAATTTACACATTACTTTTTTTAAAAGAAGGTTATTCATGTTTTGACATTTAATTAAACAATCAATGAAATAAGAATTATTAATATAACATTTTTGTTTTATTTCTGGGTGGGGTTCCTGACCTCCCATTGTGGGCAGGGAGGTACATACTGTCTTCTATCCCCTTATATCTGTTTTCCAACATGCTTTCTGTCTTTGTCTTGGAATGAGATTACTTGGTTTTGTCCTGGCCGGAGTCCTAGCTGGGAGGGAAACAGTCAAATGCATAGTTGTTGTTTTGGGAGATGATATTTTTTTCCTTGTAAATCATCTCTCTGTTATGTATTATTATATTTGTTATTTTGAATTTATAATGTAAGCATTTGAGTGTATTCCTCTTTGTTGGATTTTGTGCTCGCCCGGATGAGACTTATAGGTGGTCTCAAACTAAGTACGTTGATAGTGTGCTCTTGGAATCTACTCTACATCTGATCCCTATTTGTTTCCAGTTCAGTCCCCTATATCTTACTTTTTCTTGGGTGCTTTATTTGTAGTTCTAGAACTTTTTACTATCCCATTTTCTTCCTTTTTACTGGCGCTGATATAACCTAAATGTGTTGCAAGCGCTGCAAAACCCTTAGAAACAAACAAACAACATTGTTTTATTTATTAAATACGATTTCAAAATGTCAAAAATTAAAGAACATTTAATAATTTCAGTACAGTCTGAAACAATGTGAAGTCGGGTGGACAGAAAGAGAAATATAAAGAAAGAGGATGAGAGAGCAAGGAAAAGAAACTCGCATACACACACACTCTCACACACACACACACACACACACGCGAGAGAAAGAGGGGGGGGGGGGCTTGTGCATTAAAGATGGCAGGAGGGAAAAAAGAGTAAAGATTGTGTGTGTGTGTGTGTGCGCACGAGCATTTGTGTTTGTATGTGTGAAAGAAACACCCGGAGGAGAGAGAGATAGCTATTGAGCTAGATATAAAGAAAGGATAGGAGGGAAGGCGGAGCAAAGAATTGGTAGGGATAGTAATAGACACGACCTTTGTTTCATAAGAAGTCAAAGTCAATCAATTGGAAACATATTGACCAATGAGATTGCACTTGAAACAAATTGGACTGGTCAAATTTTTTATTACACTGTTCACACTGAGTGAGTTGACAGCTTGGGGAGGAAAGGGCGGAGCTTATTTTGTAATGACCAGCATGAAATCATGTATTTGAATCTTCTCATTTGAGCTGCATCCCCGAGTTGTTTAGGACGTATCACTAGTTATCATCAACCCTTGTGGTCAATAGTCAGCTATTTAATTCTCCTCCCCTTTTTCTTAGGGTTCGTATACATTGTGGGTTGTTTTTACACACACACAACCCCCCACCCCTCACCCCTTCCATAATTCGATGAAAACACAATGAAATGAACATCTCTCTCTCTCTATCTTTCTCCCCCCCCCCTCTCTCTCTCTCTCTCTCTCTCTCTCTCTCTCTCTCTCTCTCTCTCTCTCTCTCTCTCTCTCTCTCTCTCTCTCTCTCTCTCTCATTTTCATAAATCTATCTATCTATCTCTGTCAGTTTTTTTATCCATGCATTTATCTTTTATTTATTTTTTGTTAGTATTTCCATTGGCAGTTCATTAATTTTGGAAAGCTTTGTTTCTTTTCTGCATTTTTATTTTAAAGATGTTTATCAAAGACAATCTCTGTTAGTTGAAGAAACTGTTGTTCCTAACAAAGTAATTTAAATAACGTAAAGACATAGCTAGTGCTAACATTTCATTAATAAAGAAAGATAGGTACTTCACCTCATTATACAATGCAGTTAGACAAAGAAATAAGAACACGTGGTGTGTATCAAAATGCGCAAACACACACACGCACACACACATCATGCCGGCCTTTGTGACCAAACAAAGCCAGGGGATCTCAATGGCGCACAATCGCCTGTGATCAGTTTCGACCAATCAGAATCTCTTATTTGTTCGGTTGTTAGGGAAAATGCTAGTCTTGTTTACGGTTTTTAAAGTTCATTATTGGTTGAATGATGTAACTGTCGATACAGCCATGCATTCTCTGAGATAGATAAAGGCACTCACTTTGCTGTGATATCTTACATGTTATTGGTGGAGGCAAAGACACAGTCTTATTAGGCTTTGGAAATGGTGGCTATCTGAGAGAATGGTAACTCTCGTGTTGAATGCGTCACTGATAGTTGCATTTTAAAACTTGAAATTATACAACTTATCGCAAATATTTATGTTGAATTATTATGTTTTTATGTAGAAAAATGATTGTAGTTTCTGAAATTACCAAAAACTGAAATTTGATTATTGTGACCATTTTCACTTTAAAACCAATTTTCTTCATTTTCCTAATCCCGACTTAATACCGCTTCGAGGCGTAGGGTCACATTTTTAATTTAATTTATGTTTTACTGTAATATTTCTATTCATCATTCAGATCCAGCGGTACAACACCCTTTCAAGTCTTTACCATCAAATCGGTTTCAAGAGGAAAGCAGCCTTCTTCAAGAGGATATCAGGCATGCATTGCACTGTGCCTGATAGCTCTCCCAACTGGTCCCAGTGCTATGACTTGTTACTTCAGTGCCTGGATGGTTATGGTCTCTCTGTTGACCCTAGAGACATGACAAAAGGTATCATTTTGTCTTCATGAACAGTAGAAATTTTGTTTAATAAGCATTTTCTTGATTAAATAAGAAACGTTTATTTAATCATATAAATAAAGACCAAAAATCCGAGAGAAACCAAAGGGAATTCCAAAGCTATCAGTTTTCTTTTTCTTTTTGTTGTGCTGTAATTTTAACAAAAAGAATTATTGCTTTCAGTTTACTTTCATACATGATTAAATTTCAAAAAGAGTGATTAATATGTCCTTGATATCACAGGCTGAATAGTTGTACTAATCAAGTCTGAATATTAGTATTGTCATCAATGATAAGTCCTGTGTAAAATGTTACCTTTTGTCATTATGTCACAAAGAAAGTAAATGAGTTACACTCCAGTATCGTTTCCTCGAACTCCTCGGGACATGCAAAAAAGCTTGATGAAACCGTGTTTGAGGAAACCGCGCCTTGCTACAATCACTCATGAGAGGAGGGGGGGGGGGGGGGCAGTGTGGCTAGCGGTATGATCTGATCTTTGCTTTATACCAGAAAGATACATAGGTGACCATCAGCAAGCCTCACCCTAGCTCAATTTGCAGCGATAAGAATAAGCAGAAAGGTGTTGGTTATGCAACCTGATGATCGAGTGTGTGAGTGTCTGTGTCTGTTTGCATGTGTATCATACTGTATAACACAGACCTACAATGTAGCTACACACGATACACTCATACTCATTTGTAATTGTCAATCTAATAGTAAATCATCCAAATCAAATCAAAATCACCAATCGTCCAAATCACCAGACGCATGAAAAAAATAACTAACAAACAAAATAAAATTATTTATTAATTTATTTTTTTTACATTGAAATTAGTTTGAGGCTACCGTGCTTGAGGTAAAAATTAGTTTGAGGAAGCAATGGAATGATAACAAAGAATAATAAGGATAACATTTGGGACATTCGAATGAGTTCGTGGAAACCACGCTGGAGTGTATAATAGACAACTGTAATTGAGTAATATGCCAGATTTTCTTCTCATGTTCAGTAATTATACTGAAACCAAATTATGTCCAAACTGGAATAGAATAGATAACGTGGTCCCTTGTATTTCTGATCAACTGGTTTTTACTGCTTTTACATCCTTCTTTTTGAAGATAAAATGAATATTTTTTTAATAATGCAAGAAAAAATATGCAGGCTTGTAAATCTTCGTCTAATGTCGGATTTCCGACAGCACGATTTTGCTCTTAAGTGCTAATATTTAAAAAAAAAAAAATAGTAAAAATAAAATTCGTAACGTCAAAGAACAGAACCAATAAAAAAGAAAATAAAAGACTTTTATTTCGTTCCTCGAAAAAAATAGATTTTATTCCGTTTCAAATGCCGACTTTAAAAAAAAAAAAAAAAATTTCATTTGTTGCATCAAAGACAAAGCAAAACTTGCCGTCTATCTGTTAGCTATAATATTATCATCAAGGCTGAGAATCTTCCGCCTAAAGGCGGATTTCCGCCTAAATGGTAGTTTATCTCCGCCCATCCCATCACATTTCCTCCTTTTTCAAATTTGCCGTGTCAAACATTTTCCTCAAAACCACAAAATCACCATTATGTCATATGTCATATTTTGACACCTGTGCTCAGTCTCGTGAAATTTAGTGACGTCCCGTTTTTCTGACGTTGGGCCAGACAGTATGGCACAATAGACACAGACGACCAGTAGTGTTCTTTGATTAGTTAGTTGATGGTTGAAGGGGAAGGGGAGGGACAAATGGGTCTGGATTTTTTTTCCCTGTTGTAGGTACCTATTACCTTTTAAATCTCTCTCTCTCTCTCTCTCTCTCTCTCTCTCTCTCCTCTCTCTCTCTCTCTCTCTCCTCTCTCTCTCTCTCTCTCTCTCTCTCTCTCTCTCTCTTTTTTTTTTTCGAAGAATTCAAAAGGTCAATACATAAGTATTCTGTAAAGAGTCTTCCTCCCGACCAAGCACTGTGTCTCTCTTCTATCTTTCTCTCTCTCTTTTACTTCTTTCGCACGACTAAATCATCTGGTTATAAAATGATATTAGAACAAGCAATGGTGGTTGGTTAGTTTAACTTTATTTTTACTTGACTATGGCTTTAAATTTGAGAGATTCTTGGTTGTATTTATAAGCTGACTAATACTAGGTTTCTTTGCTTGTGTTTGATCGATAGACGAGAAATGTTCCTCCTTTTTGACAATTGCTATTATCATCACTGAATAAAAAAAACACTCACCAAAACCACTACATCAACATCTCTACCACCACTACTTTTACAATCACCACCACATCATCATCCCTACCACCACTACAACTACAAATAGCACCACGTCATCCCCACCACCACTACTACTTCAACCACCACTACATCATCATCCCTACCACCACTACTACTACAACCACCACCACATCATCAACCCTACTACCACTACTACAACCACCACCTCATCATCATCCCTACCACTACTACTACTACAACGGTCATCCCTACCACCACCACTACTACAACCACCACCAAACCATCATCCCTACCACCACTACTACTACAACCACCACAACATCATCCCTACCACCACTACTACTACAACCACCACCACATCATCAACCCTACTACCATTACTACAACCACCACAACATCATCCCTACCACCACTACTACTACAACTACCACCACATCATCATTCCTACCACAGCTACTACAATCACTACCACATCATCCCTACCACTGCTATTACTACAACTACCACCACATCATCATCCCTACTACAACCACCAAATGTTGTAATTACACTTTCAACTTTTGAAATTCCACCGAGTCGTGTTAGAAATTGCTGCGAGACAAATTTTGGATCGCATCTCAGTAAATTTTAGTGAAATTCAAATTTATAGGTTATGGTCGCATGGATGGGTCATGATCTTCACGATGAAAAATTTCCTCCTTTTTTGTGACCAGTCATTCTCACCCCTGATCATGCCACCTACACGCTCCGCTTGACGTGCATGTATTCACTGCCTGGCTACTGTGCCACAGCCAGTGAGAGTGGGTCACAAAGTTTTCGCGAGTCGTCTTCACACAGACACACACCTAGTCAGTAAATAACGCACACACAGAAGTGTGTCGAACCGGACTGGAAGGTTTCTCTCTATTTTGCTACCAACACACATGCATATCTCCGGTTCTTATTTCTCAGTCTCTATATTTCTTTGCTGCCAACCATTTATGTGTCCATACAACGTCCGATGTGCTTCGGTCTTGGCGAAACCCGCTTTGGCTATGTGATAGATATTTTTCTATTTTCGGTCTAATTCTGTTGAGGACAATAGTTGACAGTGTTTTTCTTATGGTATTCAGTAATGTTATTGGGCGCAGGTTGTTTACGGGTCCTTTCGTTTTTCCTGGTTTTTGTATTGTAATTAGGACACCGCTGTTTATGTCCCAGTCTTTGTGTGTTGAGAATGTTTTGTTCATTATGTTTGCAATGCTCAGATCCAGGGAGAGGGTACCGCATTTCAGCAATTCAGCGGGAATTTCATCTTCGCCTGGGGATCTGTTATTGTTTAGGCACTTTATGCTATTTCTAACTTCAGTTGTTGTGATGCGGTTGTTTAGGTCTCTAGGGTTTCCTGAGAAGGGCGATATTTGTGAGACTTGTTTGTGAAATTTCTGCTGGAAGTGGTCAGTTACAATGTCAAGGATATCGTTGGGATTTGTTGTCTGTTTGCCAAATTTATCCTGTAGTTTTGGGTTCTCGAATGGTTTTCGGTTCAGAGATTTCGTTGCTTTGAACATAGACGATGCGTTATTTAGCCAAAGCGGGTTTCGCCAAGACCGAAGCACATCGGACGTTGTATGGACACATAAATGGTTGGCAGCAAAGGCACTCAAAGAAAACATATCCATAACAATAACCGGAATCGATATGTCCGCAGCCTTTGATACGATCGACAGAGGAAAACTTTTGGAGATATTAACAGACATAGTAGACGAAGACGAGCTCCGAATAATCCGATTTCTCCTCAGCAACACAAAGATACAACCAAGGATATACGGGGCCACAAAACAGACGCAGTTCGAAAGTAACATCGGGACCCCCCAAGGAGATAGTCTGAGCCCGATTCTGTTCACAATATACTTAGAACACGCTCTGAAAGAAGTTCGAAAAGTCATTCCAAAACCAACGACTCATATTGAGAATGCAATCCCTAGAGAAATCGCCTATGCAGATGATGTCGATTTTATTCGATCAACACCAGCAAATATAGACATCATACAAAATACCCTCATGAAATATAACCTCCAAGTCAATGCCAATAAAACCGAATTTACAACAATATCGAGGAACAAAGAGGAATGGAAAAGAACAAAGAAAGTCAGCTCACTAATTGGAGACACCGAGGATGTACAAAGAAGAAAACAGCTATCAAACGCCGCACTCAGTAAACTCACCAATGTATGGATTAGAGGTGACAAAATAAAGAGAAAAACCAAACTGAAACTGTACCATGCTCTTGTAAAACCGGTACTTCTGTATAACTGCGGCACTTGGGCGTTGACAAAATCCGAAGAAGAACATCTGGATGCCTTCCATCGCACACAGCTAAGAAGGGTACTGGACATCAAATACCCAAAAAAGATCTCAAATGAATCACTCTATAAGATCACAAAAGAAAGACCAATCTCCCTTGACATTTTACAACAACGATGGCAACTTTTCGGTCACATACTACGCAGGGACAAAAACATACCAGCTAACCAAGCCATGTCGGGATAATTCCAAAAACACGGGAACCTTTTCAGAGGAAGACCGATCACAGCACTCCCTGTGATCCTAAACAAAAACCTCACAACACTTGGACAAAGCATTAGTCTCATAACGGCAGGGGACCTTGAAAATCTGAGACCTAGCAGAGGACCGGCAATATTGGAGACACCTCACACAGGAAATACTGGAAACAGCCAAGGCGACCCGATCTTTCGGTCGAGACGCGAAAGGCATCTAAGTCAGTCAGTAAGTCAAGTCATATTTCTTTGGTTCCGTCTGGATGTGAGACGGAATAAAAAAAAATGCGAAATAATTATTTTTCTTCGAAATATATATTCTTCTTCGAAAGCTCTCACACGACCGCACCACCTCATCTTCTTCTTCTTCTTCTTTTTTTTTTCTTCTTCTTCTCTTCTTCTTCTTCTTCTTCTTCTTCTTCTTCTTCTTCTTCTTCTTCTTCTTTTCTTCTTCTTTCTTCTCTTCTTCTTCTTCAAGAATTAATCCAAATAAACGAAAGAATCAGCGTAAACATTTAACACAAACAGGAGCGAAGATACGCAGCTTCCTGTGTCATCAAGCACGAGATGCACATCATTCAAAAGGGTAGGAATTGTTCTCTTCCTTTCATTTTATTAACTCAGACCTGGGCCCTCAAATAATTGGGATTTTTTTTTTGGTACCATAAAATAAGGACCTCGTTATAAATAAGTAGGGGAAAGTGACATGATTTGACTAGTCAATTGACGTTTCATATCTGGGTTGTGTCCATATTTTTGTTCTGTTGTGTCTATTTACGCATGTTCAAAAAGTTCCGACAATTTTTTCACCAACCATTTACAGGCCTGAATATGCTTTGCTTTTTGATAAAATATGATAGAGTAAAGTCACATTTCAGTTAACCTGTTACCCACTGATTAGGTGCAAATGTATAGAAGTTTACCTGATTCTATAAATTTGGTTTTCTCTTCACTTTTCTTAAGGGGGCGAAGTGGCCGAGTGGTTAAGTGATTGCACTGTGACCCTGAAGGCCCCGGGTGCGAGCCCCGCTTCAGGCACTTTCGTTTTTTTCCTTGGGCAAGATTATCAACCCCCAATTTGCTCACTTGGACAATATGGGTGATTCCTGTTGACATCATGGAATGCCTAGGCAAAGATATCTTATGAATTGGTGGAAGGGCATAATTTTTTTTTTAATTTTTTACTTAAGGGTTGTCGTCTTATCTTTTCTCTATAGATCACCCTCAAGGTTGGCCTGTCCTGCAATATAGAGTGTTGCATGAACTAGTCTTTGCTGCCAGAAGAACCAACAACCCAGAGGTGGCTGTCAGGTCTGTGTATCTTTTCTTATAAATTGGACAGTTGAAATAACTAAGCACATTTGTCACCCACAGCTTCAATGTATAAATTAGATAAGATAAGATATAATTTCCCTCAACATATTATGTTAGAAATATTTTATACATAGGCTTAATTTTAATCATTTTGATTCATAACAGGCATTATTTGACAGGACGCTCGTCTTCTTATAGGTTTTTAAACATGATTTCTGTGATTAAACAAAGAAAAAAAATTCCTCTCCATTCTCTTCACCATGAGATATTTGAGGATAGCTTACAAAGCTGTTGTTAGGTTTGTTTTGTTTAATCATCCATTAAACAATGATTATAAAACATTTTTATATAGTCTTTGAATGTAAATAATTAGATATTGTGGCGCTGTTTGCACTTTACATATATCTCACACAGAGACAAGTACAAAATCCGTTAAGTACATACCATACTGAATGTAAAATTTGTTTTCCAAAACGCTCCTCAGTTATATTGTAATAGATTAAAGGGAAATAATCATAACCTTTCAAACACAGAAAGCTTGAATTAAGTTTAGAGGAGCAAAAGCTCCCTTGCAAAATTGGGATTTGCCCATAGAGCCATGGAAACGCATCCATATCGACTTTGCAGGCCCCTTCATGAACAAGATGTTCCTAATTGTAATTGATTCTCATTCAAAATGGTTGGATGTGAAGACAATGAACACAATTACAGCAGCTGATACTATTGTAGAACTAAAAGAGATATTTGCTTCTCATGGGTTACCTGATCAAATTGTTTCAGATAATGGTCCTAGTTTTACAGCTAATGAATTCAAAATGTTTTGCACTACAAATGGCATAGAGCACATTACCACTTCACCATATCATCCTGCTGGAAATGGGTTAGCTGAAAAGGCTGTGGGAGTCTTTAAATCTGCTATAATAAAGATGGGTTCCAAATTTTCCCTTCGAGAAAGAGTTAACAGGTTTCTGACCAAATACCGCAGTACTCCACATGTTACAACTGGTGTTTCCCTTGTGAATTATTGTATGGGAGAAAAATGAAGACTCATCTTGATTTGCTCCACCCAACAGCACAAAAATCAGTGTTCCAGCATCAACAAACACAAAAATATAACTATGACAAAACTGCCATTGACAGAGTTTGAGATAAATGACAGGGTGTATGTGAAGAACTTTGGGAGAGGTGAGAAATGGATACCTGGAGAGATTGTGCAAAGCACTGGGCCAGTATCATACAAAGTAAAAACTTGTGATGGGTTAGTCATCCGTAGGCATGCAGATCAGATAAGGGTAACATGCGCAAAAACCAACCACAGGTCTGGTCTAGTTACACCACCTGTTCAGGCTAGTCCAGAACCTCACGTTCCTGTTGTAATTGAACTCAATGAACCAGAAACAATGGTTCCAATTCCAAGAAACTTAGAAACAGAAACTGGTGCTGCAACTGGTTACTCACCATCACTTGAATTGAGGACTGAGACTGGTAGTCAGAGTACGATTATGAAGTCACCAATTCAACAACCACTTAGAAGATCAGCACGTAAGATTAAGGCGCCAGAGAGATTAGATATTTAGTAAAATGAATATCATGCTTGATTAATCATGATTGCTATGACCATAATCATATGTACAACTAGTATTAGATAGTAACTTTTAATTTCATGTTGTATTTTATGCACTGCTTCTTTTGTATTTCATTCTTTATCTAATAATATTACCACAATTGAACAAGGTCACATTATATTAGTGGCTATGGATTGTTATAAGTTAGTCTCTTTAAAAGACATTTGCTTTTAATGGTTTTGATTATTAAAGGGAATAAAAGAAACTAAGGGAGGAGGGATGTAATAGATTAAAGGGAAATAATCATTATCTTAGTTACGTCCCTTACATAAACAGGAAATAAAGAGTAGTTTTAGAAAACCGTAAAAATGGCCTGTTGTTGTACTTGATGTACCTTATCACTCAATTCACTTCATATATGATTTGTCCTGAAGACTGAAAATGAAAATAAACAGTTTTTAGTTTTGATATTAAATAAAAAGGTCCCAAAGTCCATTAGTATTCTCCATTACTTACAGGCTCAAACACTTTACAGTAACAATGTGAGAGGGGGGTGGGGGGGGGGGGGGCGAGGGGATGCAATATCATACAGATAATAAAACTTGTCACATAAGATTATAGCCATGATACTTCATTCATTTCTTTTACCTTAATTTATTTCCAGATTTAAAAGACAAGTTTTCAAAAGTCATTCTTTTTTCTTATCTCATTTTAGGCACATGACTCTATTGGTACATCGAATGCTGCCATTTCTAACTGTGGCTGACCAGCGAGAAGCTTTGAGTGGTTTGGCTACCTTAACAGCTAAATGCCCTACAGATGTGGCTACCACCAAGCCCCTGGCCCTGGATCATGGGCCTATCCTTCCCCCTGTTGTCCTCTTTTCACTGCCAACTGTCAGGTAGGTAAAATTTTCTGGACCACTAAGAATCAGATATGGGTGCAATATTTATGGTATTCATAGCATAAAATCTTTAATATATTGTGAAAATGTTCACCAAAGACTAGGGAAAAATCGGTCATGCCCAAGGAACTGGGGATTTATCCTGGTTTCTGAAGCAGTGATTTTTGCTTTCTACCTTTTACTTTAGATAGGGCTCAAGTGTAATTTGAAGAATTTTTTACCAGATTTAATGAGAAAGTCAACAGTGAAAATCAACAATGATTTAAAAATTGTTGATTTTGAGTTTTACTGATATTTTCATTCTTGGCCCACTTTTTGACAATAAATATCAAAAACATTTCATGGTCAAAATAATTTTTTTCCCCGGTAAAATTCTTGTTATATTAGGTCAGGTTATTTTATTTCCATCAGTTGATGATGGATAATGCATGTTTTTACATGGTATCACTTTTTGTTCAGTATGAAAATCCACCCTAATTAGCATAAGTTCCAGAGTAGTAAATCTCCATTGGAAATATGATATCCCATTCAACTCAGGAGATTAAATGCTTGTAAATAGCCCAGCCCATTTGCAATGTGTTTTGATGATGATAACAATAATAATAATAATAATATGATTTTTATTGTCCTTAGAGGCAATTTGTTGCTCAGTTTACAATGTTTGAAAATACACACACTCATTTGCAGGTACCAACAGGTATGCAATTTCAAATTCAATTATGTAGCATATTTAAATGCATACCTATTCAATTATTACATAGAAAAAAAATAAAAATTGACGCTCAGCACCAAAAAATTAATTTGATATCAATACTACTCAGTTATTATACAAGCAACAATCTTTAAACATAATAATAAGTAAATAAGAATTTGAAAATAATACTAACAACTATTAAGTCAGGTATTGTGTTCGTTTGTGTTTTCGTTTTGGTTAATTTTTCATCATAATTCTTTATTTCACACCACTGATTTTGTTAATTCCAATTTGATCAACTTTGAGAAGGGCCATGTTATGCTTCTGGTGGCTTTTGAATCCAATAATCATTATTTGGGGATCTTGGGCAGTTAAGTTAGTCATTATTTCTTTTTTTTTTTTTTTTTCATTGCGATTTCTACAAGATTCCATTTTATGTCGGTTTGAAAATGACATTTGTAATAAATCTCCTTTTGTAGTTAGTCACATATGCTCAATATAACAATGGGGTTTTTTTTCCTGTTGAAATATTACATTAAAAAAATTTTTTTTTTTTTTTTCAGGTCTTTCAAATTGCTACCACCGAGTCGTCATCTCCAGCCCCACAAACTACAAGGAGCTGGCAATGATAAAGAAGATGGTGTTGGATCCTCTGGAATTTTTATCTACACACCATTATCATTATCAAGCTCAAAGGCTGATGACAGTCGACCAGGTTTGTTGAGGAGGGATATATGAAGATTTTTCTGTAGTTATTGCATATTTTACTAGCCTAGGTATCATGGTGCCAATATTTGCTCAATCTGTGGATCTGTGTAAAGTCAAGCATATTCTAGAGATGCCAAAACTTCGGTTTCATCAGAAAAATTCTGGTCTTAAACGACAAAAAAAAAATTCTGGATTGCAGTAACTTCAGTCCAATTCTGATGGGGTCTTATGGTTTCAAGAAAAGTCTCCACCTCTTTCAGTGTCATCACAGCCACCACAATAGCATCTTCACTGCCGCAATTAAAACCACCACCAACACATCAAAATCATCATCATCATCTACCACTACTACAACAATCACCAAGTCATCATCACATCCACCACTGATATATCCACTACCAAAATATCTTCATCATCATTACCACTACCATCAATAAATCATCATCATTACTACAGTCCACTCCGGATAATCGCAACTCGGGTAATTGCAACTTTCGGTTAATCGCAACATTTCTTCAGAAATGGAATTAAATTTATATAAAAGTCACAAGTTAATTGCAACAAACTTTGGTTAATTGCAACAAATTTTCGACCTCTAAAAGTGGTAAATGCAAGAAATCAATCAAACAAAATCTCATGATTAAATTTATGGGTGAAATCATGACATGTGGATGAATCAAGAGTGGGTTGGGTTTAAATAGGGCAGAACACTGCAGTATAGGTTTTTGAGGTCATCTATGACTATTAGATAGGAGGCGAGGGGATCGGGCATAGTCTAGACAACAGGTAGACAATAACAGTTGTAAGGAGCAGGAGAGATTTGAGAGTGATGTCCTTTGTTTAGCGATTGACAATATGCATATTGACTAATGGGTTTGGTGAGAGCTTATTGCCTCTCATCACGGCTAATCTCTTTTCCTCTTACAAATGTTGAGAACAAAAGAATAAAAGTTAATCGAATCAAAATAAGATGTCGGCTTGCACCAAAGCTGCTTTTGCTTGCCAAAATCTATAAAGGGCTGCCATATGGTTTTTGTTTCAATCAAATTGCTCAGTCTGTGGTGGACTAAGAACAATATGTACAAGTACTGGTTTGAATTTACGTCAAATCAAAATTGCTATCAAAACTAACTAACGGTAGTGAAAACAGTACCCCATCATTTTATCTGAAATCGTCCAAAGATACTGAAGCCATGGACTGTCCCAAGCCTGTGTAAACTGAGTGGGAAAATGTTGCAATAGTGGACAGGAAACTCAACTTCGATTAATTGTAACTTTGGTTAATCGAAACATTTTTGATGATCCCAAAGTTTTGCAATTTTCCGGAGTGGACTGTACCATCACTACTCCAACCACCACTGCCACATTACCACCATTACTATCACTAATAATACTACCACCACCATCCCATCATCATTATTACTACCCATGGTTGCCAATTTTCAATATATTTACTGAATTCAGTATGTTAAAAAACCTCAGTGAATTTCCAATCCTGCTGAATGGAAAAAAGTAAGAACTAAATAATGTCTTTTTACTGGAGCTCAACGTTGAGATAGTGGTCGGTGGATGTGCTTTCATTAAAGTTCAGTAAATTTTTGTCTCCTGAATTGGCAACCCTGAATACCACCTTAACTCTAACACCACATCATCATCACTACACCCACTAGAACCACCACCATTATCACATCATCACTGCAACAGCGACCAGCACATCATCACTACCGCCACTACTACAATCATCACCACCACATCATCAATACAACCAACATTCAATTTTGATATTTTGTATGACTCTATTTGGTTTTGAAAAAAGGAAATGTTATTTGGCATTATGTTAGCATATCGTATCTGGGTGGAGTTCCTAACCTACCATTGTGGGCAGGGAGGTCACTTACTGTGTCTTCTATACCTGATTTCCAACTTGCTTTCTGTCTATGTCTTGGAATGAGATTACTTGGTTTTGTCCTTTCCCTTGTCATAGCCCTTGGCTGAGAGGGAAACAGTCAAATATATAGTTAAAGTTTTGGGTGATGATATTTTTTACTTGTAAATCATCTCTTTGTTATGTATAGTTATATTTGTTGTTTTGAATGTATAATGTGCCTATGAGTTTGTTACTCTTAGTGGGAGCCTGTGCTGGTAGCTTGATCAAACTTTTAGGGAAAACTGTGCACAATGATAGTATGCTGATTTTTAGAATCATTGAACTGTAAATCTAAAATGATTTACTCCTCACTTCATACATTATTTACATGTCTTTAGACTCAGCTTCTTATAGAAATTAACTATGACTCTAGGGATATAGAATTCTCATGAAAGATCTAGTTTTTTTTATAACAATTCCTCTTTATACATAAAATGTTCACAGATTTCAAATGGGTGTGTTGTGATGTGTGTGAAGCGACTTTACAAGTGTCCAATCCCCTCGTTGATGAACTCAAAGTGTCCCAAATGGTAAGGAGATTGAAGATTAACCTTGAGGCAAATCTAAATTTCCTGTTCTCTAGAAGACCATCATGATTCACAATTATAGACCTTTAACTCTCTCGAGGTCATATACATGGAAAATTGAACAAATTTGTTTGATTTTCAATGAGGGTTAACTCGAGAGAGTTTAATCCTGAGCAAATGGACTGAAATCAGCCAATTCGTCGAATTAACAATAAATAAGGAAAAAAACAACAGCAGCAGTTAAGCATGGAAAAGTTCAATACTCTAATTACATCGTTTTGAAATGGATACACCATGTATAATTTGGAACTATATTGATTTAATAATAATATTGTAAATCATTTATACTACCCATATTCCATTTGCAAATAACTCAAGGCGCCTTTTCAATACAAACATCAATGCTACAATTACAGGTCATACACAAATCCTGCCTTAGGCATTCATGCCAAGAAAATAAATTCAATAACGGAAACCAATTTTAATCTATCAAATATTTTCTTATAAAGGAAGTCTTGATATTTGCCTTAAAATTAGTTCTGTATTCAGGCCTGTAAATCTTCTGACTATTGTCGGATTTCCGTCAGAACCAACAAAAAAGAAAATAAAATAGTTTTATTTCTTTCCTCGAAAAAATAAGTTTTTATTCCGTTTCAAACGCCGACTTAAAAAAACAAAAAAAACAACATTTTTTTCATTTGTCGCATGAAAAACAAAACAAAAGTAGACCGTCTATCAGTTAGCTATATTACCATTCCACCCACACGCTCCGCTAGGCATGGATGTATTCACTGTCTGCCTACTGTGCCACAGTCAGCGAGAGAGGAGTTCGCGTCTAACACACACCTAGTCAGTAAATAACTAGCATGCACAACGTGTGTCGGACCAGGCCGTTTCTCTCTATTTTGCTACCGACTCACATGCATTTCTCCGACTTTCTTTTCTCCTCCCCATATAATTCTTTTATCAGTCAACCGGAGAAAAATAATGCGAAATAATTATTTTTCTTACAATTATATAGTCTTCTTCAGAAGCTCTCAGCGGATGTATTCTTTCCTCACGACCATGATTGTTTTAATTTTCTCTTTTTCCCCCTGCCTTCACACACAACTGCAGCACCTATTCTTCTTCTTTTCCTTCTTCTTCTTCTTCTTTTTTTAATAAGAATTAATCCAAATAAACTAAAGAATCAGGTTAAAAATTTAACACAAACAAACAGGAGTGAAGATGAAGCAGCTTCCGGTGTCAAGCACTAGATTACACATCCTTCAAAAAAAGGTAGGAATTGTTCTCTTCCTTTCATTTTACAACTAAAAGTCAGAGTGGGCCCTCAAATAATTGGGATTTTTTTTGGTATCTACCATAAAATAAGGACCTCATTATAAATGAGTTGGGGGAAAATGGCAGGATTGGACTAGTCAATTGATATGTCATATCTGTGTTGTTTTATTTATTAATCCATAGTTTTGTCCTGCTGGTCTATTTTCGTGTTTTCAAGAAGTTCTGACAATTTTTTCACCAACCATTTACAGGCCTGTGTATTGCATTTTCTTATAGAAGTTGGAAGAGAGTTCCAAATAGAAAGGGCAGCATGAGTAATAAGCCTATCAGAAAACTTTGTGGACCCTTTTTTGGGAACAACTAAAAGGAGATGATCACAAGATTCTGGAAGAAGAGTATAATATAATAAGTTAGCTTAAATATATTTTAAGCAAAGGACAGCAAATTTGTATTTTATTCTTAATTCAACAGATAGCCAGTGAAGTGACACATACATACATACATACATACATACATACATACATACATATATACATACATACATACATACATACATACATACATACATACATACAATAGAAACAAGTAAATAAAGTCTTTAAAATTTTTAAGATTTAAAATTCTTGCTTTGCCTAAAATTTCAAGCTGTTGATTGTGAGTAATTCTCTGTCTTTTTTACTAGCCAGCCCAATAACCCCATATTGTTCAACGATATAGACAACACTATGCCGAGTGCTGTGTACCGCTGTGTACCCCCATTTATTGATGTCTCATTTTATGATTCTGCTTGATATAATGACTCCCATGTATCAGTTTGCATCATACAACTGAGCAGAAAATGTTCATTTTGACATGAGATGGGATGGCATAGGGGGAGAAATGATCACATGATTGTAAGACACAGTAAAGTGTGAGAGGAGAAGGGCTGAGTAAGAGGACAATGATGGGGACAGTCGTGTTGCTGGATGACCTAGTGACAGTGTCACAGAATATGCTGTACAGGTTGCATCGTGTTCATCTATTTTAACCCTTCATAGGGAATCTAATTTTATTCCTGCTAATATTTTCCCTTAATTAAATGATTTTAAATGCAGATTAAACTCTCTCTACCAAGACAGCAGTAATGGTATTAAATTATGACACAGCCTTCGTTTAAGTTGTAATCACATGTCAATACTTGTCTTTTGATGGAAATGGAAAGATCTAGTATTGACTGAAAGTAGGTTATAAAATTTTATTTTGTTTATTATAAATTGTTATGCTTCCATTAAAAAACAAGGATATGATTCCTCCGAAAAGGTAGTCAAATTTATTAATCTCAATCATTTTTACTTTTTATTAAATTTTTCTGCATTTGGTCTATTTCAGCATATTAGCAGCTTGAGATGGTAACTACATATATAGTTTTCTAAAATGAAATTTTAAAATATTTTCACAATGGTTGGCATCCTTTTATTCCCAGGCTCTGATAACGTCAGATTTAGATGCTGAAGTCTTCCCAGGCTGTCCCACCATTCCTCCATCTTCCAAGTCTTCAACAATTAAACTGAAAGTTATCCCAAAGGAAGCTGGAAATCTTAAGGTTCAAGGTGAGGGTCATGGTCACACATGAGACTCTGTCCTAGGATAATCTGTACCAGTTCTTTTAGGGTACTCATTTTGATCTAAGCACTCTTCAACCATCATCCCTTCTTAATAAACTGGGTCTTGATACAGGATTCTTACATTTACTTCGCTCACTAAATTTCAATCTGAAATTAGCCCAGATAGTGTGTCCTGTTAGGAAGATGTTAAATTGGAAATCTAGCAAATCTCAGGCATTCAGTGAGTTTAAAATGTACATTGCAAAATATGTATATAATTCCAGGTGACTCTTTTAAAAAAAATATATTTGAGCCCAGTGTGAAACCAAATTGATAAGACATGGATCAGCTAAAATTGAACTGTACTGCATGGTAATAATAATAATAATAATGTAATTTATTTATATAGCGCCTGTCCCATACAGTATATATCTAGGTGCAAAATATACATGGCATGCAATATATATCATGAAAAAAAACACTCTCATATTATCAACAACATTTAAAAGATAAGAATACGGAATTATTTTAAAATATGTATATTAGGGTAAACATGCTCTATGAGGGGACACGACAAAAATGCAGATGAATACATCACAGCTTTTGCTTATTGACAATTCATGAGTCAGATTCATAGAATATGTCTCAAATTCAATAGAAGAAAAAAAAATCATTCTTTTTATTCAATTCAAACTGTTGTAGCAATTATTCAGAAAGCTTTGTAACATACTCTGAATATTTATGTGTTCAAGTTCAATACAAATTACTGTCTGTTACATTAAGTATACAAATTGATTTGAGCGTTCATTTCTTTTTATTTTAATGATTACATTTTTGTTTTCCAAATTTTCCAAATTGTTAATCGCTCATTAGTAAAGGAATAAATGTTAAGATGACTGTATGAGGATCATGTATGCCCTTTACCGTCAGTAGCTTATTTACTTTGTTGGTTGTCACTTGCCAATTCATTGGGTGTTTAGAGGAGATGCAAGTAATCTGGTAACGGGACAGAATTGAGATAAGGTCTTCAAACATGTTTTTTTTTTTTTTCAAATTTGGCATGCAACTCGTGTTCAAAACGTTTTTGGGTTTATAGTTTTTTTTCCTGTTTCACTTTGTCTTAGAATTATGAGGGGGGAGGAGGGGCGATATGGTGACATTTAAAGCATATTTGGTGGTGGTGCTGTTGTTTTGTTGTTGTAGGATAAGATTGACTTCATTGATCCTTCAAGAGAATTACAATGATACTGTGCATAGCTTCCATTCTAAAAGATAAAATTAATCATAGTGCAGTTGAAGCCAGTAAATCTGCGTTCATGTTATGCTCAATTTTCAGGAAAAAGAAAGAAGACAACATTTTTAAAAATCACTAGTACTATATTGTTTATAATCAGAGCTGCCATCTATATTTTTTTAATTAAATCATTCTAATCTATTTATATTACCTTCAAGTATTTTATTATCCTATCCATTTAAGAGGAGGTGAGCACAAAAATTAATTCATCTAATTGTTTTTGTTTGTTCTTTAAAGGTTACTCTACTGTCGTATTTGGAGTGAAAAATAACTGTAGACTACGAGACCTGACCAACCTTAGGCCATCTCCCCTCACGGAGATTTCAATTCAAGTGATACCTTGTTTACCCCAAATCACTGTGTCATGTTCATTGCCAAAATCACCTGTGTCTGCATCAACACTTCTGTCAGATTCTAATACAAAAGAGACAGGAGGAGAAGTAACCTCTGATGCTATTGACAAAGGGTCTGTTATACTATATGCCGGTCAGAGGTAAGAAAAGATAAGAGGTGTTTGATTTGAACATATCAAGAGTCCATTGTGCTTTCAAAGCTTTCAGGGTTCATCAACAGATTGGAAATATAGTTGTATATTGAGCATTGATAAGAGATAGCTTGAGCGCTGAGAAAAGAGAGAAACAAAAGAGATGGGATTAGGTATGATACTAGATATAAATTAGGCCAATGGGCAGCAACGAAGGATTGTTGTGGCCATCATCTTCAGGAACCTCCAGGTCTTCCCCATTCTCTCATATCTCTCTCCAGTGTTCTCCCAAGTTGCCTGGGGCCTTCCTCTTAGTTCCTTTTCTTCTGGTGTCCAGTGTTAAATTAGGCCAGCATTATTCCAAATAGTAAAAACTGAGATGAGTTTTGATAAATCTATTTTGAGAACTTGGAGCTCATGAATTATATTTTAAGACCTTCAAATAAATTCTTTTTTTTTTTTTTCATTTTTTAAAGAGATCTGCCGTATAATGTAATGGGAGAAACTGTGTTATTGTGTTTGAAAGAAATATAGTCCTTGGGTGGGGTTTCCGACCTCCCATAGTGGGCAGGGAGGTACTTACTGTGTCTACTAACCCCTATATCTGTTTTCCAACATGCTTTCTGTCTTTGTCTTGGAATGAGATTACTTGGTTTTGTCCTGGTCCTGGCTGGATACCCTGGCTGAGAGGGAAACAGTCAAATGTATTGTTAGTTTTGGGAGATGATATTTATTTCCTTGTAAATCATCTCTCTGTTATGCATTGTATTATGTTTAGTTTACATATTATATTATATGATTGGTAAACATTTGAGTGTATTCCTCTTAGTTGGGACCTGTGCTTGTGTCTGGATGAGACTTTTAGGTGATCTCAAACTAAGTACTTTGACGGTGTGCTCTTGGAATCTACATCTGTTCCCTATTTAAACCAATTCCCCTTTGTCTTACCTTTTCTTTTGTGCTTTAATTGTAATTCTAGAACTTTTTACTATTCCATTTTCTTCCTTTTTACTGGCGCTGATATGACCTAAATGTGTTGCAAGCGCCGTAAAACCCTTAAAAACAAACAAACAAACAAACAAATTTAGTCCTTTTGTTGATTAAATATTACATCACCTTCAATGATAAGAAATATTTGACACAAGTAACATTGTAACATGGGGCAGCATGGCTCAGCAGTACGGTCTATGCTTCGTACCCAAAAGGTTCCGAGTTCGCTATGCTATGTGGCCTTGAGCAAGTCACCTCGCCCTATCTCAGTTTGCAGTGCTGCACTGCAGCTGCCACCTGATTTATTCCAGTCTTCCCTTGGAATGGACCATTCTTTGCCCTATTTGCCCTATTGGATGAATAAAGGAAATTTTATTTTTAAAATTGTTTATTTACTTCCAGGAGACTCAAAAACTCTAGCCTCCCTTGTCTATGTGCGCGTTAAGAAGTCATGTAGTCTCTTCCTTAAATATCAGGATTAAGGGATATAGTATTTTTAAGAATTGACACAACATATCGGGATTAAGGAATATAGCATTCTAAGAATTGTCCCAAAATATCGGGATTAAGGGATATAGCTTTCTGAGAATTGTCCCAAAATATCGGGATTAAGGGATTTAGTATTCTGAGGATTGTCCCTCAATATCGGGATTACTGGTTCAAACAGTTTATAATACATTTTTTAGAAACTGACCATTTCAGCTAAAACCATTTGATTCATTATTTGTTTGTACAGTGGTCATGTTTAAATTTGAACATTACACTTTAAGATCATGTAATGACCAAACGAAAATTTCGGAGAAAAGATCAAGAACAAAATTTGGTGATAGCTTGTTTGCTTGTTTCGGCCCCAAGATTTGGAATGAACTACCACGTGGTCTGAGGGAGTGTAAGTCTTTACCTGCCTTTAAAAAGAATCTCAAGACACATCTTTACTGTATTTGCTTTTATTGACATTATGAATCCTTGATTTGGCTATGAATTCATTGCATTTATTTTTTGTTGTTTTTTTTCACTCAAAATTGATAATTTATATTGTAAAGTGCCCAGAGCTTGTGTTTTACACGAGAATGAGGGCTGTATAAATGGGTATATATTATTATTATTATTATTATTATTATTATTATTATTATTATTATTATTATTATTATTATTATTATAATAATATATATATATATATTATATATATATATATATATATATAATATATATATATATATATATATATATATATATATATATATATATATATAATATATATATATATATATATATATATATATATATATATATATATATAATATATATATATATATATATATATTATATATATATATATATATATATATTATATATATATATATATATATATATATATATATATATATATATATAATATTAATATATATATATATATATATATATATATTATCTAGCTTATATCAGTTTCCTTGGGTCAGATAATGACAAATGACCAAAAGCCAAGACAATGTCACTAAAAGAATAATTTCAACTTCATCCTATCTTGAAGAATCTGTTCCAGCTATTCTTTTGGTGCCAGATCCTGGCTTTTAAATGAAAATTTAAATCCTTTTATATTTTTTTTTCAAAATAAGTTGATTGATATTGATCTCATTTTGTCACAGCTTCAAACGCCAACCAAACACCATAACACTATCAATTTTTTTTATAATGAGTACAGTAAATTAGACTTTACAATAGCTCTATACAGATACTCTGTAAATAACAAAATATTATTTTTGTTTACAGTGTAGAATGTGTGGTCACATTGCAGAATACATCAGAAGTGCCTCTGGAAAGTGCCAAAGTCTGGTTGGAGGGAAAGGGGGATTTGAAAGGTACCCAATTCTGATTTTTGGGGGTCTGAGAAAAAGAAATGACAATAAAAATAGCAATGATGAAAAAAAGTTCAAGTTCAATGGATGCTCTGGAATCGAATTATTAAGTCTCTTGTGTACACATGAATGAGCATTCAAATACAAATTTGTTTGATTTTCATTCACATTGAATACAATAAAATTCAATAAACTTTTTACATTGTAAGTTTACATTGTTAATCATAATGATGATGATGATGAAAATTCCAAAATCCTAAGGTGCCTAAATGAGTCAATAAAATGTATAGTAAAATAAAGGGAGTAAAAATGACTCTAATAAAAGATGCAAAACAAAGTAAACGACGTTTCAGCCTTTGGTCTGCTTCAGGTAAACAAGAAAAGGACATACACATACACACACAAATTTTACCTATAATGTTTTAATTAGAATGCCAATGTAATATATCATATTTCCTTTTCTTGTTTACCAGAAGAAGGCAAAGGCAGAAACGTCGTTTACTTTGTCTCGTATCTTTTATAAGTCATTTATACTCCCTTTATTATACTCTATAAAATACTAGCCATCATCCAAAGAGGGGTTCAGCACTTGCTTCAACAAATAGCTTATTCTTTGTGCCATCTGACCACAAAGAGTTTGACAGTAATTCTTACAATGTAAACATGACAAAAGCTTTTAGTATGGTCCTTGGCTTCATTTCACCTTGTTGCTACCATTTGATATAGTCACTATTTATTTCAGCGTTTATGTTCAGGGCCTAATGGTGCATTTTTTGATTGTAACAAATTCAAGTGACATTTCGCTTTGTCAATTACCAAATATGGGACAGCGATTGCAAAACCTGTGTTCTTTCTTCTTGGTACTGAAATTTTAGAAATATTACTTCACTCGAATTCATGTGTAATTGAGGAGTATCTGGCTACAGGCAATAAAAGATTGGTTAGAGTTCTGATTCAAAGATTCACTATAGGCATCTTGCATTCTGTTAACTTTAAATTCAAATTTACTGTCTGAAAGGGGAGTTGATTTAAGTATAACATGATTAACTATTGGAGCTTGATTATATCTTTTTTATTCTTCATCAGGTGTGTTGAACAGAATGATTGTGTGGAGTGAAGAAAACATTGCATCCCAATTGCCTTTACTACCGACCCACACATTGTGTTTTTCCCTTTGTATCAGCGGAGACTCAGATTTCTTATCTTCATCTGCTGATGCTCATCGTAAGTATACAATGAGCTTAGTTGTAAGAGCTTTGGTAAATAAATAATTTGAGAAGGGTGGGGGTGACTGGGTTGACTCCTATCAGTGCTGATGGTTTTCCTCGGATCAGCGGAAATCCGCGATTTTGGAGTCCAGAGGAGGAATTTCCTCCTTTTAAAAATTACATTTTCTCGAAACAATGTGCTAGCAATGAGAGAGTTGATGTGTGGTGGAACAAACAGGTGCAGTTTCCCACTCTCCAGAAGTTAGCTAGAGTATCAATGATGGTCTATCATCTCAATTGCTCTAAAAGTGGGGTTTAGTGTAGTAAAAATTGGGCTTAAAGGCAGTCGTTCAACATTTTCCTACTTTTTCACTTTTTGTCACCATCAGCACTGTCCTATGTCCACCAGGGAGATTTAGTGGATAAGTCTTTTTCAAAGTTTCTAGAAATTAATATACAATACACCAGTCAAAAGCTTAGTAAGTATTTGTTACTGTCCGTTGAAGGTTACATATAACTTTTGGAAGAGAGAAATATTTATTTAAATTTAGTAACGCCATTTTTTATCCTTATGGGATTTAGAGAAGTTAAAAGAGTTTCCTTCTTCTTCTTCTTCTTCTTCTTCTTCTTCTTCTTCTTCTTCTTCTTCTTCTTCTTCTTCTTCTTCTTCTTCTTCTTTTTCTTCTTCTTTTTCTTCTTCTTCTTCTTCTTCTTCTTCTTCTTCTTCTTTCTTCTTCTTCTTCTTCTTCTTCTTCTTCTTCTTCTTCTTCTTCTCTTCTTCTTCTTCTTCTTCTTCTTCTTCTTCTTCTTCTCTTCCTCCTCCTCCTCCTTCTTCTTCTTCTTCTCTTTTTCTTCTTGATACAAATCTACAAGTCACTATTATTGAGTATCATTTCGTTGGACATCACAACGTGGTATGGAAGCTGTGTATAATCCAAACTACATAGGACCCTCAGAGACACCGACCTTAGAAGCCTTGACACAACTTATATTAGTACAGTAAGAAGAAAGCTTTTAACAATATCAACGAATAGATGCATCCACTGAGCGAAAAATTCCAACTTCTTCACTCCGTAAGACGGTATCTAGAAGCAAAATGTAGGACAAATCGACATAAGGCAACCTTTATTCCAACCGCCATAAAATTAATTAACAAATCTTCTGTGGAAAAATGAGACAACCAGTAAAATTAAGGAGCAGCAGTGGCGTGAATCATCATCATTGACATTGTCGCCGTCGTTATCATCATTATCATCATCACCATCATTTGCCATCTTCTTTTTTTTTTCTTCTATTAAACACAATACAAGTAAAAGGACATAATATTTATAATATGGTTATCTGCTCCCCAGCAAATAAATCGTATTGCTCTGTCTGTTTGTGTGTATGTATGTATGTATGTGTGTATATATGTATGTATGTATGTACGTATGTGTGTATATATGTGTGTATGTATGTATGAATGTATGTATGTATGTATGTAGGCAAGCATGTACGATGGTATGCTGGTTTGTATGTATGTATGTATGTATGTCTGCATGTATGTATGTATGTATGTTTGTATGTATGTACGCTCATTTCTTTTGTATACATGTGTAGAAACAATGTGCTTGTGTGTATGTTTGTGTATGTCTGTGTCTGTATTTGTAAATGGGTTGATGTTCATACCATGAACCAAACTGTTTGAGCATTGTTTACCTCACATTAATTGACTTTTATTTGGACAATAGAGATTTTGTTATTATTATTATTATTATTATTATTATTATTATTATTATTATTATTATTATTATTATTATTATTATTACTATTATTATTATTTTTTTTTTAATTACTATTATTATTATTATTATTATTACTATTATTATTATTATTATTGACTGAAGTATTTACTTGGCTTTACATAATAGACCATATGATATACATTTAGTGTTAAATAGAACTATGTCATATCTTTTCAGGGTCACCAATGTCTTCTAACAGGGGTTGCACAGAAACTGGTATTAAAAAGGTAGTGATATAATTGTTGTAATCAACACCTTCATCAATATCCTTGTCATAAATCATCATTATCATCATCCAGGCATTTTAATTTTAAAAATCTTTTTTTGGTGGGAGAGTGATAGGATGGCAGGGCGGAAGGATCAGTTTGCCTCAAGCTATTAAGTCCCAAACACTATATTAGATTGTAAGTTGAATTTTTTGTATATTCATCTATATTTTCTCACCTTTACCATTTAAGTTACTCTCCGTTTGGCTACATGATTAAACCCAGTTGCATTACTGCAATATCATAATTGCAAAATGGTATTTCTGAGCAATGGTCTGGCAGCACCTTGATATTTTTACAAAGTTAGTCCCTATTCCTGATCATCACCATCATTGTCATTATCATTACCACTATTACAACCACTACCATTATAACAACGTTATTGTTTTCATTATGTTTCTATTATACCTCATTACCCCATCAGAGTTTGGAAGTGTCGTTGTGCCTTGAATATAGTGGAGGAGAGGGAATGAAAGCTGGATATTGTCGTAAATGTTCCTTGTGTCTGAATATTCACATCCTTCCCAGTGTTTGCATATCCAGATGGGAAATACAGGCTACAGACAGGTAGATTTCTCTTTTGTTTTTTTTTTCTCCAGTTATTTTTATTTTTATTTTTTTTCTGACGTTATTTTATAAAGAGAAGGTTGCAAGAGTAGTAGAAGGGAGAAATCAAATGAATAAGATAATTTTAAAGCACATTTTCATGGTTTCTCAATTCTTCATTCCACCAGCAACTGGATAGCAACACATTTCACTATGCTATGAAATAATTTAAGCTTGACATCAACATTTTTTTTCTCATAAATTATCTATTGTTGAATGTTCCCAGCCCTTCCCATTGCCGTCTTTGTCTGGATATGGTGAATATGTCAGGACAACAGATGAAGGTACACTATGGAAGGGAACAATCTATATCTTTGGAGACACACCAAACTAAAAGGTATGTTACTCAAATTTGATAAATTTTAGCTTTTTACCCAACTTAGTTGAGTTTGTTTCTATTGTTCTTTATCAATGTTAATTGGTTTATTTTTAAAGCTTCCATGTGCTTTTTCTAAATTGAGATATTGAACCCAATTTTTGTAATTCTGTCTTAAAGTTGGGTTATCATCATACCTTTAAAAAAAAAAATTGAGCTTTTATATAGCGCAATATCCACGAAACGTGCTCAAAGCGCTTTACAAGGGGTCCCTGTCCAACAGCAACACTTAACATCTAGGAGGACGGAACATGACACCTGTTAGGCGATATTACAATTTTCTTTGGACGGAGACAACACTGTTAACAGCCAGGTACTTATTTTACACCTGAGAACAGTGAGAGAATGTGAGTAAAGAGCCTTTTCCAAGGACTCAACTATGTGCCGAGCGAGACTCAAACCCAGGACCGTCCGATCCTAAAGCAAGTGTCATACCGCATGACCACATAGCCGCACGCTCCGGGAATGCTGGGTCAATGATACTTTACACTGCTGCATAAAAGGCTTGTATAAAAATTAATCCATAGCTTGAACTTGAAAGATATGATTTTGTCAAGGGTGCAGTATGTGTCCCTAAATAAGTCTTTAAGGAGCCTTAAGACTCATTGAGGCTGAGTCAATTCTAGTTTTTTAGGAATGAAGTAAGTTTGAAAATGTTTATTTCATTTGATTTTATTTTTCTATCTTTTTTGTCTTCTTAAAATAGAATTGGCATTGAGATATCAAGGCTGGACTCATCTCAAATCAACTCAAAAACAAAAGAGAATGAAAGGGAGAGAAACCTTGAACGTATTCCATCTTTTTATTCTTCCACCTATTCTCTACCAGACCCTTACAGTCAATGCATGGCATCTGGCCTTGACATTCGATGGAGTATGGTTAGTGGTGGTCTTTATCATATTAGCATATATAGTACAGTCAGTTTATATATAATGAAGAAATGATGTCAAGCTCTTGTTGAAATCTCTTATTACTCATTGTCATCCTCGTCATCATTATCATCTTAGTCTTCATCATCATCACCATCTGTATAGTTGTTTCCATCATCATCAATTTTGTTTTGTTTCGGTTTTTTTCAGGCTTCTCTGAAAACAAGTGGGAAAGTCCATGTGGATTACTTGAAATGGAGCCCTGAACAGTTGTCTGTCTTGCTTTTGTCAGACATTAGATGGGGTAATTCTCAGAAAGAATGCAGTCACATTCTTGTTTTATTTTGCTTTATGCCTTTGTTGCTGGGGTTTTTTAGTTGTTTTGTTTTTGTTTTTTGTTAATTTTTTTGAGTTTTATTTTGTTTTGGGGTTTTGTTTTTTTGGAGGGGGAGGAGGGAGAGGTTGCAAAAGGGATCTCCACTCACCAGCCAGAGAAATGAGCAGTTCTGAAAACATTGGATCCAGCAGAGTACAGTGTTATTATTAGTAAAGTTTTGTTCAGGGCCGATCTCGAGAGAGGATCAAGATAAGCCAGGCATCAGTCGTCAGCGTGGATGCACAATACAGGCCTGTAAATCTTCCGTCTATTGTCGGATTTCCGACAGTACAATTTTGCTCTATAAGTGTTTAAAAAAAAAAAAAGATAATAGTAAAAATAAAATTTGTAACGTCAAAGAACAGAACCAATAAAAAAGAAAATAAAAGACTTTTATTTCGTTTCAAGAAAAAATTAGATTTTATTCCGTTTCAAATGCCGACTTAAAAAAACAAAACAGAAAAAACTTTTTATTTGTCGCATCAAAGACAAAACAAAACAAAAGCTATAATATTATCATGCCACCTACACGTTCCGCTAGCCGTGGATGTATTCACTGCCTGGCTACTGTGCCACCGCCAGCGAGAGAGAGGTCGCGAAGTTCGCGCGAGTTGTCTTCACACACACACCTAGTCAGTAAATAATACACACACAGAAGTGTGTCGAACCGGACCGGAAGGTTTCTCTCTATTTTGCTACTGACACACATGCATATCTCCGGTTCTCATATCGTTTTCTCTATATTTTATTGGTTCCGTCCCAATGTGAGACGGAAAAAAAATAATGCGAAATAATTATTTTTCTTAGAAATATATATTCTTCTTCTTCTTCTTCTTTTTCGTTGTCGTCGTCGTCTTCTTCTTCTTCTTCTTCTTCTTCTTCTTCTTCTTCTTCTTCTTCTTCTTCTTCTTCTTCTTCTTCTTCTTCTTCTTCTTCTTCTTCTTCTTCTTCTATAAGAATTAATCCAAATAAACGAAAGAATCAGCATAAATATTTAACACAAACAGGAGCGAAGATACACATCCTTCAAAAGGGCAGGAATTGTTCTTTTCCTTTCATTTTACAACTAACTCAGACCTGGGCCCTCAAATAATTGGGATTTTTTTTTTGGTACCATAAAATAAAGACCTCGTTATAAATAAGTAGGGGAAAGTGACATGATTTGACTAGTCAATTGACGTGTCATGTCTGTGTTGTGTCCATATTTTTGTCCTGTTGTGTCTATTTTCGCGTGTTCAAAAAGTTCCGACAATTTTTTAATCAACCATTTACAGGCCTGACAATATCCATCTCCTTTTTTTGAAAGTTTGAAATTTATTTGCACTTATTACCTCTACAATCATCCTCTCCAACCCACTTTTATCAATTGTAAAAACCCAAGATATATTTTTAAAAACCCATTTTCAGGGATGGACCATGCCCAAAGAGCTATACAATGCTTTGTTTATACCTCCAGAAAACCATTGAACCAACTTTCCTTCTCAAATTATTGGTGACAAAGGCAGTTTTAATTGATTTTTGAAAATACTTTTATTGAAACAAACCCACTTCTTAAATGAAACAATTGATGAAATTTATGAGCACTTTCTAGTAAAACTGACACACACACATACACATACATATACATACAACTCTATCTCTCTCTCTCTCCTCTCTCTCTCTCTCTTTCTCTCTCTCTCTCTCTCTCTCTCTCTCTCTCTCTCTCTCTCTCTCTCTCTCTCTCTCTCTCTCTCTCTCTCTCTCTCTCTCTCTCTCTCTCTCTCTCTCTCTCTCTCTCTTTTTTCGAGCAGTTATCCTATGTTATTACTATTATTATATTTAAAATAATAATAATTATAATGATAATGGTATTAATAATGATAATAATAGTAAGGATGATGATGATGATAATAATAATGATATATGATTTCAAAGTCTTGATGTTAATTTGTCACCAGATGTTCGTCTGAACGGTCTTCAGTTCTCGAATTCATTCAAACCACGATTTGGTGTTGGGCAACCCGTAGAGCTGGTAATTGTTGTAGAAACAACGGAAGGTAAGATTGGTTTTCTTAGCAACAAATATTTTGAAATTAAATAAAATTTCCATTTGTTGATAGCATCGTGCGGAAGTATGGTTAGAATAATTCTGCATCAGCCATAATAAAGTCTCACAAAGTGAGCAACAGGGTTAAGTTTCTTGAGTTTTGGTGTCGATTCATAACCATGCACTTTAAGTTTAAGCTAATGCAGATTTTTTTTTGTCTTGATATTTAATGATTTTTATTTTCTGCATTGAACAGATCTGAATTCTTTGATTTAATTAATTTTTTATTTTTTTTATTTTATAAAACTATATGATTTTAGATCAAACCCCACTTTTTTCCGTTAAAACTGAACAAGTAATTTTCCTGCTTTTGTGTTCAGACTACTGGTTGATATAAATGAATGCCTTTGAAAATAGATTTAGTCACGACCTCAACAATGATTTATAAGCAATAGGTAATTATATCATTCTAAAGCCAGAACTAGGTAACTAGGTATTTGCTTGTTATTATCATTCATGTTTTCGAATGTAAGCGATAAAGGTCTTTTCACCAGTGGACATCAACACAAGAAAAAGTAATTAAATCCATGAATCAATAAAAATATAGTATAGTCTCATGAAAAGGAACCATTCAGGCTTAAAGGTTTCTCCAGCCAATGGATTATTGAATAGACTGACAAATATCAATTGCAGACCTGCCAACCAGAACGATTAATCGTATTAAAATACGATTTTTGGACCCCGAATACGCGATTTTTGGACCCCGAATACGCGGGTACGATTTTAGTGGATTTAATACGATTTTTAAAAAGATATGTGATGTGAATAATGTTGATGATACATTGATACACACGTGTCGTACACCAACTGTTGACTGTGTTTCTGAATGAATGATGCATCCTATTTAATATCATTTCAGTTGCTTATATGATGCCGGTTTTCACCAATATTTTTCTCATACATTTTTGAGGATTTGCATAGAATTATGCATATAAGCTTGTTTTATACTTTAAATAGTATCAGACCACATTTAAACTTTTGCCACTTATTAAATAGAAAATTCTAAGTGAAAATTTAATTGAACCAACATCTTTGACTATGAAGCCTTCAATTAAAAACTGTATTGCTAATTAACTTAAACATAAATGGGTTATTTCCCTTTATAATAACTAAATTACTCTATTTTGATTTATAAAATTTATAATGATCTTTTTTTTAATTTATTATTTTGTACGAGTCTTGAATTACAAAGTGGGCAGCTTTAAGAACGGTATTTGGTTCAAAATGAATTTTTTAGAACCATTTTAGAAGTATTTAACTTGTCTCTGAATATTACATACTTTGAAAATTTCCTTTCATTTGACCAAAGTAATAGTATTAGTAGTATATAGAAGAGAGAGAGAGAGAGCATATATGGAAAATATCTTGCTACTGTTGCAAATTGTCATCTATTGAATTGAAGACCACTCTCCCAGATATCTTATCTCAAAACTTTCTCATAACTGATGTACTGGGCTAGCAAATACCACCATCACAACTTCATCAGCATCTCTTACCATCAACATCATGACATCACCACTTCTACAACTGCCATCACAGCATTGTCACTGCCACAACCACCACCACATCACTTCTACCACCACCACCGCCACAGCTTCATCATCATCACCACCACCACCACTCGAGCACCATCGCTACAACAACCAACACTTCTTCCACTGACACTAGCATCAATACTACCAACATGTTAAGGGTCTTTTGGTCATTTCTTTGAGTGTTTCGAAAGCAATTTCCTTTGATATTGCAATTTCTGAGCCTTATGCTAATTTTAAATGGCCATTAAGTTTTAGTTTCTCGATAAATCGATAATTTTGTAATCACTAGAGATTGCTTGAATGATGAAGATCAGTTTATTTTGATTTGTGATTGATGTTAGCTTTTATATAAATTTTTGTATAGTGCGCACTTTTTTTCCACATGTGCGGACAAAATACACTTTTTTAGGGTCATGGAATACACTTTTCATCCTGTGAAGGTTGGCAGGTCTGCAATTGGATAGGATAGGATATCTTGATCTCAATGGTGGAAGGGAAAACAGCTGTTTTATCTGGTTGATGATTATTGTTTGTCACTGCCAGAGAATATATCTATATATCTTGTTTACTTGAAAAAGGTCAAAGGTTGAAACGTGATTTGTTTTGTGTTGTCCCCTTATTTATGAGTCACATTTACTCCCTTTATCTTTCTCTCCACTTTATCGACTCATTTAGGCACCTATAGTTTTGGATTTCACTGCCAGAGAAATGTGTCATATTTTCTTTTTTATGACCCGCTATATGTTTTTTTTCTTCTTGTAGACAATCCCCAAGTTTTCAGCAAGTAGATATATTTTTATATTCTGGGATCACGAATTAGGACAAAACTTTCTTTCTTTTTCTCCTCCAAGATGCCTGGCCGCATGATTCATACTTGTGTGTTCAAGTCCTACAAACCCATCCTAGGGCTGAGGTTCCTTTAGAAAATGGAAGCTATGCTGTCATTGGATCTCCTGTTTGTCTGATTAGAAAGGTAAGGGTTTGAGTAGCACAGATACATGTAGCCTTGTCTTGTAGCTAAATAGAACTGATGTGCTTAGTTATTGACAATACGGGAATTAGTAATTTTAAGTATTTGGTTTGACCCTGATGAGTACTGATAAGTATTACCACTGTTGAACCACTTTGTGAAATTGCACAAGACATTCTCAGAATTTGATCCAAACCTTAACTCTCTCAAGTTCACCCTCAGTGAAAATCGAACAAATTTGTTCGATTTTCCATGCATATGAACTGGAGAGAATTAATTAAATAGAGCAGTACTCCTTCAAAGCCATGAGACACAACAATTACACCCGCTTTGAAATGTTTTAAGATTTATACATAAAGCCCTGCATAATGTAATTTATTTCATGATTGATATATTTTTCTTTTTCCTTTTCTTTCTTTTTCAGGACATGCAGCAAGACCGAGTAGAGCATGGATCATCCAACATTTCCCACTCCTGTTCTTTTTGCTTTTTTTACTCCGGATGGTACCATTTCAACATTTTTTTCACTCCTTTGTCAAAGCAACTTCATGCCATCACCTCCCCGACAACTTCCTCCACGACATCAACACCATCATTGCCATCCTCATCACTACCGCTACCACCACCACTGTCTTTGTCATCATTATCATCGTCCTCAACATCATACAATAAATATGTTAACAACAGCAACAGCAGCAGTAGTAGTAGTAATAGTATCAGTAGCAATCAGCAAATTCGCACTCAGCAGCCACCGACAAGCTTGTTATCTCCAGTCACAGACTCGACTGAAGGGAATGTGGTCAAAACTTCCTTCAATAATGCTGCAACAGCTTCATCATCATCGCCATCCCCTTCCTCATCTTCCATTGTAGGTGGTGATGGTGATGAAGGGACCAGTGGATCCATCAGTAACAATTTACCAAACTCTAGTAGAATTAGTCATGGTGTGGGTTCTAGTAGAAATGGTAGCAGTCACGTCAATACCGGTGGTAGTCGGAATGGGAAGAAAAGTGGCGGTTGTGGTAGTCAGTGTGTGAATGTGATGAATGAAGGCAGTGGTCAAAGAGTTTTGGTCAATCCAGGCTGGTTCTTTGGATCACCTGTAAGATTTGAAGTTGCATGATTTCATTGCAGGGTTTTGTTTTTGTTTATTTATATTTACACACACATACACACACATGTTGTTATTTTTTAAAGTCTTTCAGAGTTATTACAATTGTGGAGCTCGATGAATTTAGTTTCTGTAGTATAAATTGGGTAGTAATGATTTCATGCTGCTTTATCTATGAAGGCTTTTTAACAGTTCTGAGACATTCACAAGTCTGGATGGGGTCTTTTGACCTCCCATGGTGGGTAGAAGGTGACTTGCTCTATCTCCCTATATCTGTTTTCTAGGTTGCTTCCTGTCTTTGTCTTGGAATGGGATTACTAGGTTTTGTCCTGGCCCTTTTCGGAGTCCTTGACTGTGAGGGAAACATTCAAATGTATAGTGATAGTTTTGGGAGATATTTTTTTTCCAAGCAGATCATCTCTATGTTATATACGGATATATTATATTATATTGTTGTTTTTGATATATTTTGTAAGCATTTGAGTGTGTTTCTTTTAGGCAGTCTCAAACTAAGTACATTGATGGTATGCTCTTGGAATCTGTTCCCTGTTTGAACCAATTCCTCTTTGTCTTACTTTTTCTTTGGTGCTTTAATTATAATTCTATAATTTTTTGACTATCCCATTTTCATCCTTTTTACTGCTGCTGATATGACCTAATTGCGTTGCAAGTGCCGTAAAACCCTTAAAAACAACAAAACAACATTCGCAAGTGAACGAACAGTCTTTTGGCCTGGGTTCAGCCGAGAGTTTTTCCAAACCTTCTATGCACCCAGAATTTATAGGGTATTTGGGTGTTATAAGATTTGATGGAATCTACTTTGCATTAGACTAGTGTCTTAGGCCAAAGGTAGCCAGCAATTGTAACTGTTTAATGCTATTGTAACTTGGATAAACTCTAGCTCCATGGGTCTTAAGGCTCTACAAGATTACTAATTTTTTTTTTATGACGTTGTGAGATTATTGTCAATAGGATCTAGATGGTAGAAGTCATAAGTAGTGCTATAATTGGGTGGAATTAACCGATGAAATCTGTGCTATTAACTCAAGATATTGGTAGTGACCAGTATTGTGGTCTGGTAGTGGGGCTACTAATAGGATGGGTTACTTCTGTCTCACTGATCTGTAGTCCCTTTCTCTGTGGCTTCATGTACTTGTCCTGGAGTGAGGTGTCTTGATTTATCTAAGCCGTAGTTGGGAGTCTCTCTGTTAGGGAAACAGTCTGATGCAAGTGATAGTTTATCCGACCCCTCGCCCCTTCCCCTTTAAGTCGTCTCTCAGAATGACGTAATAGTAATTTTCAGAAATATTTAAGTGTCTTCCTTTTAGCCATGATCATGTAGCATTTTCATTGTGAGATTTCATGTGGCTTTCGACTTGGCACAGGGTTGATTGGAACACCTATTATCTACTATTGACCTTTTTATCTCTGATTGAGTGTGTATTAATACTTTCGATTCAATTAATACTGACTAGCCATAGACCAGGCTCAGCTATAGAATGCTGGGTTAGGTCTTTTCTTATATATTTCCTTTATTTAGACTGTTTCTCATACTTCTCTGACCCATGAATGTTGCAGGTATGGAACCATCTTCCAATATAAGTGCTAACATGACCTAAAAGTGTCACAAGAGCTGTTGAAACTTCAACATAAGACCATCTAGACTATCTTATGCATGAATGTGCAATGATTAATCACTGTTTAATACTTGCTGGTGTTGTGAATGAATGCTGGTTGTCACTAGATTGGATAAAGAATCATAATATTATATTTTATTGGGCAGGAAATATTGTACCTGGACTTCTGGTGTGGAAAGTGCAATTTTATATTATATCTATTGTAATAAATGACCATGATGTCAGAAATTGTATAATTATGTATAGCTAGATGCTTTCATTTTGTAGAAAAGCTGAGGAAAAAGAAGTATTGAACTGTATGATAACGAATATTTTAGTGTTGAATCATTAAATTCTTTTTAATGGTTTGTTCATGATGGGTGGAATTCCCCTTAAGACAGGGAATCACAAGCAGTATAGTATTGAATGTTAACGAATATTTTAGTGTTGAATCATTGAATATTTTCAAAGACTTTATTTTTTCATCTGATTTCCAGCCTCAACCTATGCTTTTAAAACATATTCCAATTAATGAACAGGGACCGTCTGCTTGGACTTACCAATGTAAATATGATCCAGTGGTAAGCATTCGGATCTGTCAAACTCAAGCTGCTTCAGAGTTTTTAGATGCTCCGGTCTCATGAAACATTTGAAAAATTTGTTGCATGCAACAGCCTGGAAGTCATGCAGCGTGTGCACCATGGGCTGTTTTAATTGGAAGATGCAGACATTCCTTCATAATGGGCAGGATGGAGGCATACAGTTCAAGCTGCAATTCCATCTCAACTGCTTGAAAAAAACAAGCATGACAACAACCTTCTTTTTCTCTCTAATCCATCCTTTGACAACTTTCTTTGCATTCAGTATGGAAGCCAAATCCAACAACCTCTTGCTATCAGCCAATTCCACCATTCTATCAACATGCATGCTCCTCAAAACTGGCATACGAATATCCATGTCCGCCTTCTTAAAGAATCCAAAATAAAACATTCTCACATCAGCTGGGTCTCAATAGCTCCATCATCCTCAGAACGAGTCAGACTCGGACGCAATGGCAAGTTTCATAAATGTACACAAAGGAGTGTTTTAGAATAAAGGAAATAACTTGTCTTTTTGTTGCAAAACTACCAAGGTTGTAGTTGCATTGTTTTAATTTCAGTTTTTGGAAATGGCCATTGATTTGCTCCTTAAGAACATATTTACCCTTACCTACAAAATTTATCATTTATCATATTTGGTATAAAATCAGGCTGTGTTCCTTTAATTTGCATCATTATGTGTTCATCTTCTTTTTTTTCTCAGTATATGAATCTTTCCTCTGTTTTTTTTTTATTTTCATCTTTGACTTTTGTGCTTTGTTTGTTTTAAAAAAAATAGAATTCTTTTTTGTTTGTTTTTGAGTGTATTCCTATTGGTGGGATCCTGTGCTTGTGTTTGGATGAGACTTTTAGGTGATTTCAAATTAAGTACCCTGATGGCGTGCTCTTGGAATCAACGCCTCTTCCCTATTTGTACAATTTCCCTTTGTCTTACTTTTCCTTGGGTGCTTTAATCGTAATTCCATAATTTTTGGACGATCACATTTTCTGTCTTTTTACTGGAACTGAAATGACCAAGTGAGTTGCAAGTGCTGTAAAACTCCTTAAAGCAAACAAATCTTTTGTTTTTTTTAATGATATGCTGATATTATTTCGGGATGGAGTCTTTTATCTCCCACAGTGGACTGGAGAGGTTACCTGTGCTGTGTTCTCGACCCGTTTTCCCTTTACTTTTTAATTTCTTTCCTTGTGCAATGAGATTTCTCTAACCTTTCCCTAGCTCGGATCCTTGGCTGGAATGGAAGCAGTGAAATGTTGACTTCCTACATTTGGAAAACGATTTTTACGGTTACATTAAAAAGAAAAATTAATATATTTTATAATTTCATTCCTCTTTCCGGTATACTGTTCTTGTGTCTTTGTGGAACTAATAGATGGTCTCATTCTTGACACATTGATAGACTGAATTTGGGATCTTCTTCTGGTACTTTTTTAACCGTTCCCTTTTGTCACATTTTCCCTGTGTGCTTTTAACAACAGATTTATTATCTATTGACCTGGGTGGGCTCTTTTGAACTTCCATGGTGGAAGGAGGTCATTTCCTGTGTTTTTTTATTCCCCCCCCCCCCCCCCATATATCTGGGGTTTTTTTTAAGTTGCTTTGTCCTGGCAGAGAGTCAAATGTGTAGTGTTAGTTTTGGGAGGTGATATTTCTTTTCCTTGTAAATCACCTCTCTCTCTCTCTCTCTCTCTCTCTCTCTCTCTCTCTCTCTCTCTCTCTCTCTCTCTCTCTCTCGCTCTCGCTCTCTCTCTCTCTCTTTTATATATATATTTGTTTGTCTTGAACATATCTTGTGAACATTTGAGTGTATTCCTCTCAGTGAGACTCTCTGTGCTGGTGTCTGGATGAGACTTTTAGGTGCTCTCAAACTAAGGACAATGATGTTGTGCTCTTGGAACCTACATCTGTTCCCTATTTGAACCAATTCCTCTTTGTCTTGCTTATTCTTTGGTGCTCTATTGTCATTCTATACATTTTTTGACTATCCCATTTTCTTCTTCTTTCTTTTTTTACTGGCGCTATGACCTAAATGTGTAGCAAGCACCGTCCATTTTTTAAATACAAAAACAAACAAGAATTTTTTGACCATTCCATTATTTTCATCTTTACTTTTTCACTGTAAACCCTCCAAAAGTCAAAGCAAACTCGCAACTATTGTTTTTATTACTTTGCTCTTGGAGAACTCAGATCAAGCCCGTATTGGCGCATCAAATATTTCGCACGTTTTCAATACATGTATTGGAATGTAACTTTATTTCCTTTTCCATACATAACCTTCCCTATTCACCCTCCCAAATTAATATTTCCAATTCTGTGTGCTTTTTGTTTCACCATATGGCACACCCACCCCCTCACACATTCCTTAAACAACAATATAATTAATGAATGAAGCGCTTTGTATTTTGATGGATGGCAGAAAATAATTTTGCTGTCATATTTAGTCTATATACATAACGTTGTAGATCTGCAGCATGTTGACTGTCGCCTCGTGATTTGTTATTTTAAATAATGAATTGATAAGCACTTTTGATAGCGCGCTTTTCAAAGTGTTTTAATCAATGATGCATTTATTTCTCAGTAGACCGACATTTCCATTGAATGCAAACGGCAACCTGCAAGCCGTTCTTGATCTTGATAAAACTGATAGTTTAGCATAAGACGGCTGTGATCGGGGTAATATATGAGATATTTCAGACTAGATATTTGGATAGATTGCATTTTGTTTCTACTTTTGTTCTTATTTTATAACTTGTCCAGTTGTCTTACATTTTGTTTTAAAAGCTTTTAAGAGCTCATCTGATTCATAATTTCATGACTAAACGTTGAAAAGACCTAAAAGTGCCGTTAAATACCTCATTACAAATTAACAAATTGATAAAGAGAATGTCCAGTGGATTTCCTGTAGATGCCGTTTCACCCTTGACCTTTCATGTATTCCTTATTTCCTATCATAATGACAAAATAATTTGTTTTCATTTTGGACAAAACTAGTATTGCCTCGTATATCAATATAGATGACACTCAACGTGTCAAAAGTATAAAACATCAGACTTCAAAGAAGTTCTTTAACAACAAGAAATGAAGTGAGTAAGAAAGTGCCCGAAGACAATAGAGAATGGGGGCAGGTTGGAGCCCCCATCGTCGCCGCCCCCATCTGGCACTTTCCTACTCACATTTCTTGTTGTTGTCAACATAAGTGCCTGCTCCACTCACTTTTCTGAATTAAAAGTTCTTTGTGACATTTCAGGTTTAAGACTTCTTGATTCTTAGGGAAATCTTGATCTGCCAAAATACGAAGTGAAAGTTATCTGGCCAAAATGGAAAGAGGCGTTTTGTTTTATGGCAATATTACTTTATTCCTGAATTTGAAAGAAATGCACTTGTTTTGATGATTTAATGCAATATAATATTATTCCATAAGCTATGTCATTATCCTTTTAGATGAATTCGAAACGTTCATCATTTGATTTTGTGAACTGCACTCGAATTGTACATTGATATGTATTTAATTTGATGTTATCATAAACTAAAGATCCATTAACAAATAAAGGAAAAAATTGTGCTTCATAACGAATCATTGGTTATTTCGAACAAGTGATAATTCCTGAAATGCTGAAGATTTGGGAGCTGGAGTTAGTGGGGGGAAAATGTCTGTCCTCAGTAGTCCAGCACAAACTGATATAGAAAAGCTGCACATCGCAATGAAGGAAAGAGTCTGACTGAAGGTGACCTCGGTAAAAGGTTACAGATTAAATACAGTCGATTTCGGTGGTGATGGAGGAAGGGGCTACTTTAAAAAAAAAAAGAATGTTTGTTGTTATTTTGTTTGTTTTTGTTGTTTTTTTGTTGTTTTTTTTTTTTGTTTTTTGGGTTTTTTTTTTCTACTTACTGATCAATCAGTGCGACTATGTAGTCTAGTGGTATGACTCTCGCCTTCGGATTGGAAGCTGGGCAGGGTTCCTTATCCCCCCCCCCCCCCCCCCCCCCACCCATAGTGGGCATGGATGTACTTCTGTGTCTTCTATCCCCCTATATCTTGTTTTCCAACTTGCTTTCTGTCTTTGTCTGGGAATAAGATTACTTGGTTTTGTCCTGGCCGGATGCCCTTGCTGAGCGGGAAACAGTCAAATGTATAGATAGTTTTGGGGGATGATATTTTTTTCCCTTGTAAATCATCTCTCTGTTATGCACTGTATTACGTTTTGTTTATGTATTATATATGGTTTGTAAATATTTGAGTGTATTCCTCTTAGTAGGGACCTGTGCTTCTGTCTAGATGAGACTTTTAGGTGATCTGAAACTAAGTACTTTGACAGTGTGCTCTTGGAATCTACATCTGTTTCTTATTTGAACCAATTTCCCTTTGTCTTACCTTTTCTTGGGTGCTTTAATTGTAATTCTGGAACTTTTTACTATCCCATTTTCTTCCTTTTTACTGGCGCTGATATGACCTTAATGTGTTGCAAGCGCCGTAAAAACCCTTAAAAACAAAACATCGGATTGGAAGGTTCAGGGTTCGAGACCCACTCTGAACAGCGCATAGTTGAATCCTTGGAAACAGTTCTTTACTCACTTTTTCTCACCGTACTCGGTAAATATGTACCTGGTCATTAACAGCATTGTTTCTGGCAGAAAAGAAAATTGTTATACCATCATGTCTTGTCCCACACGTTAAGTGTTGGTGTTGGCAGCAGCTTCTAATGGTGCTCACACTACTACTACTATGTTATGGCGATCGACCCAATCAGCAAATTCCGTACCGCATTCATGCACCGTCGCAAACCCCCACGGAAGCTTCGTCACAACACACCATTCAACTAGATGCTCTGCGGTTTCGGGCTCGTTACCACAACAGGTACATTTTGGACAGGTCCCCACTGATGCATTGAGCGTGCTGTTAACTCACTCAACCCTAACACCAACTATATCCGTAGTTTACCCGGGTTACTTTTAACCCATGCCTATTACATTTTTATGAGACAAATTATAGGTGTAGTATCAAAGCTAATGTTTTTAATTTTTACATATTAATGATTGTTGAATAAAACGATCTATGTACATGCTCATTTTTAATAAAATTTTTTCCAATTTTGAAAAGTAGCAAAAAACTCTTGGATTGAGTGATTTAAGCAGGTTCTCGACCAAAACCAATTGGCTGCCTCCCAATATCTTCTCTTGTTAAAAACCTGGCAACTTCTCCCCCAGTTTCAGGGAGTCGATGTCCCCGCCCCCTCCCTTCGAGGGATTGTCTAGGGGCCCCGTGTCAAGCGCTTTGAACACTTAGTGGATATTACGCTATGTAAAAGCTCTTGGTCTGGTTTGAATCAATCTGACTAGCAATGAACCTCGAAACCGAAGTAAGTCATTTTCCAAGTGTCAATTCTTTTGTTTTAGACGCTTTTGTGACAGGATATCCTATCCTTGCCATGACCCCTTTGTCTTACATTATTAAGGTCCCTATGGCTCAAGAGTTGTTCCAGACACTGAACTCTGAACTTAGCTATCCCAGTGATGCCAAAACTCCGGTTTCAGGGGGAAAAATCCGGTCTGGAGAAAAAAATTCCGGCGAGGTAATATTGCTCCAAGGGTATTCCCCCCCCCCCCCCAGTCACCTCTACCACCACATCATCATCACTGCCACTACTACAACCACCACCACCACATTATCATCACTACAACTACTACTACAACCACCACTACTATTACAACCACCACCACCACATCATCATCATTACCACTATTAGTGCAACCACCACCATCACATCATTATTACTACCACTACTATTGGGTGGGGTTCTTGACCTCCAATAGTGGGCAGGGAGGTACATCCTGTGTCTTCTATCCCCCTATATCTGTTTTCCAACATGCTTTCTGTCTTTGTCTTGGAATGAGATCATTTGGTTTTGTCATGACCATGGCCGGATACCCTGGCTGGGAGGGAAACAGTCAAATGCATAGTTAAGAGTTTTGGGAGATGATATTTTTTTCCTTTTAAATCATCTCTCTGCAATGCATTCTATTAATACTATTATGTTTTGTTTACATATAATATATGATTTGTAAACGTTTGAGTATATTCCTATTAGTGGGGACCTTGGCTTGTGTCTGGATGAGACTTTTAGGTGATCTCAAACTAAGTACTTTGATAGTGTGCTCTTGGAATCTTTATCTGTTCCCTGTTTGAACTAATTCGCCTTTGTCTTCCCTTTTCTTAGGTGGTTTAATAGTAATTCTCGAACTTTTTACTATTCCATTTTCTTCCTTTTTACTGGCGCTGATATGACCTAAATGTGTCGCAATCGCCGTAAAATCCTTAAAAACAAAACAAAAACTACCACTACTACTACAACCACCACCACCACCGCCACATCATCACTACCCACAAAAACAGCAACCACCACCACCACATCATCACTACCACTACTACAACAACCACCACCACATCATTACCATTGCTACTACAACAACCACGTCATCACTACCACTACAACAACCACCACCACATCATTATAACTACCACTACTACGACAACCGCCACCACATTATCATTGCTACCACTACTGCTACAACCACCATCATCACTACCACTAATACTACAACCACCACCACATCATCACTACCACTTTTACTACAACCACCCCTTCACCACATCATCATCACTGCCACTATTACTACACCACCACCACGTCATCACTACCACTACTACTACAACAACCACCACATCAACATCATATACATTTCTACTACAACCACCACCACCACATCATTATCACTACTACTACTACTACTACTACTACTACTACTACTACTACTACTACTACTACTACTACCACTACTACTATATACTCACCAATTCATCATCACTACCAATACTACCACAACCACTACCCATGTATCATTATCACTACCACCACAACTACAAACACCACCATTTGGATGGTATTTGGCATTGTGTTTACTTATCGTATAGTTCTAATCAGTCATTACTTTAGAATTATACGATATGTAAATAAAATGCCAAATACCATCCGAATTCCCTTTTCTTGTTTGCGGAAATTCCTCCGAGTGGTGTCTGAAATTCCTGTGAGCCAAATTTTAAGTTGTCTGGCTATCTACTCTATTGTGTATCAACTTGGACGGGGATGCCACTTTTACTGTGTCGTCTATACCCCTATAATATCTGCTTTCCTTTTCCAAGTGGCCACCTGTCAATGTCTTGGAATGAGATCACTTCGTTTTGTCTTAGTCCGGCTTGAAACAAAAAAAAAAAAAAAAAAAAAAAAAAAAACGAAAAAAAAAAACACACAAAAAACGTGAGCTTATATTTAGCGTAATATCCACTAAACGTGCTCAAAGGGACCAACAATGACACATAACATGTAGAACGAACATGACGCCTGTTAGGAGATATTGCATTTTTTTCCGACAGGTACAACGCTGTTAACGACCAGGCCCTCATTTTACACCTGAGTGCGGTGTGAGAATGTGACTAAAGAGACTTTTCCAAGGACTCAATTATGCGCCGAGCGAGGCTTTAACTCGAACCCAGGACCTTCCATTCCGAAAGCCAGTGTCATACCACATAGCCGCACAGCTGCTTAGAGGGAAACTGTCTAAGTATGGTGTTAGTTATGGGAGATAAATTGTAAACATTTGAGTGTGTTCCTCTTGGTAGGGTCGTGTGCTTCTGTCTGGGGGGAATTTTTAACTAATCTCAAACTAAGCACACTGATGGGTTGAAATCTACCTCTGTTCCACCAGTCATCCTATCTTTCATTTCCTTGTGTGCTTTTAATTGTGAAGCTATAATTTTTCAACTATCCCTCTCTCTTACTTTTTACTGGCGCTAAAATGACCTGCTAAACATTTTGCAAACGCCATGAAACCCGGAAAAATAATATGGAGAGAAAGATAAAGTGAGTAAATGTGAGTGACTCATATATAGGGGAACAACACAAAACAAACGTTTTTGCCTGTTTTGTGTTGTTCCCTTATATATGAGTCACATGTACTCATTTTATCTTTCTCTCCACTTTATTGGGCCATTTAGACACCTCTAGTTTTCTTTAATAATAAACCGTTTTGTGTATCTAAGCGCATTTTAATGTCATATAATCTATAGATAATATTTCGTTTTTCTTGGTGACTTTTGTCTCATTTTCTACCCCAATCTGGCCAATCATCCGTGTAAGATTACCTGCCAATCCAAGTCAGAGAAGTCATTGAATCATTGACTGAAAAGCTTGCATTGGACCTTGATAGATTGTTATCGTTTGCACGAAGCATAATATAGGATTTCCTCCATGGTACGAAGATACTTCTGTTTCGATTCAACCAACTGGAACATCTTTGGGGTCCATTTGGGGTCAGTGGACAGATCGTCATTTCTACCCAATCGGGCGGAGATGACTTCTTATTCCCCCCCCCCCCTATATATATGTAGTCTTGTGGTTTGACACTCGAATTCGAATCGAAAGGACCTGGGTTCGAGCCTCGCTCGGCGCATAGTTGAGTCCTTGGAAAAGGCGCGAGGCTCGAACCCAGGACCTTCCGATCCAAAAGCGGACATCATAGCACATGCACTCTTTTCCCACACAAATCAACCGTTTTGGACACCACTGGGACAAAATATATTAATGGGGGTGATATAGCCCCTCACCCCTACTGTTTGAACCCGTGAAACAAGAACCACTATAGACAACGTTGGGTATCTGCCAAGGAATTTACCCAATGGAAACCGTACGGTGCTTTTATTGGCTAACCAACCAGCGGCCTCGATGAGAAAAATATCCGCCATTTTGCTGTTGGCTGGGAATCGCGTTACTATAGTAAACAAGCGCTGATCGGCCGTTCATGAAAACAAGTTGCTGCTCGCTCGTTTAACTCAAAATTATTCAAAACGATCTCTCTAAAATGATATAAATGTGACTTCTTAAGGTTTTCTTCACGGTCAAAACCACACAACATTCTATTAATGATTACGTCCGAGGCAAAAAGGAATATTGACAGGTCGACCGACAGTTGAACTCGTGAGACGACAAACATCAATGCAAAGTGTAGCGAGAGTCAAGCTATTGTTTGTCTTGTCCTATTCTATATAGAGAAAAGGATAAATAGTATAGCCTCGTGTGTGAGTGGTTGCGTGTCATAGTCTTGTTTTTAAATTGTTTCTGTTGTTTATGTGTGTAGTGATGACTCTCTCACACTCAATTTCAATGCCGAAAGAGGAATTCCCGCACACAAGAAAGGGGAATTGGGGTGGTATTTGGCATACATATTGTATAGTATCTAGTTCTAAATAGATAACTGATTAGAATTATATTATGATATATAAACACAATGCCAAATACAATTCCGAAGTTTCCTTATTTCAAATGAAGTAAAGCTCCAAAACCTAATGGTAGTGATTGTAGTACTGAGTGTTAGTGAGGTGATGTGGTGTTGGTGGTGGTTGTAGTTGTAGTAGTAATAGTGATGATGATGTGGTGGTGGTGATGATTGTAGTTGTAGTAGTAGTGGTAGTGATGATGATGTGGTGGTGGTTGTAGTAGTAGTGGTAATGGTAATGATATGGTGGTGGTGGTGGTTGTAGTAGTAGTAGTGGTCGTGATGATGATGTGGTGGTGGTGTTTGTAGTAGTAGTGGTAATGATGCGGCTATGTGGTCTAGTAGTATGACACTCGCTTCCGGATCGGAAGGTCCTGGGTTCGAGCCTCGCGCTCGGCGCATAGTTGAGTCCTTGGAAAAGGCTCTTTACTCACATTCTCTCACCGTACTCAGGTGTAAAATGAGTACCTGGCCGTTAACAGTTGTCTTTGTCCGAAAAATTGTAATATCGCCTAACAGGCGTCATGTCCCGTCCGACATGTTAAATGTTGACCAGAGACCCCTTGTAAAGCGCTTTGAGCACATTTAGTAGATATTGCACTATATAAAGCTCAATTTTTAAAAAAAAATATTTCAATGATGATGATATGGTGGTGGTGGTTGCAGTAGTAGTAGTGGTAGTGATGATAATGTGGTGGTGGTTGTAGTTGTAGTAGTAGTGATAGTGATGATGATGTGGTGGTGGTTGTAGTAGTAGTGGTAGTGATGATGATGTGGTTGTGGTGGTTGTAGTAGTAGTTGTAATGGTGATGATATGGTGGTAGTGGTGGTTGCAGTAGTAGTGGTAGTGATGACGATGTGGTTGTGGTGGTTGTAGTAGTAGTGGTAATGGTAATGATATGGTGGTAGTGGTGGTTGTAGTAGTAGTAGTGGTAATGGTAATGATATGGTGGTGGTTGTAGTAGTAGTGGTCGTGATGACGATGTGGTTGTGGCGGTTGTAGTAGTAGTGGTAGTGATGCTATTGTGGTGGTGGTTGTAGTAGTTGAGGTAGTGATGTGGTGGTGGTTGTAGTAGTAGTGGTGGTGTTGGTTGTGGTAGTAGTGGTAATGATGATGATATGGTGGTGGTGGTTGCAGTAGTAGTGGTAGTGATGACGATGTGGTTGTGGTGATTGTAGTAGTGGTAGTGATGATGATGTGCTGGTGGTGGTGTAGTAGTATTGGTAGTGATAATGATGTGGGGCTGGTGGTTGTAGTAGTAGTGTTAGTGATGATATTGTGGTGGTGGTTTTAGTAGTAGATGATGTGGTGGTTGGAAAACACATTACAGGTTATTATAATACATGATTACACACATTCTCTAACTTCATTTTTTGACAGCTTCGTTGTGCCATAAATATACGCAACAGTTCTGAAACATTTTATTGTGGATTTTGATATTGTTTGTTGTTTTTCTTGTGTCGTTATGTTGACATAGATACCGAATGAATGGTAATTACTACATTCTCAGCCAACAACAAAATGGCGCTGAATGCTTTCATTGGTGGACACTTTTTAGGCTTCGTACGTATTCTCATTCGTTT
>NC_088370.1:23185588-23195588 GCF_034508935.2 Berghia stephanieae | reverse complement strand
ATTATTATTATTATTATTATTATTATTATTATTATTATTATTATTATAATCTTCATAATAATAATAATAATAATAATAATAATAATAATAATAATAATAATAATAATAATAATAATAATAATAACAACAACAACAATAAAAATGATAATAATGGAATGATGATCATGATAGTAATAATAATAATAATAATAATAATAATAATAATAATAATAATAATAATAATAATAATAATAATAATAATAATAATAATAATAATAATAACAATAAAAATGATAATAATGGAATGATGATAATGATAATAATAATAATAATAATAATAATAATAATAATAATAATAATAATAATAATAATAATAATAATAATAATAATAATAATAATAATAATAGAAGGACGCAGGTCTATGTTTCCTTAAGCGGGGCACCCGGTTTTTCTTCATCTATTTAGTCCCATATCGATTCATTTCTGGCTAGTTCAGGAGAGGCATTTTGGATATTGTTAGACTAAACATCCAACCATCAATAATGGTAGCCATACCTAATTACGTCTCATTAGCTGTATAAAGTTTGCTTTATTAGCCTGTGTGACGTTAATACATTGAATACTAATTAAGCCAGTGGTCTGCCCACTTGTCTTAATTTGAAGTCATTTGAATTAGAAAAGAATGCAACCTCCTATCTTGCCACGTTTCACCACCCAAAATATTTTTAAAAGGTTGTGCTGGCCTATTCAAGGCACAGATAGCTCAATGTGAAAAATACACATTGTTTGTAATGGCAGAACGTAGCAAAAGATATCCAGATCTTAGCATGTTATGTTAGTATTACCACAAATTTCATGTAACAATTCTCGCGATTCACTCCCTACTTATGGGTCTAATTTTTAGAAATTAACTCTCTCCCTACCAGCCATTTTCAGGATTTTCCCCAAAACTTCACAACAACTAGCAAAAAAAAAAAATAATTATCACTCAAACACAATAGCAGTAAGTTCTTGCGATATATGATTTCTTCAGCAAAACATACACTACAACACACTGTTCATTTTCTTTAAATTTTATGATGTGCAAGAGAAATTTGAATAAGAAAAATGTTGGTTGCACCATAACGAATGTGACGATTTTCCTATTTCATCCAGGCTGTTAGGATGATTTTCTTCAATTTTAATGTTAGAAGTTTCTGAATGTGACCACAGATATGCCTATTATTAATAATAATAATAATAATAATAATAATAATAATAATAATAATAATAATAATAATAATAATAATAATAATAATAATAATAATAATAATAATATAATAATAGATCTTTATTGTCCATAAATATGGCAATTTGTCATTTAGTTACACTTGTTATAACGTTAAACGATAACTGTAACATTGAACAGATATTTCACTCCTACTTATTTTCTCTCTCTCTCTCTCTCTCTCTCTCTCTCTCTCTCTCTCTCCTCTCTCTCGTTCTCTCTCTCTCTCTCTCTCTCTCTCTCTCTCTCTCTCTCTTTTCCTCTCTTTCTTTCACACGTGCGATATACACAACATAAACATATTCATTTCGTTTTCAATTTGTTACGATTGTGGCAATTCGACACCAAAAATTATCATCATTATCAATTGGTCAGTTAATCTTACATTAAATAAATTAATCAGTTAATCAGTCAACGAATCAATCCTTGGTTTTTCTGTACCATATGAAATATTAAAAATTTTTATTGCTGATGGAACGAACGTTGATTTATACTTGTTAGTTCTACATTTAATCTGACAAAACCTTCTCCCAGATGGTAAAAGACTAAATTCATGGTATAAAATATGTTTTTTTATTGTTGGTAATTGAGAATGCTTTCCTTTCTATTGCTTTTCCATGAATTCTTTCTACACCATCAAGAGGATGGTTTATTATTTTTGATGCCTCTTTGATAGATTTTGAAATCTTTGATTTATCTTTAAGTCGGCATCCTCCAAACCATATGGTGCAGCCAAACGCAATTACACTTTTAATCAATGAGTCATAAACTCTTAACATAGTTTTCTTCCTTACTTGAAATGTTCTCAATTTCCTTAGGATGAATAATCTTTGGGCAACTTCCTTAGATATTATATTAATATGTTGAGAGAAATTGAGTGAACTATCAATGGTTATTCCTAAATATTTAGAATAGTCAACTATCTCAACATCATCTTTACCGATCGCCACACACTTTAAGTCGTTTTTATTTTTTACACCAAACACCTGTTCTTTCGTTTTTTCAACATTTAATTCAAGCTGATTTTGTTTACACCAATCGGTGAATATATTTATTTGTTTGAAATAATTCTTGACGGTAACTTTATCTTTTAATAAGCCAAGAATAGCAGTATCATCTGCATATTTTACTATAAAACAATTTTCAAAGGATGGTCTGCAGTCGTTGGTGTATAAGATAATGTACAGGATTGGGGAACTCACGCAGCCTTGGGGAAATCCGTTCGACAACGTTCTTTTGTTGGAGATATGTTCACCCAATTTTACACATTGCGGTCTATGGGTCAGAAACTCTTTATACCATTTAATAAGGTAGTTTGGAATATCCATGTTGCACAACTTTTGAAGCAAAATATCTGTGTTCATGGCATTAAAAGCTGACGAAAAGTCGACAAACAGGATTCTGGCGTAATTCGAGGGCGTTTGGTCAAGGTGTTTTGAGATCGAATTTGTGGCGGTTAATAGTGCGTCTTCTACACTGAGATGTTGTTGGTATGCACATTGGTACGGATCTAGCAATTTCAGGTCATACCATTTTTGTAGGAGCTCAGATTTTAACATTTTTTCTAAACATTTCATTACAAGCGATGTAAGCGCCACTGGACGGAAGTCGTTCAATTACGGTCGGACAACGCTTTAATGGGGACTTTATAAAATAACCGAGCTATCACCACCATCATCATCATCATCATCATCATCATCATCATCATCATCTTCTTCTTCTTCTTCTGCTTCTTCTTCTGCTTCTTCTTCTTCTTCTTCTTCTTCTTCTTCTTCTTCTTCTTCTTCTTCTTCTTCTTCTTCTTCTTCTTCTTCTTCTTCTTCTTCTTCTTCTTCTTCTTCTTCTTCTTCTTCTATCTATTTCTTCTCCTCCTCCTCCTCCGTTCCTCCTCCTCATCCTCCTTTGTCTTCTTCCACCGTTTCCTCCTCTTTCTCTTCCTTTTTCTCCAAACAACGCCTGGCTCTTATTCTTTCAATTCTATCTAACCTTGGTTTCACAGATACATGAAAATAGAAAAATTTAATGAATGCTAATAAATGCTACAAATAGATATTAAACTGTACTACAGTGGACCTGAAACAAGTAATCCAATATCATTGTTCTAACAAGAGTCCAAAACTATTCATTTCCACTGACCAAATTGTTCTTCAGACCGTTTCTTACACCAACTTGTTGAATTCTAGCTGGACAATCAATTATATAAACCCCCACACAGCCGTCAACTGATAATCCACTCGGACCTTAATGTTATTGTTATTATTATGTCTTTCTCGCCTGTATTATAGAGACTTACTTATCCGAACCAGCGGTATTATAGAGACAGCACAATGCCAAGAATCATTCTGCGTACTGTTCCTTGAAATCTATAGGACAAACAATAGATTGTGGCTGTTACCCCCGTCTTGTTTTGTCATAGACTCGGGTTTGAAGTTACTGGGCACTGAGTGTAACGTCCCATTTAATAAAATCTAGACTGGCACTGGAAAAAGAAATAAATAATATGGTTAAGCCCTCCAAAGCACCTCTAACTCTCGATTCATGGCCGTCGTCAATTCCACTTGGCAGGCTCATTGGAAGACTGTGTTTTTAGAGGGGTTTTTTTCTATTAAAAATGTGAGTGTGTGTGTGTGTTTGGGGGGGGGGGGGGTTGGTGGAAAGGGGGGGGGGGGGAGGGGAAGGGGAGGGATAATTGGGGGGAAAAAAGGGGGGGGGAGGAGGAGTTGGAAAGAGGGAGGGGTGCTCTATGCACAGCCGGAATTTATATAATATAGGCATAGGGGCATCATACATACTGGATATGTGACATTGGCTTAAAAGACGTTTGCGGCTTAATGCAAATATGTAAACATGTTTTATAACGCTTGTTTACTTGTTTTTGTAATTCACGTTTCTAAACCCAATTATTTATTTGATTATTCAATTATTTCTTTGTCTCTTTATTTATTTCTTCATTAATTTATTAATATATTTTTATTTATTTAATTTTGTCCAGTTTTTGTCCAGTTTGCTATTTTATAACCAGGCTATCAGAATTATTGATTACATTTATATATTATATAATATATATATATATATATATATATATATATATATATATATATTCTATTTTGTTCGTTGAGACGACATCTTTCATTCCTACAATAAGTGTGTGACCCACCTTTTATTAGAAAGGAGGGGGGCTTACGTCTCATGTACATTCCATAATACCAACCAAAAAGGTCAAGGTAACTTTGATCACTTTAATTATCTATCTTGCTATCTATCTATATCTATCTGTCTCATCATGTCTATCTATCGATCTATCCTATCCTATCTGCCTATCTATTTATCTCTCCATATATATATATATATATATATATATATATATATATATATATATATATATATGTACGACTATGTGGTCAAGTGGTTTGCCAGCGCCTTCTGACCAGGTAAAGTTCATGGTTCGAGTCCCGCTCTGTGCGGGGTATTGTTGAGTTCTGAAAAAGACTCTTAATTAACATTCTCTCAGCTTACTCATGTGTAAAATGGGTACCTGGCCGTTAACAGTGTTGTAACAACAAAGTGTTGCTGTTGGCTAGGTGCCCTTTGTAAAGCGCCTTGAACACGTTAAGTGGATATTGCGGAATATAAATGATCATGAATACTCACATATCTATTTATCTATCTATCTATCTATCTATCTATCTATCTATCTATCTATCTATCTATCTGTCTATCTGTCTATCTATCTATCTATCTATCTATCTATCTGTCTATCTATCTATCTATCTATCTATTTGTCTGTCTGTCTATGTAGGCATATATTTTTGTAATGAATCTATTCATTTATTTATTTATTTATTTATTTATTTATTTATTTCAGTTCCATCGATCAAAAACGAAAATCATCTACCAGCGTGGATGGTCTCCTACAAATAAAGACAGACAATGGAACTTTTGATTTCAAGTTGTGCGGCTATATGGTCTAGTGGTATGACACTCGCTTTCAGATCGGAAGTTCCTGGGTTCGAGCCTCGTTCGGCGCACATTTGAGTCCTTGGAAAAGACTCTTTACTCACATTATCTCACCGTACTCAGGTGTAAAATGAGTACCTGGCCGTTTACAGCGTTGTCTCTGTCCGAAAAAAATTGATTGTAACATCACCTAACAGGCGTCATGTCATGTCCTAAATGTTTAATGTTGCTGTTGGCCAGGGACCTCTTGTAAAGCGCTTTGAGCACATTTGGTGGATATTGCGCTATATAAAAGCTCAAGTTTGAAAGCCCAAGTTTAAATATACATGCATTTTACAGACCAATGAGTTATATCATTCTTTGAACCCAACTTGACCATTTTGCGATGTGTGAGAAATGGATATTCTATCCGTCTTTTACTGCACCTGAAACATCTTAAGTGAATTTATTTCATTTCAAGTTCTCTGCTGAAGCTACGTTAAAGTAAAGATGCCTAACATGTGACTTGTAATGTAAATAATAGGAATGTGGTTCCACATTGTTTGCCAGAGGGATAAATGAACCATTGTAAAGAGACCGTTGAGGACGGCAAATTAATTGAAATACGCCGGATAAGTGTTCATATTATTTATTGTTGTTTTATTTTAGGTGCTGTTTAAGACATTGATACTCTTGGAAGTTCAATTATTTCGGAACGTCAAGCTTAGTAAATTATAGTAGCGTGGTCCACAAGGATTGTATAAAATATGATACGTCTTCAATCTAAACAACACGGAAACCAGATCATGCTCTTATTTTCTATGTTAAAACATGGTGATCGATAGTCAGAGCTGTGAGAAACAAGGCGGATAATTGGAAATGGTGAAGGAGACTGGCAAACTCCAACCACTCCTGTCTTGTTGGTTACTGTGTTGGATTTATCTGTTGTTACCTTCCCCATGCGAACAGTCGCCGACATATAGTAACGTGACCAATTTGTTTGAGGACATTCTGGGCGATAGCAGTGGATATAATCATGCTGTGCGGCCATTGTTGAATCAGTCGCAGGTTAGCAAGGTCAATGTGACCTTCGAGATCATCGCCATTGTAGAGATTGACGCTATCCAGCAGAAATTTATCGTTAATGGGTTTCTGGGACTCTATTGGAAAGACGAGGTAAGAACCGGGTTCGTCACTATCACTATAATTAACTCTACTATTACCATTATTTGCATTTATTATTATTGTTATTATTATCACTATTATTATTATTATTATTATTATTATTATTATTATTATTATTATTATTATTATTATTATTATTATTATTATTGTTATTATTATTATCATTATTATTATTATTATTATTATTATTAGTAGTAGTAGTAGTAGTATTATTATTATTATTATTATTATTATTATTATTATTATTATTATTATTATTATTATTATCATTATTATTATTATTATTATTATTATTATTATTGTTGTTGTTATTGTAATTATTATTATTATTATTATTATTATTATTATTATTATTATTATTATTATTATTATCATTATTATTATTATTATTATTATTATTATTATTATTATCATTATCATTTTATTATTATATTATTATTATTATTATTATTATTATTATTATTATTATTATTATTATTATTATTATTATTATTATTATTATTATCATTATTATTATTATAATCATTTATTATTATTATTATTATTATTATTATTATTATTATTATTATTTTAAAAAATAAACTTATCTAATGAGTATTTATTCCATGGTTTACTTAAAGCCCTATTCACATCATCACCATTATCATCCACAGCTGCTAACTTGGAACATCCCAGATTATGGTAATGTCTTCCTGATACATCCTTACCCCAACCAAATATGGCGACCAAGGCTTGTATTGGCCAACACTTTAGAAGACAGAGACCTCTTTGAGGATGACTATAGGTGAGAATGCCTAAATTGACTTCACCTGTTACTATGATGTCTTGTGGTAGGACACTCGCTATCGGACCCACCCCCAATGGATCACCTAGCTTGACGTTGGTAGGGGTGCTTGAGGCAGTTCAGGGGCAAAGGAATTATTCCGTCACAAGACCATCCCGGGTATCCGGCCTATAAGCAGGCGCCTTGAACGGCCCGCCCTGATATGTGACGAAAAGGAGATCCAACCCGGTGCCCAAATGGCGAGGTTGAGAAATCAGCGGACGTACATATTGTCCCTCAATATCGAGAGCCATAGTATGGCCAAAAATGAGCTTTTGTAAAAGCTACTGGTCGTTATCCTTAAATGTAAAAAAGACAGAATGCATGGTTGTATCAAGGAGAGAAAGAAATCCAACATGTAACTTAATAAGCAATGGAGAAACTATAAAACAAGTTCAGACATTTAAATATCTTGGATACATAATAACTTCAGATGGCAGATGTAGCACAGAAATAAAATGAAAAATTGCAATAGCTAAAGATAGTTTTAATAAAATGAGTCTAATTTTTAAAAACCACAATATCTCAATGACAACAAAACATAGGGTTTTGAAGGCCTATGTATGGTCAGTATTATTATATGGCTGCGAAAGCTGGACAATTACAGAAGACATTAGAAAGAAACTGGAGGCAGCAGAAATTTGGTTTCTTAGATAGAAGGATGCTAAGAATCTCATGGACAGAGAAGAAAACCAATGAAGAAGTATTAGAGCAAGCTGAAACTAAAAGGTTATTAATTCGTACCATAAGAAAAAGACAAATGCGATTTTTAGGGCACCTAAATCGACATGAATGTACTGAACATCTTGCTCTCACAGGAAAGATAGAAGGTAAAAAGAGTAAAGGCAGATCAAGAAAAACATATTTGAATGGTTTGAACAGCTGGGTGACTAAGAAAGAGAGGAGTAATATTAGTTTTCTGAGGTTATCTGATCAGAGAGATGAATGGCGTACCATGATCATCGATGTCTGGCACAGACTTGGTACTTGAAGAAGAAGACTGGTCGTCCATAGCGTTGACTTTCTCCTACTACAACAGGAAACCCATCTTAACGCAGGCGCGCAATCTTCTCGATTCCAGATCCCAGGCTACAAGAATAAGTAGTACAGTGAGAGGAACTTCGAGGCTCAAAGGAGGTGATGGCGTTTACGCTAAAGAGCCACAGAGAGCGTTACGGACAGCAACGGGGCAAATTGAATTTTCGTGGAGTTAGTGGGCTGTATTTGCACAATAGTTACAAACCAAGAGCGATCCCGATGGTTAGCCATCCTTCCACTACTAGTGGAGCTACCGAGACTGCAATGAGACAGCTAGATAACTTCCCTCATGGACGGACTGTAACGATTTGCTTCATGTGTGTGATCCTACCACCAAGGGTACCTTTAGAGGCCATAAGAAGGAGTATATTCCTGAGCTCACCCTCGTGACGAAGGAGCGAACAGGGTACCGTTGCATGTTTAAGCGGACAGTCCTTGGCGACTTCCCACATAGCCAGCACAGGCTGGTACTTGTCACAGCATATTTGACAATCCCGAGGATGAAGTCTCTCCCACTCTGCAGATGGAACTACAGGAAGGCTAACTGGGAGGAATTAACTTCCTATATCGTGCAGGTCTGCCCTGCTATCCCTCCCACGTCCGAGAACATAACCAGATTTAACAGATTGCTTCTCCATTCCACGGGGCAAACGGACGGAGAAGTCGGAAAAGCAGTACAAGGAGTACCAGCAGACCCAATTTCATGACGTAGCCGATTGACTACTTCAGTCCCTGGGAGAAGGAAGGAAGCAACGGTGGCAGGAGACCGTGGAGAGTTTCGACTTTACACATTCTAGCCGCCATGCTTGACGACTGATAAAGCAATTGGATCCTGACCGGAATTCTGCGAAAGCTGCACCGGAATGTGAGGCAGACACAATTGCCAAGAATATAAAGAACCGCAGCAAACGGGTCCGAATCAGTCTTTCGAACGTGTTGTCCGCAAACATACCGTACGATTTTGACTCGCTACCGAGGACGAAGAGTCGGACTGGGCATCCCCATTCAGAGGTGGATGCAGCCATTAGCGATGGTAACAAAGGCAAAACAGCAGGGATATATAGCATTTTCCTGATATGGTGACGCATCTGAGCCCCAGGGCACGAACCTGGCTGGCAGAGGCAAAGTCTGACGCTGCCAAGCCACCCGAGCTGGCGGACTTCATGGAAGGAAGGTGCACCATATATTGAATATTGAAAGCATATTGAATCAGGGTTCGAAAGGAAACAGCAAACTGGTGCTGTATTTATAGACCTATTAGCGGCGTACGATACGGTCTATTGCGAAGGGTTAATACTCAAACTTGCAAAATCATGAGGTGCATAAAGACCTTGAAGTTGTTCTCTTCAATCTTAAGGGAAAGACAATTCCTTGTCGCACTGGGAGACACCACGAGCAAAGTCAGGAAACTGAAACATGAGGCCCCTAGGGGATCTGTTCTGGCGCCAATGTTGTTTAATGTCTACATTAGAGACATGCCGAACACTTCCTCCATGAAGCTGAGATACGCGGGCGACTGGACGCTCGTTACTCAAAGTAAATAATAACAAGAAATGAAGTGAATAGAAAAGTGCCAGAAGATAATAATAGAGAATAAAAAAACTCGGGGATGGGGCTCGAACCCAACCTTACTGGTACGACAACTCCGCCTGACCGGGAGAGGGTAGCTCTACAGTCGAAGAACCGTGTGAACCGCTCTCCCGACTTGTTCCATATGATGTTTGTTGTTTTGATATGCGGGAACGGGCTTGCAACACAGCCTATATTAGGCC
>NC_088370.1:23165588-23180588 GCF_034508935.2 Berghia stephanieae | reverse complement strand
CTCACCGTCATCTCTGTGTGTACGGTCATCGTATCCATCACCATAGTCTACTTCCACCACAGAGAGGAGGTTTGCTTTGCATCGTTTTCTTAATTTCCTTATCAAGATAACTAGAGCTAGAGCTTTTCTATAGCGCAATATCCACTAAATGTGCTCAAAGTGCTTTACAAAGGGTCCCTGATGGACAGCAACACGTAACATGTAGAACGTTAGGTGATATTACGATTTTTTCCGACAGTGACAACGCTGTTGACGACCAGGTACTCATTTTACACCTGAGTACAGTGAGAGAATTTGAGTAAAGAGTCTTTTCCAAGGACTCAGCTATGCGCCGAGCGAGGCTCGAACCCGGGACCTTCCGATCTGAAAGCGAGTGTCATACCACAAGACCACATATTCGCACAAAAGTAACGATGAACAGAAGGGAATGAAAGCATCGCCTGCTCTCAATCCATTTCCTTGATATTAGGCGTAAGCCTATCGGATTGTTGTTCGTTGGAATTTACAAACTTTGCTCGAATGGCACACCAAGCAAAGTATTCGAGCGTCATATTTGCGGACACTGAATTTTTTTTCGAAAATATCAAAAAAAAAAAAAAAGCAAACGCTTTGAACGATACTAATTCAATTAATAAATGATATCATGGACCTGCAAAAATGACTTTTTAAAAATGAAGAAGGGATTCGTATCATGAAATTTTGTTTAAAACAAAGCTAATCCTACAAAATCAGAAACGCGTTCGAATTAAAAGAATATATTTAAAAAATAATCGGTGTCAACATACCAAATCAATGCTGATCGGTGAATCGAGGCAAGTCTTTTACCAACCATCAAATCAATCTCGATCATTCATAGCTGCAAAAACAAACGAATAACCTATTCATAAGCCGACCGTTCCAAGTACATTATGGTGAAAACACAATCTGCAGTTAATGAATACAGTAAATGACAAGATCAAAGGCTAATTGTTCCCATCTATGTGAAATATTCAAAATCTTGCTGCTTGGAGCTCTAAAAAATAAATAACAATAGCAAAATGAAATAGAAGCTTCAATTTTATTCACAAAACTAGATACTGTGGACGTTACGGGTTTTCTCCTTTTTTTATAAAATACGACAAATAAGACACTAAAGACTAATTATAACAATAACGGAACAGGAAATAGGCTGCTCCTTCGCAAGGAAGAGTGAATCTTTGTTTAAGGGGAGAAAAGTTTATCTCATACTTTTTACATTCTTTCGGAACAAATGGATCTGGTCGAGGTCGTTGTGATTTTAATTCATTCTAAGATCAGGATACCAAACGGAGAATCAAAATGTCATCTCGAGTAGCCATTCAGTAAGATTCTATTAAGTCATCCATTTCTTTAAAACACAAACCATTATTTTAAAAACATTTGATAGAAAGGACAAGTGAGGAGACCTCGGAACTCACGTAAACAAGTTTAATAACAAAGGGAGAATACTGATTGGAAACATAATATTGTATAATTATCACAGTTATTCCTCTTGTCAATGAAAATTCATGTGTCATTTCTTCACATTTTATAACAACAACAACAACAACTACTACTACTACTACTACTACTACTACTACTACTACTACTACTACTACTACTACTACTACTACTACTACTACTACTACTACTACTACTACTACTATCACACTACTACTACTACTACTACATACTACACTACTACTACTAACTACTACTACAACTAAACACAACTACTACTACTACTACTACTACTACTACTACTACTACTACTACTACTACACTACTACTACTACTACTACTACTACTACTACTACTACTACTACTACTACTACTACTACTACTACTACTACTCTACTACTACTACTACTACTACTACTACTACTACTACCACCACCACCACCACTACTACTACTACTATATAATAATACATATAATAATAATAATAATACATATATAATAATAATAATAATAATATTATAATAATAATAATAATAATGATGATGATGATGATAATAATAATAATAATAATAATAATAATAATAATAATAATAATAATAATAATAATAATAATAATAATAATAATAATAATAATAATAATAATAATAATGATACAACTGCTGCTTCTACTGCTGCTGTTGCTACTTCTTCTAATACTACCACCTCTACAAGCATCATCATCATCATCATCATCATCATCATCATCATCATCATCATCATCACGACCACCACCACTATGACCATTACCACCCATGCTACTACTATCACTATCATCAATAAAATCGTGCATTCTCACCTTTATTCTGCAGAAAGAAACCAAACGGCACAAGGCATCATCCAACTTCAAGGGAATATTCAACAAAATACGTTTGATGAATAGGACAGCCTCCACTTTCTCCCAGGTGAAGCCTCACAATGACTCAGCCAACGATCATGTGACCATCGTGAAAACTTGTAACTCACTTCATCCCGATAAACCAACATCAGATCAAACGGAGACTGTATTGAACGTAATGAACAAGTTCAGGGGAGGCGTTAGTGGAGACAACAATAAGTCTCGCCCGACCTCAGGCTTTTCAAAAAGGAGTCCAGGAAATAACAATAACAATAATAACAGTAATAATGACGGTGGCCGAGTTGGTAGTGGTGCCATCTATGTCAATAGGTGGAAGCAGATTGGCAAACATTTGGATTTTGTGAGTTTTGTCGTGTTCACACTGATATGGGTATCGGTTACTATCGGGTTTTTGGTGGAAATATCGAACTGACTTTTATTTCTCGGCCGAGTTGGAAGTGGTGCCATCTATGTCAATAGGTGGAAGCGGATTGGCAAACATTTGGATTTTGTGAGTTTTGTCGTGTTCACACTGATATGGGTATCGGTTACTATCGGGTTTTTGGTGGAAATATCGAAGCTAGGGTGAATTATTCTGTAAACATTTGGATTTTGGTGTCTGGTCAACTGATATGGGGATGGGACTATGGGGTTTTTGTGGATAAGTGCAGTCGAAACGAATGAAATCGATTATTCGTCATGCTGTATGATATTCGAGGAAGGAGGGTTTCGATAAGTGGCAGTCAAGAAAACAGAGAGGAGATGAACTATATGATAAAAACTACAAATGAGAAAAGTACATTCTAAAAATAAGGGGAAAAAAGATAAAAATGAAAATAAGAAAGTATAATATGAAAAAGAAAGAAACTTGAAAAGGTCATGTTTCCTGTAATAAATGCTTCCATTTCCATTCTCCTGTCCACACAAGCTACATAAATTGTCTACCTGACCTAAATCGCATAGTGGCAACAATAATTAGTAAATGATAATAAACATTGCCATAAGACAGATGGTTGCCACCAAAAGTATTGGTTGAGTCGGAGATAATAATATGAGCTATGGTAAGACGGTAGGGGCTGCCTGAAGCCTGTGATCGTGAAAATACTAACGAAAGAGTGAAAATGGAGAGGCTTCGCCCTACCGTTTTCTACTTTTCAGTGTTGATTCATTTGAGTTTGTTTCTTCGTCGATTCACTTGAAGTAGACTTTTGCTGTCATACCGTGTTTTTGGACTGTCCCTTTCAGTGTTTCGTTCCTGTACGAAGCATCTCCTGCGACGAGCATAAAAGTGTATCCAGATGAAAAAAAACCCCATAAACCTGATCATGTTTTGACATTTACACATACCGATCACAAGACATATAATAAGTTCTAGCCAGCATGAAGAATAAAAAGTACCTAGTTTCTTTGTTTAAAACCACGATGGCCGCCGTTGCAGCACGACAGGCAGCATAGTTCTCAGAAAAAACCATCTATGTGATCTAATAGTATGACACTCGCTTTCGGCTCGGAAGGTCCTGGGTTCGAGCCTCGCTCGGCGTATAGTTGAGTCCTTGGAAAAGGCTCTTTACTCATATTCTCTCATCGTACTCAGGTTTAAAATGAGTACCTGGTCGTTAACAGCGTTGTCTATGTTGGAATAAACTTGTCATATCGTCTAACAGGCGTCATGTCTCTTTCTACATTTTACTTGTTGCTGTTGGTCAGGGACCCCTTGTGAAGCGATTTGAGCACGTTTAGTGGATATTGCTCTATATAAAAGCTCAAGATGAAGTACTTGCCTGTACCTGAAACAATCAGCCCCACAGATCCTGAGCGTCACTCACACTTTTAACACAGACGATTGGAAAAAAAAGATATGGCGTTGTCATGTGCCGCAATTCAATTTCCTAATCTGCGTGTTTAAAAAAGGGTGATAAATGCTCGCAAACAATCGGGCTGATTGCTTCGGATAACAGACAATTAACTAAGACTGCTATGACTCAGAGCCCAGTCATCGTTAACTTACAGCCTGACACTAGAACCCTCTAGGACTTGTAGTTTGACGTCAATTTTTAGGTTTTTGCACCGTCGAGTGAGTTGTCGTTAGTAGAGCTGAAGGAAACAAGTGATACCATTGGTTGAACTATTGAATACAACTCACGATTTGTTTTCTTTTGCGGCCAAAGACTTGTCTTTTGACGTCATTTTTTTGGTCAGTGTCAGGCTATAAGTTCACGTGGCTACGCTAAGAGCCTTACCAGTGATATTGGCCTCCCAACGACCACAGACATGGCCATCTTAAGTATGTGCCTGTCGCCCAAAAAAATCAGCCTCACAGATTCTGAGCATAACTCACAATTGAAACACAGACGATTCATAAAAAGCACAAAATCGCCTGGGGTCGCAATGCAATAGGGTTCCATAGTGTGACGACATATCCTTCGTCATATAAATATTATTAATTAATTGGTTCTAAAGCTAAAGTTTTGGTCACAAAGGCAGACGCAAATATCTCCATCTTATCATATCTCCTTATGAAGTACTTCTCCGACGAGCATAATAATGATAATAAAAGTGATAATAATAGTGATAATAATAATAATAATAATAATAATAATAATAATAATAATAATAATAATAATAATAATATATATGATGATGATGATGATAAATAATAATAATAATAATAATAATAATAATAATAATAATAATAATAAATAATAATAATAATAATAATAATAATAATAATAATAATAATAATAATAAGAAGAAGAAGAAGAAGAAGAAGAAGAAGAAGAAGATGATGATGAAGATTTCCATTACAACAATGAGCCCATAAGGAATCTGTTTATCAGAACTGCAAATAAGTGCATGTCGGTTCAAACAGATTCTTAAATGTCGAAATGATGTATAAATGGAACTTGTAATGGAACAGCGACGATCGCTATCCTGAACGTTTTGTGGTATTGTGGTATAACACTCGCGGATCAGAAGGTCCTGGGTTCGAGCCTTGCTCGGCGCATAGTTCAGTCCTCGGAAAAGGCTCCTTACTCACATTCTCTCATCGTACTCATGTGTAAAATGAGTACCTGACCTTTAACAGCGTTGTCTCTGTTTTTCGTCTACAAATTACGTGTAGTTGTTAGTCAGGGACCCTTTGTAAAGCGCTTTGGGCATATTTAGTGGATATTACTCTATATAAAAGCTCAAGTTTTTTGTTTTTGTTTCTTTGGTTGTTTTGCTGGGAGGGAGCGAGGGGCGGAGGTATCATTTACTTCTAGTAATGCAACAAGAAACATGTTTGATATGGATTCTATATGCTGTCGACCTATTGCTGCATTCAATTCCATGCTTAGCAGCTGAATCAGTCAGGCACACAGATTGTGAGTATTTATCATAATATTGCATTGCGAAATGACATATGTTTTTGTTTTTTTCAATTGCCTATGTTAAAATTGTGAGTAGTGCTCATGATGATGGAAATTGATGATGATGATGATGATGATCATCATCATCATCATCATCATCATCATCATCGTCATTATCATCATCATCATCATCATCATCATCATCATTATTCATCATAACCAACATCATTATCTTCATCATCATTATTATTATTATTATTATCATTATTATTGTTATTATTATTATTATTATTATTATTATTATTATTATTATTATTATTATTATTATTATTAATGATAATAATAGTATTATATCATTATTATTATCACTATTTTTGAGCAATACTTTCATATCTTTGTCTCGAACTTTACGTATCTAATAAATGTTTCTATTATAACAGAAAGAAGAAAATAGATATTGTTGATTCATTATTATTACTTTGTACTTTGTGATCGTATTTTGTTCACACGCTATTTAAAAATTACAATTCGAATGCAGTGCTCAAAAGTGCAAGAATTATGTTGAATTACTAAGCGATGCAATGCTTACAATTGTGAATCTATCTGGTTGAACGACAGCTATTACAAAAAACAAATTATTTTTTATGAATGCAAGATTGACGTAATCATACGGAATAGAAGCATTAGCCATTGGAAGCCATAAGTAAGTTGTTTCATGCTACCTAAAATCAACATGGGCACATTTACAAGTCTGAAACCTAACTTAATTCTTTCCTTACCGATCTTTTTCAGTATTTTCCCAAAATGGTAGGCTAACCCAACAGAAAAATTGACTTTTTAAAACTCAAACAAGCTCTCTACAAAACAACTTTCTGTTCATATTAATTAAACAATGATTATTCTTCAAATTTTGCGATGTACAAAATAAATCTGAATAGGAAAAATGTATATTGTGTCGTAACAAATGTGACGATTTTGCTGCAGGTGGTACGGAGAGGGTTAAAGTGTTTGATCTGTAAGAAAGTTAGAGAGGTGAAGATATATATATATATATATATATATATATATATATATATATATATATATATATATATATATTTTATATATATATATATATATATATATATATATATATATATATATATATAAGAGAGAGAGAGAGAGAGAGAGAGAGAGAGAGAGAGAGAGAGAGAGAGAGTATGAATAATATTCAAAAAAAGGAACAGCATACATAAATTCCAATTTTTCTCTTTATTCAGATATTCACCATTTTGGGGTAACTCCACATATTATGACAAACATGCAAAAACGAGATTGAAACAATCAGGAACAATAATTAACGTCTGAAATGAAAGCAACAAAAATCTTTGTAGACTGACTGACATGAGACAAATAGGCCAAGGCGAGGGTACTGATAGCTCAGTTGGTAGAGCACTCGCTCCACAATCAAAGGGCGGAGATTGATCCCGGGTGCAGTCTATCGTTTTGAGTAAGCAATAAGTATCTTCTCCCGTTCTTCTGTATCGTTTCTTGACATGACCACGGACAACCCAGTTTAGATTGTATAATTTGGCAGCACGTTTTAGCCCATCCCTCCAGATATAACGAGATCGACCACTTTCACCATATCTGCATGGTCATACGACACCGTCTTTTCATCACCATGATTAGCCAATCTCTAGAGAAAAAGGAGAAAAACATGAACAGAAATCCCGTCTAGATCCAGCTCTAAAGCATGGGCGCTTGGTGTGGAATTGCCCAATACAAAAAAAAGCATGGATAAGGATATAATATACTATTTACTGGAACTGAAAGCTGCGGCCTCTCTTAGTAAAAAAATACCATTGAAAAAAGATACAACAAAGACACAAGAAATTTGAAACCTTTAGGGTGTGGAATTTCCCTGACATTTATGAATCTAAAATAGGCACAGCAAATTACTTAAGAAACCTAGAACGGGTTTGGAGGGAAATTTTACATTTTGCCATATTTGAAAACCATGAGTGTTGCACTTACCTTCAATGGGCCCATAAAAACTTGTAAAATTGTTAGAATTCAACAGTTGTAAAAGTTGCTGATTCTTGTGTTCAAACAGGAAATAGAAGTCAAAGGCAGTTAAAACTTTGAACAGTTGAACAGTTTCCAATTGTTTATTTTTTTTGTTATTGTTGTTGTTTTCTTTTTCCTTCTTTCTGCGAAGAACTAGATATAATGAATGTGGGTGTGGAATTCCCCCACCCTTACACTATACATGAAAGTAATGGGAGAGAACAAGCCCGTATGCAATGTCCAAGAATATGAGAGAATGGCAGAGTGAGTTAAGTTCTTTAAAATGTAATCAGAGACAAATTTCAACATCAAAACATTATATTTACTATGTTGAATTTAAAATCTTTGAACTATGTCTGCGTGCATTGTCACATAGTAATTTTAGGTATGATGACTATATTATATTATAATATTCACACACACACACACACACACATACACATACATACTCACACACACACAGATATATATATATATATATATATATATATATATATATATATATATATATTGAACGGTTATAGTCTGGATAATACAGTATAGTGAGAATTACTCATAAACGCGGATGGCAAAAAACAATAACAAACACCAGAGTGACGTCATCTTCGTTCTATCTATAGTCGAAAAGCTCTCTATATAAAATGAGACAAATAGTGAAATAAGCAAAACCTAACATCATAAGGAGACATTTGAATCCATTCAATTCTAACGTTGGAGAGAACTTGTCAGACAAATGATACAAACTGTCAAAACTCGTGTACACATGATATGCTATTTGAATGTCTGAGGACAGAACGAACACAACTATGGGGTTGATTTAACATGTAGTGGAGAAAATGTGTTCTTATTTTGGAGTGTTATCATTACCAGGATGATATTATTACAATTTGGAATATTAGATATTGTAAATCAGAGAGAGAGAGAGAGAGAGAGAGAGAGAGAGAGAGAGAGAGAGAGAGAGAGAGAGAGAGAGAGGTTATGATGGTCTTGAAGTATGACACTCGCTTTCGGATCGGAGGGCCCTTGGTTCGAGCCTAGCTTGACATAAAGTTGATTCCTTGGGAAAAGTCTCTTTACATACATTCTCTCGCCGTTCTAAGGTGCAAAATGAATACATGACCGTTAACAGTGTTGTGTCTGTCGGAAAAAAAATAATTGTATTATCGCCTAACAGGCCTCACGGCTCGTTCTACATGTTACGTCTTGCTGTTGGTCAGGGATTCTTTGTAAAGAGCTTTCAGCATATTTAGTGTATATTGCGTTATATCAACACTCAAGTTTAAATCTACACGCGTAGATTTAAATCTAATGTTTAAACAGTACCAACGGAATAACCTTATTTACAACAACGGGAGCTTAAATGACCTAAATAGTGTCGAAAGCGCCGTTAAACACCTAAAAAAAAATTATTTACAATAACTGGTATTACAGACCTGGCATGATTTATAATTAATAAAGAGGAAACTAAGGTAAACATTTGATAGTTCGACTCAAGACTAATATTCCTGAAGGGAATAGCTTGACTTATACCTGTAATTGTCATGATTTACAAAGGGCCCATGCGATGTTGTTCTAGTGTAAATTTCTCTGGTAGTTTAGGTGCTCTTTTCTCACGTCCCTTTTGCCGGATAATTGCCTTTATTTGTCTTTTAGACCATTCTAAATTGTCTTTTTTTATAACTTCCCTCAGAATGCAACACTATCGAAGGAATAAGATTCAGGGTCACTTTGGCCCCGGGTGGAAAATCCCTCTCACACTGAAGTTGCAAATTAATGATAAAACAGGAGCTCCAAATTATTTTAATCATTCATTTATTTTGGAAAGTCTTTCAATGACAATGTAAGATATTGTAGCGCGAGGAATATGGAATAGAGATAAACCGTCAAACATATGCACAATCGCTCCAAGAATCACGCCTCTTGTCTTAATTCAGAAAAGTGAGTGTCTTACCAAGTTGGGGTTCATTAATTTGTCCGAAGAACAACATGACAAGTATAGACCTAGAGCGTTCTTGGAGTGTTCTCTGTCCTGACATTAAAAAAAAAACAACAATTACCCAAGAATTTTACTTTATATATCGGTGAAATAAAATTACAGAAAGCATGCCCACAAGTCTTAAACATGAGGCTTTCAAGAGTTTTAAACATACCCAAAGCAGAGGGTAGAATTTTAACTCTCTCCTTCCCGATCATTTTCATTATTTTCCCAAACTGACAGGCTTACCCATCAGAAAAATTGATTTTTTAAACTCAAACAATCTCTCTACAAACAACTTTATGTTCTTATAAATTAAACAAATACCATTCTTCAAAGTTTATGATGTACAAAATAAATCTGAATGAGAAAAACGTATATTGCGTCGTAACAAATGTGACGATTTTGATGCAGGTGGTAAGGAGAGGGTTATAAGTATCTAATATCTGATATATGAAAAGTAGTCCTAAAGAGCTATGATGTTCATGGAGTCGGAGTTATCCCGGTTTCTATAGCGTGAAACACAATAGAAATTGCTTGCAACCCATTTGATAGGGCGCTTGACTATCGCAGAGAACTTTCCGCTAGGTCTAACAGACCCAACTATCTAATCACTGCTGAGTCCACATGGGGATCAGAAAGAATTCTCTCCTGCACCTGTGATCGATCAGAGTCCCTTCGTGTGTGAATATACCGGAAGAAAATATTCCAAGGAAGATTTGAAACTCCTTTGTAAAGCAATAAAAATTCTCCTTTCCCGATCGGTCTAGTAGCAGGCTGGGACAAGTTTCCATCAAATGGATAATTAAGCACTTTCGGACAGCGTACAAAGTAAAGCAAGCGACTATCTGACCTTTGGTCTTTGTCCTGGCAAAAACACATTAAACAATTTTTCTATTTAGATAAACGATATTTACCGATGAGTATTTCCTATACTCCTCAGTATCCTCGCTTCCAAAGAGCCTGGCTAAAATATATTTATCTCTTTCTTTGTGAGGCGCTATACTACAACGGTCTACGTATAGCTGGAAGTACTTTTAGAATATGGCTACTTAAAGATGTTTTAGGACTTACCTTCATTTAATATTTTTCTCAGGGTAAATAAATATTGAAACATTGAAAAAAAAACGATTTCTCAAGCCCTTTTTTTAAACAAATAAATTGTCTACCTTGAAAGTCCATAGCTCAACCAATTTTCAATTGCGTGTGTGTATGTGTGTGTGTGTGTGTGTGTGTGTGTGTATGTGTGTAAAATAAAGGATAAAACGTAGAGAATTGTTTATTATTTCACAACATAGCAATACGTTAATTTCCGTTAATTACGACAAATCGGCAATTTCTCTAGAGCAACTCACACTTATTATTTGAACATTACTTGCCATTTTCTCCTTAGTGAATGAGAGATTTCAGTGCCTGTTGATTAATGTGGTCTTCTACACCGTGACTGGCTTGGGGCTCCTTGCTTACATTCTCAGACCCGGGTGGTTCAGGAGATATAAAAAGGTTTGTGCCACCAGACTGTTTTACTTAAGTTTTCATCAAGAATAGTACAAACAAAACATGTGCGACTTACTTATCCGAACCAGCGACCACTTGAGCTCTAGCCCTTCGGTCTTGTGCCATGATGTAAAACTTAGAGGTCTTTTGTAGTTGTTCCAGTGAGTAAACATGTGCGACAAAATTATACTATTTAACCGAAATGACATATATATTTCATATATTTCATTTGAAGTGTCGCCTATGAAGAAAGATATTTTACAAGATTTTGATGAAATATTTTTTAAACAACCGGGGTTTTATATTTATTTCCAGCTTCTCCTTAAAAATCGCTGTATTTCATTATCAAAATTAGAACTCTGCTGGTACAATGGCGCCTATTACATCATGATAGATTGCGACCAAAAATAAGCGAAAATGACTAATGTATATCTATCTTCTTTTGCTCAAAACCTATCGTAACTTTGCAGTAGTGCCGCGCTGAAGACCGGTCCGGACCGCGGTCCGACGGTCTTTTAGCTGTGAACCGAAGATCGGTCCCAGAGGGGAAGATCGGCGGCGGTCCTCACTTCTTATCACCTTTCAACTAGTGCGGGGCGGTCCTTGCAAGGACCACGGTCCTACGGTCTCGCGCCATAGCCTACTACTTCCCCAGCGATTCGTTGCTTCGGTTGCCTATCTTCCACCAATCACCACCCATCCCACTTAATTAATCGCACCCACCCCCCTTTGCCATACACTAAACGACACAGACGACCATACAGGCAGACGACCACCAACCTCCACTTCCCAAACCGCCCTTTCGTGTGTGAGATGGGGGGAACAGGAGGCGCACGCCTTGGACGATTCCATTATACGGGGTAAATTTCAAAATTTACTACACCATAATGATCGCAATGACAATGATCTATGGTGAAGGCATGACCCCTCTTCTCTAATGGGTTATTGTTTGAAATGTATGTGACTACAAAAGATGTGTGTGTTTGTGTGTGTGTGTGTGTGTGTGTGTGTGTGTGTCGAACCTAGCAAGTAGCAAATCCGATTTTTTGTTTTCTTTTGTCCATCTCTTGTCACCACTCCTTTCTATCGCAGTGTTGTCATTTAAAATAATACAATAATATTAAAATTTCGTTTGGTGTTTTTACTAATCAAATAATATGAGTTTCATTAGTTTCTTCCTTCCAAAAAACCCAGTTATAACGTCTGAATTTTAAAAAAGTCCAATAGAATATTTGGGGACCCCGATAGCTCAGTTGATAGAGCACTCTCTTTATACGCAAAGGGCCAGAGATCGATCCCGGGTGCAGTCGATTTTTTTCTGAATCCCTGTCTACTCAGCAATGAATGGGTAGCTGAGTTTGTTAGATCTGGCGAAAAGTCACCATCGACCCCTCTTATCACCTCATCCACCCCCTCTTATTATAACTTCACGTCTCTCTCTTACTCTTCAATGCTCGCTGCCCTCTAATGTGTGTGTGTGGGGGGGGGGGGGGAGGGGGGGGGGGTAGGAGTTGCGTGTGTGTATCAACGCCACGAACAACTCGATCAACGCCTTGGGCGATGCCATTATCTCCGTTAATGGGGATAAATTTCAAATTTTATTAAATTATCGAAGTAACAATGAAGTACGGTGAGCAAATAAAGAAGGCATCACCCCTCTTCTCTAATTAGGTTACAATTTGAAATGAGTGTGACTACTCCGTGTGTTTTACTCCTGTAGGCCACGGTTTTCATCGTGTAGCGGTCTTTAACGGTTCAAGAATGAACGGACCGGTCCTTGCGGTCTTCATTTCCCAAGGACCGTAGGACCGTGGTCCTTAAGCTTGCCAAGGACCGCCCCGCACTACTTTGCAGGTCTTTGTTTGTGATATGTAGTAAAATTCATCTGGAATGTGTACGACCATTACTTTGGCCTATTGTCATTGACCATTAGGAATGTGTCCCCAACACACACATATTTTATGACTTGACACCGTGTGATGGACTTTACAAAGCGAACGATGTAGCGATAATATATATAAAAGCTCCAATGTATGATATTGGGTTACATTAAAAAGACTTAAGCATTTTCTAGAGCAATATCCACTAAATGTGATCAAAGCGCACTACAAGGGGTCCCATGCAAACAGTAACACTTAACATTTAGGACGATACATGACGCCTGTTAGGCGATCACTCCTGTAGGCGATATAACATTTTTTCCCGACAAAGACAACGCTGTTACTCATTTTACACCTAGGTACGGTGAGAGAATGTGATTAAGAGCCTTTTCCGAAGTATCAAATATGCGCCGCTCAGGGTGGGATTTGAATTCAGGACACTTTTTGGTTTACTACAAATCATTTGGTTTTCGTTGACGAGAGAAGCAAGCACCATCCAATCATCATCCTCATTATTATTATTATTATTATTATTATTATTATTATTATTTTATTATTATTATTATTATTATTATTATTATTATTATTATTATTATTATTATTATTATTATTATTATTATTATTATTATTATTATTATTATCATCATCATCATTAATATTATAATTATTGTGACAAAGACACAACACTGTATTCAAATTACGCTTGAGTATGCTGAGGAAATTTGAGTAAAGAGCATCCTCTAAGGACCCGCTGTTGTTAGACTCAAACTCAAGACCAACATTTCACCTGCCGAGGGTCAAATAGATAGACCTCAAATTAAATACCCCCTATAGACGATCAGGATTCATTCTGACTCTATTTACATTATAGGTGGGTCATGTGTCAGACATAATCCTTTACCCAGTAGTGTCCTGTGATGGTACCTCCGTGAAAGAGTGCGTCTGTGGTCACGGAGGTCTTGAGAAGGGAGGTTATAGGGATAGGGAGTTCGTCGTGGTGGATAGCGGTAAGTCCTCGTCGCCTTTCGCTGACATCATTACCATCATCATGGCTATATTATATATCATTAATCATCAACTTCACAAATATCAGCACTATGCTACTACACCACCACCAACAACAACAACAATTACTACTACTACTACTGCTACTACTACTACTACTACTACTACTACTACTACTACTACTACTACTACTACTACTACTTCTACTACTACTACTACTACTACTACTACTACTACTACTACTACTACTACTACTACTACTACTACTACCACCACCATTACTACTAATACTTCTAATACAACTACCACTTCACTACTACTACTACTACTACTACTACTACTACTACTACTACTACTACTACTACTACTACTACTACTACTACTACTACCACCACCACCAATACTACTACTATTACTACTACTACCACCACTACTTCTACATGAATTGGGAGATCTTCAGGTATAAGTACTGTGCGCACTGCTCTTCCTTTTCAACATCAATGATTTGATGTTTGACCTGACTTTCAATTCTAGACTATTTGTCGTCGATACCACTTGCCGAAACAAAATAACATCTTCTTTCGATTAAATAGCCCTCCAGGAAACCCTAGACCAATTGGCATTGTGGAAGAGTATATGGCACGCGTCATTTAATCCAGAAAAGTACTCTGTTGTACCCATGTCTAAACGCCAGTTTGATCAACTATCCAACTCCTACCTCCATGGACAAAAACTTTAAGCAGTCACCCACACCAAATACCTTGGAATGACCCTCAGTAAGAGGCATGATATGGGACCATCACATACAGAACATCACAAACAGAGCCAAAAATAAAATAAATTAAAACAAGTAACTAAGCTACAAAATGAGTCGCAGACGCAAAGCGTACGTCCACTCCATGAATATGCAGG
>NC_088370.1:23140588-23160588 GCF_034508935.2 Berghia stephanieae | reverse complement strand
AGCTTTAGAGGTGACTGGTGGGGCGCTAAGGTTTCTTCTGTTATATGGGACAGGCCGTTTCATTCCAGTAGTTTCAGTGTATCGCTTGTAAGATTCCACTCTGTATCACTTGTAGCCAAACAACCGATTGCTTGTTCACCCGATACATATTGGGTCAGTAACTGATGCAGGTTTGGTTAGTAACCGATCTGTGAAAATGCCGGAGCAAATATTTGACTAGTTTGCAACATTTTAACATTCCTATGAATAGTGGGGTCGTGAGGGATTTCAATTAATACCCTTGACATCACCACAGATTTAGAGTTGTGTTAATCAGTAATTTAATTAACGGTTTACATGAAAGTAGTGGGATGGGGAAAGATATGTATCATGAGAGCATACTAATCAATGCATATAAATACTAAATAGAACTATCGTGTATTAGCGATAGCATCTTAGTAAATGTAATTCGTGTAATGTAATTCATTCATTTGGAAGGCATACATACAGACAATAATATATACATATATAAATATACAGATAAAGATAGTGAATGAATATTTTATAATAACACGAATTATCATTTACTGTTAATGAGTTATTGATTTTTGTTATTTTAGCTTGTGTCTACTTACGGCCAGGCGAAACACAATATTAATTATCACTCCTACACACACTAGTTTAATTGGGATTAATTAATTTTAACACAATGTATGTCTATCACCCACCCTCATTCACACATGTTTCTCCCTAAAAAGAATTTTTGAGTTTCCTGTAGAAGTAGTGAGCTCTAAACATTTTTAAATGGGAGAGAGCGATATTGATCACTGTCATAGTTTAAATGTATTTCTCTCAGGACTTGGTGAATCACAAGAAACAAATAATATTCCAGGATTTGGGCTTGTCTGGCCCATTACTGGTTGTTTCTTTAGACCAATCGTGTTCTGTGTGTCATCGCTGTAGCGTCTGTAATCTTATTAATTCCCAAATAGGTCGGTTATGTGTGCCAGTTACAATAACGGTCAAACATATGGTCTATCTCGCCTAGCATCAAGGTGTGAATTGAAGCAGTTTCAATGCGGTGTCAACTCCGTAGCTATAACACATGGCCTTTTTTAATTGTGCCTAGGGCGATAAAGATTAACACATAGCGACGCTGTGAAAGTAGGTATTGAGAATATGTTTTGATTTATTTATAATCCTGGGAAAGTTGAGAGCGATTGAAATGTATCACTACACTCAGGACGGACGGGTGTACTTGGATGTGGTCAGAAGTAGGATGTAGTGGAATTGTATTATGGTTTCCAAGAGAGTCCCCCCGCCCGAATGCTTCGACCAAGTACCCGTTTTTCTCAAACGCCAAAGAATGTTTGCTATCAAATTCGTAACTCTTGGGGTCAAATGACATCTTTGGGTGTCTGTTAATATCATTAGAATACATTTAAGGGACTCAACTGATTCGTTAGCAGGGTAAGCCAATTTTCGCCTGTACGCCAATTTCTAGTGCCGCGCTGAAGACCGGTCCGGACCGCGGTCCGACGGTCTTTTAGCTGTGAACCGAAGATCGGTCCCAGAGGGGAAGATCGGCGGCGGTCCTCACTTCTTATCACCTTTCAACTAGTGCGGGGCGGTCCTTGCAAGGACCACGGTCCTACGGTCTCGCGCCATAGCCTACTACTTCCCCAGCGATTCGTTGCTTCGGTTGCCTATCTTCCACCAATCACCACCCATCCCACTTAATTAATCGCACCCACCCCCCTTTGCCATACACTAAACGACACAGACGACCATACAGGCAGACGACCACCAACCTCCACTTCCCAAACCGCCCTTTCGTGTGTGAGATGGGGGGAACAGGAGGCGCACGCCTTGGACGATTCCATTATACGGGGTAAATTTCAAAATTTACTACACCATAATGATCGCAATGACAATGATCTATGGTGAAGGCATGACCCCTCTTCTCTAATGGGTTATTGTTTGAAATGTATGTGACTACAAAAGATGTGTGTGTTTGTGTGTGTGTGTGTGTGTGTGTGTGTGTCGAACCTAGCAAGTAGCAAATCCGATTTTTTGTTTTCTTTTGTCCATCTCTTGTCACCACTCCTTTCTATCGCAGTGTTGTCATTTAAAATAATACAATAATATTAAAATTTCGTTTGGTGTTTTTACTAATCAAATAATATGAGTTTCATTAGTTTCTTCCTTCCAAAAAACCCAGTTATAACGTCTGAATTTTAAAAAAGTCCAATAGAATATTTGGGGACCCCGATAGCTCAGTTGATAGAGCACTCTCTTTATACGCAAAGGGCCAGAGATCGATCCCGGGTGCAGTCGATTTTTTTCTGAATCCCTGTCTACTCAGCAATGAATGGGTAGCTGAGTTTGTTAGATCTGGCGAAAAGTCACCATCGACCCTCTTATCACCTCATCCACCCCCTCTTATTATAACTTCACGTCTCTCTCTTACTCTTCAATGCTCGCTGCCCTCTAATGTGTGTGTGTGGGGGGGGGGGGAGGGGGGGGGGGGGTAGGAGTTGCGTGTGTGTATCAACGCCACGAACAACTCGATCAACGCCTTGGGCGATGCCATTATCTCCGTTAATGGGGATAAATTTCAAATTTTATTAAATTATCGAAGTAACAATGAAGTACGGTGAGCAAATAAAGAAGGCATCACCCCTCTTCTCTAATTAGGTTACAATTTGAAATGAGTGTGACTACTCCGTGTGTTTTACTCCTGTAGGCCACGGTTTTCATCGTGTAGCGGTCTTTAACGGTTCAAGAATGAACGGACCGGTCCTAGGACCGGTCCTTGCGGTCTTCATTTCCCAAGGACCGTAGGACCGTGGTCCTTAAGCTTGCCAAGGACCGCCCCGCACTACCACTACCAATTTCTTGGTTCCTACTTTGCTTGTTGTCAAAAAATGTTTACCATTACTTTATGTGTCATCCTACCAATAGTCAATCGACCACCTGAATTGTATCAAGATGTGTCACAAAGCAAGACGTTGATTGAGATCAATGATTATTTTAAAACTTAGACACGTAAGGATTGTCTTAGTGGAGACGGAGATTGAGAGAATAATTTTTTTCGAATAGCCACTGATCCTGAGCTACAACTATAATTTTAATCCAGACGATTGTTATCAGGTGTTGCGATGCAATTCCATCATCAGTGTTTCAAACTATTCTCACAAACGGTGGGACCTCTCTCTCTCTCTCTCTCTCTCTCTCTCTCTCTCTCTCTCTCTCTGAATCTCTCACTCACTCCTTCAAGCACACACACACACACACACAAACACACACACACACACACACACACATTTAAATATAAACAAACGTTCTTTGTAAATATTTTATAACCATGTGCCGTACTTATAATCAGAATAAATCTGACCCTAAATTTCTTGTCGAATGAAAGTGGGAGTGAAACTTCTTTTATTCATTCTCTTTCATTAATTGTATTGTGAATGTCACATCATTGACAGCATTCTAGCGAAATTAAATTGTTCTGTTTTGATATTTCATACAGAGATATCATCCGTTTAAGCAGAACTCCATCACCATAACACACACTAATAGAGAGGCCATACGAGTGTAGGAGCTGACTAACTGTGTAAAACGCCTAGGCGGTCGGGAGAATATTTCATATATTACATAATCTTAAAATACAATTAAAATTTGATTCTCCCCCTAAGCGACCATTACAGTTCCTTGGTGGTGTTGCAATGTGGTTTGCGTATGCTTTACCTTAATCATTTCCACTTTTGATTTCAGGGAAAGAAGTGGATGACTGGTTGAGGACATTCCTCCATCCTAAAGGGAAAAGCAACTACCAGCTCTGTAGACGAAATGATATGATGAGGTGGCGGGCCCAGAGGCAATTTGGGGAGGAAGATATGACGTCATTTGAGAAGGAACTGGAAAACATATTCACAGATTTCGACCTCTCCGATTTAGAGGAGATGAAGTTCAGTAGTGATGAGGAAACCAGAAAGATCAAGAAGAAAAGTAGGGGCTACAAAGACAAAAAGAAGAAGACGATGCTGAAGAGGAAAAATGATAATAATGATTATAGGGATAATGGTGCTAACGGACATTCGTGGCGGCACCCATTCAAGTTCCATGGGAAAGGTGGAATAAACAGTGGTATAACTTTTAGGCGGAGCAATATTAAAAGGGTTGCTCGTAAAACATGTGTTGTTAAAAATGATAGTGGTCGGCATGGCTCAGGTTTGGTTCGTGGCTATAGATGTGATTCTGGTGGTGGTGGTGGTGGTGGCGGTGGTGGCTGTTGCAGCAATGGTCATCTGACTTTTGGTACAGGTGGTGTGGTAAGAAGAAGTCCTGGTTGTAGTAGTGATTATCCTTCTGTTGGTGTGGACCGTGGCAGTCAACGCAGTTTTGGTAATGTTGCCGCTGCTGCTGATGCTGGTGGTGGTGGTGGTGGTGGTCGTGATCATCGTCGTTATGATAATTGTGGTCGTTGTAGAGATGGCAGCGGTGGTAGTTGTGATCGAGGTGGTTGGGGTCAGGATGGATTTATTGGTGGTAGTGCTGGAAGTGGTGGCAGCAGTAATAAAGATTGTCCATGTGAATATGGTGCTTGTGATGGTAGTATAAATCGTGGCGGCAGTAAACCAGGTTTTGGTCGCGGTGCTTGCAGTGACATTGGCAGTGGCGTGATTAGTGTTGGTTTTAGTCGATGGAGCAGAGGAATGGAAGATGATAATAGAAATGCTTATGTTGACAAGATTCCTCCGGGGTTTCAAGAACAGGATCCAACTCCGGAGACCTCGAATGGTAAAGCGGTAGTAGATAACGCTTTTAGCTTTGGTCGGGATAGGAACGAATCAGATAATGAAGACGACGCCAACGCTGAAGACGACGATAACGACTATGATTTAGGTGATAATGATGATAATGACGATGATGATGATGATGATGATGATGACGACGACGATTCGACGGCAATGGATAGCGAGAGTAGTGAAAGTTTACCAAGACAAGGAGTTATCACAGTGCATACCGAGGCCACTATGAACGCTGTGAATGAAATGGTGAGATGTTGGAATCAAATGAAAATACGAGGAACATAGCTATTTTTTATGATTATCATAATAATTTTTTGCTTGCGAAATTCATTTAATTGAATTAGTTCTGGTTTCTTGTTAATAATAATTCAATGTCCAAATTAGATTATTTATTTTTTAAAAGTACTCTTAAAAGTTACACTCACAAAACTTTACGTGATCTCAATACTTAGCAAAAAAACTGCTCTATTCCTTAATTATTTCAAAAAATTAGATTTCATGTTTCTCGAAGATATTTCGTCAGCATGTCGAGGTGCTTTTATAAATTATGACAAAAAATACAAAAGTAAAGGATCTAACAACAATAGAAATGGCACCAAACCTAAAACATATAGTAGAGGCAATGACCGAAAAAATGTGGCTTTATATTATTTTATCCTTGGGTAAAACACATACACAACTGCCTCACTACATTATGTTGTGATTGAGACCTGGCTATACCCAATGACTGATGTTGTAGGTTGTAGGCCTATAAAGCAATTCATATATAATGAGGTTTGCACTGCAGGAACAGGCTTGCCAGATGCTTATAACATGGAGAGGCCAAATCATTACTCAAAAGGGCCAAATACGAGGTCCTTGGGGCCAAACACACCTAACCCCCCCCCCCCCCCCTCCCCTCCTCTTAGCCATCGAAAAACTCATGTTTTGTTAAGAAATATATTCTTCCCCTGGTGCTTTTCCATCTTTTTTTTTCCGTGTGTATTTATTTATTTTTTGCATAACTAGAAGTAAACAGAATAGGGAAGAAAAAAAGGGAGTTATGTATCTATTTTGAATTATTATATTTACAATATAGTATAGTATTAGGTATATTTCTATCAGAATACCCTACCTCCAAGATCCTACTTCAGTTTTCATGAAGTTGGAGAAGATGATGTTGATTACATCAAGTTCGAGAAGACGATCCTGTCTTCTGAATTATTCTCTGGTTTGCTTTCCAAGTCTTGGTCGGGTGGTGTTTGGTAGTAAATATTCGAATTAAACAAAGATAGCATTTGTTCAGACACTTCAAAATCTTTGCAATACTTTTCTCCAAATCTTAAGACTGTTCTAACTCTCAAAATTGCATTCAACGTTTTGTTCTCCATTCTATTACGGTATTTGGTTTTCACGCAAGTAACTGAAGAAAATATTCTCTCACAAATTGCATTACTCACTGGTGCTGTGTGGCATACCAGAGCATAATCTGCTAGTTCTTTAAAAGGATGCTCCCCCAAACTGTTTTCACATTTTGACACACCTGGCCAAAAATTCACAGGATCGGTTTGGACCTCCCCATTGAAGACAGGTTCTTTAACCCTCTCAACGTGTAATAACTTTCGGTATTGCTCTTCAGCCCCGATGTAATCCTCCAATAAATAATGCATTGGCAAGTCATTGTACAGAGATCTCAGCTGAGATAAGGCGGTTGACGGGCTCAATACAGACAGGCTACTGAAGATGGCTCTGGCCGGGGGCAATCTTTTCTCCACTTGTGAAATTGTCTCAATGAGAAAGCTGTGGCATCTCTTATTTAGCCCACGTCATTTACCATTGCTTGTTGATGCCTAGCTGACTGTCGTCAGTCGTTTGTCTTTTAGGTAGCCTACTGATAGTATTATTATCATCGAGAGTTTCAGTATCGATACACAGTGTTCCAACGATATTATATTGCAGTAAAGAATGCTACTCGATGTGTGTGTATAAGGTAGCCTAGCGTCGTGGAGTCCATGGACTCCACACATAGAATTCTGAAACTATGTCCGTAATTTTTTTTAATTGAAACTGGGAGCCAGGGGCCAGAATGGGCCAGATATAATTTCAGTGGAGCCAAATTTGGGGCAAGGGGCCAAACACAATTTAATGGGGTCAAAAGACTGGTCATGGGACCAAATGGCAACCTGCTGCAGGAAAATTGATATCTTTATCTGCATGTCGTATTGGGAGGACACATGAAGCATTGGGAAGCGCAGCGAGCAGTGTGGAAATACGCCACACAAATGTTCACACCCACGCACCCACCCACCCACACACACACACACACACACACACACACACACACACACACTGATTATTAGAATTATTTTCACCCATTCTTCTTCGCAAACTTGTTTCAATTCTTTGATATTGTTGGGTTTCTTACATTCACTTTTAACTGTAGTGTTTTTAAAGATTTTTAAATCGGACTTTTATTTCAGATGACTGACTAGGCCACTCCAAAACTCTAATCCTATTATCTACAAACCACCTCCTTGTTATTTTTGCTTTGTGTTTTGGATCATTGTCCTGCTGGAACACAAAATCACAGCCGTGCCCCAAAGCGGTGGTACTTTAAACTTTAAACGAGATGTGTGGATAACATCGTCGTGTATTTTGCTGGTTCCAGTTTATCCGTCAATAATTTCAATTTTCACACACCCATTTGCAGACATAATACCTTAAATTATCACATTTTTACCCGCAAATGTCACAATGTGGATTTTTTTTTTTTTAATTTGTGTGTGCATTTTCCCTCCACATACGTATACGCATGTTTCCACAGAGTAGCTCCATTTTTTGTGTGTTTCATCTGACCAAATTACTTTCTTCCAGAAATAATTAGATTCACAATGATATCTATTAACAAAGTTCACGCGCTCTTGCACATATTCACATTTCAGAAATGGAGTCTTTCTTGGTGATCTAGAGCTCGAACCACAACGATTTAACGATCTCTTGATTGGCTTTTATATCCGTATTCTTCAACACTTTTTGGATATCTGAACGAGTCAAAACTGTTCTTTCATTACAATACGGGGAATGTATCACACATTGACAACAGTTAATTTATGACGCCGTCCAGTCCTTTGAATATTTCAGTTCTATCCTTTTTTTTCTTCTAAAGACTGTACCAACTGTTCTTACAAGCAAATTAAAAATTGAAGCTATTTCCCTGAACCCCTTTTCAATCGTTATGCCTTCATATGATGTCTTGTTACAAGTCATTAGAAAAATTCTTTTGTTTTAGCCATTTTATAAGAAGATTGAGAAAAGGGAGCTATAGAGTGTGTTAGAGTTCTTATATATATATATATATATATATGCTAAAACAAACATACCAACAAAGGAAACTAATGCCCTTAATAGTGGATCGACAACTATCCTTTTTCGGACACATAGTAAGGAAAGATAAGAATGAATACCTGGCAAGTTGTGGAAAAATACCTGGTAAACGCGCCGGGGAGACAAAGAAAAACACTCATAGACCAACTGAAGGGCTTCACCATCCTAACAATCCAAGAGCTGTTTGAAAAGGCAAGAGACAGGGAGGAATGGAGAGAGATAATTCATGCAGTATCCGAAGCCTGGACCAGGCATGGAACCTAGAAGAAGAAGAATATATATAATAAAAACAAAAACCATGAAATAATTGTTCTCAACTTTTTGGTAAAAGGCGCTATTTATAAAATATTTCAAGTATATTTATGATCGATCTCATCAGGATGTGAAAGTGAAAGTAAATTGTTTTATCATTCTTTATCGACTTCGCTGTTATGTGGTTTTCTTAATGACGTAAAAGGTGTTTGTTTCTATGTCTGCATGAAGATGTTAGTTCGTTTCTTCTGTTGAGTGTTGCCATGTTCGGTTTTGTGATGATGTAGAATTTTTCTTCCAAGCAGAGGTTGCAAATCTTAGACGAGGGGAGTACGACTGTGCTCTGGAGGTGATTTTCCATGTAATGCTGTCTTGTATGTTTTTCTTTGAGGTTCCAAATGTGTTCGCTTAGTGTAGTAGAATGTCGTTTGTGTATGTTTTTGAAGGAAGTGTTATGCAAGTTGTATCTGGTTTTGAATGAACACTCAGTGAGGCCAATGCATGTTTCGTGTTTTGGTGTGTCTGGGTGTGTAACTATGGCTTGAAAAATCACGTTCAACTGCCGTTTAGTGAGATTGTTGCCTGGGTCCTGCAGTTGCATTTTTTCTCTAGGTTGTTGTTGGGCTGAGCTGGCTGTGATAGTTTTCGTTTGTTGTTGGAGGAAATACTGTTTTGTATGTTTGGCATGTAGGTGTATACTATTTTTGATGGTGGTTTTGTTCATGGTGGGATGTAGGACATGACCTGGAGGGAACATTTGTATTGAAGAATCCGTTACCTATAGAGGTTGTCACGTTCTTGCTGTAGTGTGGGTTGAACCATGTTATATTTCGTTTTCGTTAGGGTGGTTATGGTCTCTTCTTCATTTTAGTTTATAGTCATAGCCACTTTTTGTAGTGCGTCTGTGTATGGTGGGATTGCTTCGCTGACTATGTTGTTTGTAGAGTTGTTAGATAGTCGTTTGTTAATGCTCTCTGGGATGTTTTTATTATAGACGGCGGGTGGTCGATATATCTATGGACGTACAATGTTGTTGGGTTTTGAAAATGGTTGGTAGGTGATGTTGTTCAGGTTGATAGTGATTATAGGAAATCGAATGTCTTTTTGTTAGCATCGAAGGCAATTTTTAAGATTGTTGTCCTGGAAGATTTTACTTATTTTTATCTTTATAATTTCAGTCTGCCTCGGTCTTTTATTGCACAATGCGAGCCCGTCGTCACTGTTTAGTCCAATGTTTATATCAAGATGTGGCAGCTGGACGAGCTCGCATGTTTCTGCTCCGTCGTAGCTTCCCGTGGTGACATTGAAGTTGGTGGATTTTTGTCCATGCTACTCCATTGTTGTATAGTGATGTGTTCTTCGAGTGCAGGATGATAATATGGGTTTCTTCTTCGATGATGCTGTCAAACATTTTCGCGAATTGTAGTGCTTTGAGGAGTAGGATTTTGGTGGTTGAAGGGTAGAAATTACAGATATCAAAGATGATAATAACAATAATAATAATAATAATAATAATAATAATAATAATAATAATAATAAAATAATAATAATAATAATAATAATAATAATAATAATAATAATAATAATAATAATAATAATAATAAATAATAATAGATCTTTATTGTCCATAAATATGGCAATTTGTCATTTAGTTACACTTGTTATAACGTTAAACGATAACTGTAACATTGAACAGATATTTCACTCCTACTTATTTTCTCTCTCTCTCTCTCTCTCTCTCTCTCTCTCATTCTCTCTCTCTCTCTCTCTCTCTCTCTCTCTCTCTCTCTCTCTCTCTCTCTCTCTCTCTCTCTCTCTCTCTCTCTATCTTCCTCTCTTTCTTTCACACGTGCGATATACACAACATAAACATATTCATTTCGTGATTGCATATTGTCGTGTTTGCTTTCTCTGTTTCTGTACCAGTAGATAACTTCAGCGATGTTTCTCCATTGGTTGAATTCGCTTTCCTTGATGATTTCTGTCTAAGATCTGTCTGCTTATTTTTCCGATTTGTGACTTGCATGAGTTTGTGAGTCGGCATTAGATGTAAGCAAACAGATCTTAGACAGAATAAACACATTTGGAACCTCAAAGAAAAAAAACATACAACACAGCATTACATGGAAAATCACATCCAGAGTACAGTCATACTCCCCCTCTTCTAAGATTTGCAACCTCTGCTTGGAAGAAAAATTCTACATAATCACAAAACCGAACATGGCAACACTCAACAGAAGAAACAAACTAACATCTTCATGCAGACATAGAAACAAACACCTTTTATGTAATTACGAATTACCATAACAGGGAAGCCGAAAAAGTACGATAACACAACAATCTACTTTCACTTTCACTTCCTGATGAGAGCGAATGTTTGAAATAATATTGTAGAAATTGATCATGATTATGCTTTAAATATATATATATATATATATATATATATATATATATATATATATATATATATATATATATATATATATTATTTTAATATTTACCACAATGTTTGAGACAGTCTACATTAATGTTTCAGGCCTAATTAGCCATCGTCAGGACTGAGTTGGTTTGTTGACTGTGTTTTATATATATATTATATATATATATATATATATATATATATATATATATATATATATAATATATATATATATACGTGTGTGTGCTCGTGTCCCTCCTTTTTTGTTTCAAGTTGGAGGTCAAGCCCCCACTGGATGCTGGTCATTTCAGAGCTAATATTGTCATTTCCGGTTGTCGTGAGTTTGCAGAGCTAGAATGGGAAATGTTGCGTATTGGAAAAGTGGCAAAGCTGAAGATTCAAGGTCCTGATAGAAGGTGAGTGTACAATTTAATCCCAACACGTGAGAAAGCAATCAATTGGTGATACAAACATCAGGAGTATCTTCATTGTCAATTAATAATAACTTTGCGAAATGAAATCATAAATGAACACAGACATACACACACACACATACACACACACACACACACAAACAGACACACAAACATACGCACACTTACACATAGACACATTCCCTCAACATTATTGTTATTAACTTGCAACTTGTTCGGAATTAACAAGTTTTTGCTTGTATACTTTGTATGGGCGTTATGCATTGCTTGGACCCTTCTACACATGGGACTTGTTAGATTCTGAGGTCAGTTTTGGTTATATTTCACCCCAAATGGCAAACTTTCAAATAGATCATCCGAATTGAGGGCTAAGTCATACCTCTTCTTCATCTCGCCCCACAAATTGTTATGGACTTTATATCAGGATGACAGGGGAGAGAATAGCGGACAACACAAGTACTCTTCTGGGTTTACTCCCCACTGGTGTCCACCTCCTATATTCCCGGCTTCACTCTCCACTGGTATCATCATCTCCCTAGTCCCATGTTCATTCACCGTTTGGGCCCACCCCCTATGGTCTCAGGTTTATTTCCCCCTGGTGCCCCCTCCGATAACACGGTCTCAATTCCCATTGGTATCCATCTCCCATGGTCCCAGGTTCATTTCCCTTTGATACCTCTTCTCATAGTCCCAGGTACACTCCCCACTGGTGTACAATTCCATGACTCCCTGGTTCACTCCACACTGCTGCCCACTTCCCATAACATTGGGCGGGTTTCATAACAAACAAACACCCTCCTCCTCTTCCCATAGTCCCAGGTTCACTCCCCACTGGTGTACACTTCTCATAACTTTGTTGGGTGTCGTTCGGTTTTGGCGGGTCTCGTAAAAAAGAAACATCCCTGAGAAGTGCTTTAGATTGGGGTGGAAAAATCATATTGTTGATGAAGCCTTTTGACTGATCTTCCTCTTATGTTTGCTCACATTCAAAATCTGCAGATAATTCAATTCCAAGATATGGATGATTTTGCACTGGGTCAGGGCTGTACCATTGAGGCGATAAATGTAATTTGAGTTCTTTTTAACGCTCATGATGTGGCATTTTTGGTCGTTAAGACACATGCCTCAGTTTTGTGACCACGTTTCTAGCAAGTCTATGTCATTTTGCAATATTATGATATGATCTTGGTATGCTTTAATCTCTCTGCAACTTAAGGCAATTTTCAGCAAATGTTATTACTTTTGAATTCACGCTGCTTGGCAAGTCGTTCATGTGGCACAGGAATCACGGAGCTCCCAGAATAGTTTCTTGTGGCACCCCCGAGATAACGGACACTTCATCGGATGTTTTGTTCTAGAATAGCATGTTTATTTGCCGTTTGGTGAGAGGAGGTTTATTATCTATTTATGTCTTGGACCTTTTATACAGGACTTTCTGTTGTGGCACAGTATCGAATACATTGGAGAAGTCTAATATGCCTATGTCACCTTGAGTGCCCATATTTTGGGGTAGACCATCTGTTGTTATGAGAAGCTAAGTTTTGCAATAGTACCTTAAGTCATTGTTTATTGTTGTCCTCTAAATGGTTTAGGATATGTCTACATATCAAATGCTCTAATAAGCTCAGAGATCTTAAAGACATTCTATCTAATACCGCAATAGGCTGTATGGATCTCAAATTGTGACCAAGTGTGTTTAAACCGCATTTTGTCGGGATGGTTCTGATTGTTATATGTTGAATTTGAAGTCATGATAATATTTGGCTAAAGTTTATATGTTTTATTAAGACCAACAGAAATAGAAAGTTGATTGAAGAGACAGAAATTAAAAATTTCCAATTGTTTCAAGTCATTTTTACTTTTCAATCTCTTTTTTTTACACCAGGTTTGACTCAACAATTTTACCTGTGGCTCACATTTCATATCATTCAAGTCGCAACATTTACGCTCAACAACAGCAACAACAACAACAACAACATCAACAACAAAAATAACATTAACCACAATAAAAACAACAATAACTACAACAACAGCAAAACAACAACAATAACGATAACAATAACAAAAAACAACAACGATAACAACAAAAACAACAGTAACTACAACAACAGCAAAACAACATCATGATGAACAGCAACAAAAACAGGAAAAACTGAAAAAAAACCCAACAAAAAACCCCCAAAAAACAATAACAATAACAACACCAATTAGAAAAAAAAACATTAACAAAGAAAACATTATAACAACAACAAGCATAAAGAGCAACAACAACAATCATTTTTTTTTAAAAGAATATAAAATCAAACTAACAATATCCTCTTTATTGATCTAGATGTCTGGAGCCGTTCCACAACAAAGACAAAAACATCTACCGCAGCGAGATAGAGCCTCTGCCCAACCTGTATGACAAGTGTTGTATTCCTGGGGTGTCGCCGGCGCCTTTAGTGGGCATTAAGACGACGGTAGTGACAGAGGGTCGAGTCCTGGTTGGGGATCCTGTATACGCACTGGATTCGAGGCCAGCGTTTGGATAACTGTTTGGTTTTCGTTTATATTTTCAGAGTAATAAAATTCTATACTATTCCTGCTAAACGTGTGGTAGTACTTCAGTTATCTATTCATGTGCCAGATCTGATGCATCTATTAACGATACAAAGTTGCCTTTATCACCTCTATCGGTACCCTTCTTATCTTTCATCCAATCTCTCAGTCACCCACTGATATACCCTCCTGTCATCCACCTTCCATTCATCCACTATCCAGTTATACACTATCCAATCAGTCACTTTCCAGCCATCCATTCTCTTGCCATCCACCTTAGTGGTTTTGGAAGTTGAAAGTAAAAAATCCAGTCTTCCAACCTCCAAACATCCATCCTCCAAACACCCACCTTCTTGTCTCCACACTCTGGTAAACCATCCTCCAGTCATCCATCATCCAATCATCCACCCACAAATCACTGATCCTCCTGTCATTCACTCTATGGAAATCCATCCTCCTGTCGTCCATCCTCCAATCATCCACCCTCACGTCATCCACCCTATGATCTTTCAGTCTCTTGTCATCCACCCTCCTGCCACCCACCCTCTAATCAACCATCCTCCTGCTATCCACCCTCCAGTCATCCATCCTCCTGCCATCCACCCTCCAGTCATCCATCCTCCTGCCATCCACCCTCCAGTCATCCATCCTCCTGCCATCCACCCTCCAGTCATCCATCCTCCTGTCATCCACCCTCCAGTCATCCATCCTCCTGCCATCCACCCTCTAATCAACCATCCTCCTGCCATCCACCCTCCGATCATCTATCCTCCTGCCATCCACCCTCCGGTCAACCATCCTCCTGCTATCCACCCTCCAGTCATCCATCCTCCTGCCATCCACCCTCCAGTCATCCATCCTCCTGTCATCCACCCTCCAGTCATCCATCCTCTTGCCATCCACCCTCTCATCAACCATCCTCCTGCCATCCACCCTCCAGTCAACCATCCTCCTGCCATCCACCCTCCGGTCAACCATCCTCTTGTCATCCACCCTCCTGCCATCCACCCTCCTGCCATCCACCCTCCAGTCATCCATCCTCCAGTCGTCCATCCTGCTGCCATCTACCCTCCTGCCATCCACCCTCCAGTCAACCATCCTCCTGCCATCCACCCTCCAGTCGTCCATCCTGCTGCCATCCATCCTCCAGTCATCCATCCTCCTGCCATCCACCCTCCTGCCATCCATCCTCCTGCTATCCACCCTCCAGTCGTCCATCCTGCTGCCATCTACCCTCCTGCCATCCACCCTCCAGTCATCCATTCTCCTGTCATCCATCCTCCTACCATCCACCCTCCTGTCGTCCATCTTCCTGACATCTACCCTCCGATCATTCATTCCCCTGTCATTCACCCTCCAATTATTGACCTCTTGCCATCCACCCTCCAGTCATCCATCCTCCTGTCATCCACCCTCCAGTCATCCATCCTCCTGCCATCCACCCTCTAATCAACCATCCTCCTGCCATCCACCCTCCGATCATCTATCCTCCTGCCATCCACCCTCCGGTCAACCATCCTCCTGCTATCCACCCTCCAGTCATCCATCCTCCTGCCATCCACCCTCCAGTCATCCATCCTCCTGTCATCCACCCTCCAGTCATCCATCCTCTTGCCATCCACCCTCTCATCAACCATCCTCCTGCCATCCACCCTCCAGTCAACCATCCTCCTGCCATCCACCCTCCGGTCAACCATCCTCTTGTCATCCACCCTCCTGCCATCCACCCTCCAGTCATCCATCCTCCAGTCGTCCATCCTGCTGCCATCTACCCTCCTGCCATCCACCCTCCAGTCAACCATCCTCCTGCCATCCACCCTCCAGTCGTCCATCCTGCTGCCATCCATCCTCCAGTCATCCATCCTCCTGCCATCCACCCTCCTGCCATCCATCCTCCTGCTATCCACCCTCCAGTCGTCCATCCTGCTGCCATCTACCCTCCTGCCATCCACCCTCCAGTCATCCATTCTCCTGTCATCCATCCTCCTACCATCCACCCTCCTGTCGTCCATCTTCCTGACATCTACCCTCCGATCATTCATTCCCCTGTCATTCACCCTCCAATTATTGACCTCTTGCCATCCAACCCCAGCCATCCATCCCTCATACTGCCAAGAAGAAAAAAAAAAGAAGAAGAAGAGGAAGAGTTTTTTTTTTTTCCAAAGTGCCTTTTCAGATGAAATTCAGCTCTACACTTGTCATTATTTCTCTTCCTACACCTTGTCTTTCTTCTATTTTTTTATGTCACCACTATTTTTTTTCCATCAACATTCCTTGAAATGAATTCGTATCATGTTGAAACCGTTTATATTTGTGACCCTTCGTCTCAAAACGGTATTAAGTCAAGATGACTAAGATGCTGAAAATTGAATTTGTAGCCAGAAATATCAGACTTAAGTTGAGTTTGTTTGCTTTATAGAGGAGAAGGAATATCATATTTTACTGTGCTAAATACCAACTTTTCATAACTTTGACCAGTTTGACTATAATTTGACTTTTTAGCATCTGGTCCCTCTCGACATAATACCGTTTTGAGACGAGGGGTCACATTTAGAAGCCGACTGGGTAAATAATGGCCTATCATCATAGCGTTCTGCTGGGGGTGGGGGTGGGGGGGGGGGGGGGCAAATGTAAAGAAAAGGAGCCTAGGCAATAATGAATTTTCACGCGTGAACATGCTTGGCTTTAAAAATCCCTAGGATCACAGGTAAGTGGAAAAATAGATTCGTGGAATCAATATCGATACATTTATAATTCTTAGAATCCCCTGGAACAAACACACGTGGTACAAAAAGAATGTGTTTGAACAGATTATGTTTGCATTGTTTGTCAACGGGATTCTTATGATTGAGTGGCTTATATTTACTTTTCATTGAATCTGAAAAATGTAAATAAATTTTAAATATTGATAAATAATATAACCTGGAGGAGCCATTTACTTTTATATAAACACATACACACACACACACACACACACACATATATATATATATATATATATATATATATATATATATATAATACATATATATATAAATGAAACCATATTCAATGAAACAAAAGACAACTATGAAAAGGAACATAATATGGTTCAACCCGCCATTCAACAACGCAGCCACTTCAAATATCGGCAAACAGTTCCTCGCACTCATCGATAAACACTTCCCGAAGAACCACCGATTGCATAAAACAATCAACAGAAACAACGTCAAGATAAGCTACAGCTGTGCACAAAACATAAAACAGATTGTAATTACCAACCTCAACAGACAAATCATATCCGAACCCAACAATAACAAAAACAAAGACAACTGCAATTTCAGAATGAAGGACAATTGCCCTCTACAAGGAAACTTACCAAAAAAAGCGCCGTTGTCTACAAGGCCACCATAGCCACTGAGCGGTCTCTCATATAACCTCATTTGTGTTGGAAGAGACCTAAAGCAACAAACAAAAAAAATAGCCACTGACAACACAACAGCATATCGGCACCACAGAACACCCATTCAAAACAAGATACAACAATCACAAAGCCTTCATATCACACGAAACCAAAGCAAAGAGCACTAAATTAGCAATACACTATATATATATAATATATATATATATATATATATATATATATATATAATATATAATATATATATATATATATATTATATCCCTCCCTCCCCCCCCCCCCCCAACCCCCTCTGTCTCTCTCACTCTCTCTCTCTCAACCATCCACCGTAGTAGTAATACAGTAATAGTAGTAGTGGTAGTAGCAGCAGCAGCAGCAGCAGCAGCAGCAGCAGCAGCAGCAGCAGCAGCAGTAGTAGTAGTAGTAGTAGTAGTAGTAGTAGTAGTAGTAGTAGTAGTAGTAGTAACAGTAGTAGTAGTGGTGGTGGTGGTGGTAAAAGAAGAAGAAGAAGAAGAAGAAGAAGAAGAAGAAGAAGAAGAAGAAGAAGAAGAAGAAGAAGAAGAAGAAGAAGAAGAAGAAGAAAAAGAAGTCCGATGACACTTAATGTATACTTATTTTCTTGCTTGATTTGACATACCCTGAGGTCAGCTCAACCCATTCTTTAACAATTATTATGCGGCGGCCACATTATCGGTTTCGATTTTACAACGCAAAGATATGTTAATGTATAAATTAAAGCCAATAATAAAAAGAGACATAAAATTTATGAGTCACAATACGGTTGTATCCTCGGTCTTAACCCTTTCAGTGGTATTGAATATCTTTTACATCACTCTCCTTTCCATTATTTATCAGGATACTTGTATAAAACTTATAACCTAATCTTATTCACCAAGGGATCAATAACAACATAGAATCTAGGACTTAATTCATGCCTAGTCTCATCGTTGTCACTGTCCTTTTGGTAAACACTATTTGATGTCCTGTCAAGGTAGAAAAATGTACAATCGCCTACCGCAATATTGATGAATATATAAATATGTCTATTTACAACGAGCATACCCCTGGGTTTATAGTGCGAACTATGCTTTTCGATGCTTCATCCAAATCCACAGCAGGCCATTTAGAGCAAATTTTATATTTCACACAGACCAAGTCACTTGATAGGCGCATTTTTTTTTGTACCAGCACTCTTGCAATAACCCTTAGTGCCTATAGCCAGATAACCATTCACAGCTGAGTCGGGTGTGTAGTGTAATGAATGTAAAGTAAAGAAAACACCAGTGGCGGAGCTCTATAGATAGTATGCAGATGACGTCACACAGGCCTTTGTTATTGTTTTTGCCATCCGCGTTTGTGAGTTGTTCTCACTAAACTGTATTAACCAGACTATAAAAGTTCATGGTTACACAGAGTTTGTGTGTTGGTCCGTTATACTTCCGGATGGCAATGTTGTGAACTCCTTGGCCAAGCGCATTCTATCTATTGGTAAGGTTGTTGACATGCATCGCCTGTAAATCGTGTTTAAAAATAAAAACAACATAATTTTAAAAAGTTAATAACTTTTAATAATTAAGAAACTGACCCGACACATACTGCCTTTCGAATAGATAGAACGAAGATGACGTCACTCCAGCTCTTGTTATTGTATTTTGCCATCCGCGTTTGTGAGTGATTCTCATTAAACTGTATTATCCAAACTATAAAAGTTCATGGTCACACATATTTTGTGTGTGTTGGTCCATATAGATAGAATGCGCTTGGCCAAGGAGTTCACAACATTGCCATCCGGAAGTATAACGGGCCAACACACAAACTCTGTGTAACCATGGACTTTTATAGTCTGGTTAATACAGTTTAGTGAGAACAACTCACAAACGCGGATGGCAAAAACAATAACAAATGCCCGAGTGACGTCATCTTCGAACTATCTTCCAGATGGCCAAGCGCATACTATCTATAACACGCGTACGTACCATTAACATCTAGATGGTACGTACCAACCGCAATCAGTCGAGGAACACTGACAGTTCTGTGGTGTTGACGTCGTGTGAGGTTGTGACTGTCAAGTCAAGTTACTTACCTCTCACTCTCTTTCGGTCCACAAGAATGACAGCTCCCTGGCTCCCTTTTATAATAAAAATCAACAGTCCTACACCAGCTGATTGATTCTGAAACAGTCCAACTTTAACATCTCAGGGGAAAAAATGAAATAAAAAAGCCTGACTAGTAGTGCGGGGCGGTCCTTGGCAAGCTTAAGGACCACGGTCCTACGGTCCTTGGGAAATGAAGACCGCAAGGACCGGTCCGTTCATTCTTGAACCGTTAAAGACCGCTACACGATGAAAACCGTGGCCTACAGGAGTAAAACACACGGAGTAGTCACACTCATTTCAAATTGTAACCTAATTAGAGAAGAGGGGTGATGCCTTCTTTATTTGCTCACCGTACTTCATTGTTACTTCGATAATTTAATAAAATTTGAAATTTATCCCCATTAACGGAGATAATGGCATCGCCCAAGGCGTTGATCGAGTTGTTCGTGGCGTTGATACACACACGCAACTCCTACCCCCCCCCCCCCCCCCCCCCCCACACACACACACATTAGAGGCAGCGAGCATTGAAGAGTAAGAGAGAGACGTGAAGTTATAATAAGAGGGGGTGGATGAGGTGATAAGAGGGGTCGATGGTGACTTTTCGCCAGATCTAACAAACTCAGCTACCCATTCATTGCTGAGTAGACAGGGATTCAGAAAAAAATCGACTGCACCCGGGATCGATCTCTGGCCCTT
>NC_088370.1:23130588-23138088 GCF_034508935.2 Berghia stephanieae | reverse complement strand
TACGCTATATATTCGAGATTAAAGAAAAAGTAATTCGATTCGCCATTACAAAAATTAGATTAGGTTCTCATAATTTTATGTGCGAAAGGGGGAGATGGCAGAGACCAAAAATTGATTTTCCTTCTAGACTCTGTATAAATTGTAACTCAATTGAAGATGAGTACCACATAATCTGTGAATGCAGACGGTATAACTATTTCAGAGGAAAATATTTACCAAAGTATTTAATTGAAAAGCCCAATATGTACAAGTTTATACAATTTGTAAATAACTCCACAGGGACAGAATTGCGAAGATTTGGAATTTTTTGTCGAAAAGTTTTGATCGAATATGAAAAAAATGTTAGTTAGGCACCTGGTATTACTGGAGAATTAAAATACAATTGATTGGTTTTTTTTTTTTTTAATTTTGATTTTTTTAAATTATTTTTTTAATTCATTGTAGTATGCATTAATGTATAAGATTATGGCATATATTATTTGAATATTTAGTCTATTAGCCATAATTGAATCCTTTGAATTAACTTTTTTTCTTTGTTGTACATGTGATTTCGTAGATCAGTGTGTGTGTGTGTGGGTGTATGTGTGTGTATGTATGTGTGTGTGTATGTATGTGTGTGTATTTGTGTGGACATGAAGGTATTTCAGTCGCTATTTTGATTCTTTTTTTACTATTAGGGTTAGCTCGAGATCGAGGATATTTCTTTTTCTATTAAGGTTAGTCATAAGTCTTAGTAAAGGTGCTAGGATGTTTGTTTTTCCATAAGTTAAGCAAAGGGGAGACATTCCGAATGCTCCTACATCCCCAGTTGTTGATATTTTGTCAGGCATTTATTTATTCAATTTCTCATTATATCTAGAAGTATTTTAAAAACTCTAGAACAAACCTTGATAGATTTGTGAAAGTTTAAAATTTCTTAATTTGACCATTGTTTTGATTTTCAGCTGCCATTTTGATTTGTTAAATATTGAAAGGTAGTGCAAAGCAGTCCGAGAGTTGTTTTTTTTTCGTTCTATTAGGGTTAGCTCGAGAGGTTAGTCATAAGTCTTATTAAAGGTGCAAGGAAGTTTGTTTTTCCATAAGTTAAGTAAAGGGGAGACATTCCGAAAGCTCCTACATCCCCAGTATTCTTTAAATTTGTATTTTCACCTTTGATCTTTTGTCAGGCGTTTATTTATTCAATTTGTCATGATTTTTTCTATTAGGGTTAGCTCGAGATCGGATTTTTTTTTTTCCTCTTAGGGTTAGTCATAAGTATTATTAAAGTGCTAGGGTGTTTGTTTTTCCTATTGGGGTTAATTAAAGGTACTAGGTTTAATTTTTTCTTGGGGTTAGTTGAGGGAATATATTATTAAATATATTATTGGGCCACACAGAAAAATCAACGGAAGATATACCAAATTACACAGACAACGTTGTTTACCAATCTGCCCTCATTAAATGATGGTGAGTACAGTATCGAATGAAAATAGTTCTTTCCCCGCGAAATTGCGGGCTTTTTACTAGTATATTAAATTAACGTATCTATATGTATAATTCTTATTTTTCGCTACTTGTAATGTATGAGTATCTTGTGACATTAGATAATGATTGGTAATCAATGAAGATCATCGTCACTGCCGTTGTTGTTGACATCATTAGTATTGTCTGTTGATGTTGATTTTTAATCTCACTGTGCATTGTTATTATTGCTATTTTTATTATGATAATGATAACGATGGTGGTAGTGATGGTGATGATGGTAGTAACGGTGGTGATAGCGTTAATGATATTATTGATTCTGTTATTATTATTGTTATTGTTGCTATTATTAGCATTATTATTAGTGGTAATAGTGGTGGTGCTAGTGGAAGTGGTGGTAGTAGTGGTGGTGGTAGTAGTAATAGCAACAGTAGTGGTAGTAGTAGTGGTAGTAGTGGCAGTAGTAGTTGTAGTAGTAGTAGTAGTAGTAGTAGTGGTAGTAGTAGTAGTAGTAGTAGTAGTAGTAGTAGTAGTAGTAGTAGTAGTAGTAGAAGTAGTAGTAGTAGTAGTAGTAGTAGTAGTAGTAGTAGTGTAGGTAGTAGTAGTAGTAGTGTGGTAGTGGTAGTGTAGTAGTGGTAGTAGTGTGGTAGTAGAGTGAGTAGTAGTGGTGAGTGGTGGTGGTAGTAGTGGTAGTGTAGTAGTAGTAGTAGTAGTCAGTAGTAGTGAGGTAGTAGTGTGTAGAGTAGTAGTAGTAGTAGTATAGTAGATAGTAGTAGTAGTAGTAGTAGTAGTAGTAGTAGTAGTGTAGTGTGTTAGAAGTAGTAGAGTAGTAGTAGTAGCAGAGGGAGTTGTTGGTAGTAGCGATAGCACCAGGTGGAGGGGGGGGGGGGTAGTAGTAGTGGTAGTAGTAGTAGTGATAGTGATAGCAGGGGGGCGGGGGGCGAGTTTTTTTTTTTTGCACCAGGTTGGGCCATTTTGTGACGTCATCTGAGAATAACCCTCTTCGCCAACCAGCTTGCACTATTTTTAGCATCGCCGTGACAGAGGTCGGACAAGCCCATAGGTCAGCGCGCGGGTTGTTCAATGTTCAAAGGGGTGTGCAGTTGGCTAGCCTACACTACACACTACACAATGTATGCCTACCGTATTTTTTATTGTTAAGAAGAAGAAGAATGAGAAGAAGATAACATACTTTTTAAAAATGTTTGATATAATACTATAATACTGTAGTTGAAGTTTGAAATATAAGTTAGCAATAGAAATGAGACCACACTATTGTTGTCTTGAGTTGTGTCTACAGTGGTAGCTAGTGTGGATAGATGCAGAAAAAGTACGTTACACAAATCAAGTGCATTGTAGGGTCCATCTCTGTAGGTCTTTTACTATATTTAGGTGATAAATTATTGCACAACTGTGATTGGTAAATTTATAACTGCTGCAAAAATAAAACAACAATTTTTTTTAAACGTAGTGTTTTTATGCACCTCCGTTGACGGTGTATCTTTTATGCACCTCCGTCACGATGCGCATTCCACCCAATTTCATCAGCGATATTGTGTTTCTGTATTCGGACATGGCAAGAAGTTATATTATGACATATGTAGGATGTTTTTGTTAATAAATTTATACAAAAATAACAATAAACTAAAAAATCGAAATATAGAACCAGATAATTGAAGTTGCATTGAAGGTAAAATAATGTCTTAGAAAGACCTTATTAAATGTGATGGACAGTTAGGTGGCTCCGTAGCGCAGTGGACAAGCTGTCAGACTTTTTAACCTTGAAAGTACTGGGTTCGATTCCCATTGTAAACATATATTTTTTTTTTAAGTTTACTTTATTGAGAAAGACATCTTTTTTCTTTATTTTTTTTCAAAAACTTTTTATCGTGTTTTAAAAAAAAAAATTTTCTAAAATTCTTTATTTATTTAAGAGTAGTATTTGTGTGCCATGTCTCTTTTTATCTTTGATTTTTTAAATTATTGTGAATATTCTTTAATTTATTATCATTGTATAAACGTACATCGGTAATCACTAAGCAGCGTGCTAAACTACAATCTAAAATTATTTAAACCTCATGGTCGTATGCATAACATTTTCATTAATTAACCATCACCGCCAACGGAGGTGCATAAAAACGGTGCGTTGTAGTTGTAGTAGTATGAACAGTAGTAGTAGTAGTAGTAGTAGTAGTAGTAGTAGTAGTAGTAGTAGTAGCAGCAGCATCAGTAGTAGTAGTAGTAGTAGTAGTAGTAGTAGTAGTAGTACTAGTAGCAGTAGTAGTATTAGTAGTAGTAATGATAGTAGTGATAGTAGTAGTAGTGGTGGTGGTAGTAGTAGTAGTAGTGGTGGTGGTGGTAGTAGTAGTAGTAGTAGTAGTAGTAGTAGTAGTAGTAGTAGTAGTAGTAGTAGTAGTAGTAGTAGTAGTAGTAGTAGTAGTAGTAGTAGTAGTAGCGGTAGTAGTAGTAGTAGTAGTAGTAGTAGTAGTAGTAGTAGTATAGTAGTAGTAGTAGTAGTAGTAGTAGTAGTAGTAGTAGTAGTAGTAGTAGTAGTAGTAGTAGTAGTAGTAGTAGTAGTAGTAGTAGCAGCAGCAGTAGCTGTAGTGGCAGTTGTTGCAAGTGGAGGTTAGTGGTGGTCAATCCTAGTGTTGAGTCCGCGTGGACTCAGCGTTCCCAACAACTTGATCAGGTGAGTTTCCCTACGGTTCATATAAACCGCTTGCGTGTCAAAACGACACGTAAAAATAGTACTGTCACGTGATTATTTTTCTCCACGAATCAGCGTGAGACGGTAGACATGGAGGAACCTCCCTGGCCCATTTTTAAACCTGCCTGTTCCCAACCTGGTGCAAAAAAAAAAAAAACTCGCGGGCGGGGGTAGTAGTAGTAGTAGTAGTAGTAGTAGTAGTAGTAGTAGTAGTAGTAGTAGTAGTAGTAGTAGTAGTAGTAGTAGTAGTAGAAGTAGTAATAGTCGTAGTAGTAATGGTGGTAGTAGTGGTGGTAGTGGTAGCAGTAGTGATGGTAGTAGTGGTTGTTGTAGTAGTTGTAGATGTAGTAGACGTAATAGTAGTGGTGGCTGTAGTGGTGTTAGTAGTAGTAGTGGTGGTGGTAGTAGTAGTATAGTAGTAGTAGTAGTAGTAGTAGTAGTAGTAGTAGTAGTAGTAGTAGTAGTAGTAGTAGTAGTAGTATGATGTACTGGTGGCAGCAGTTGTGGTAGTAGTTGTAGCGGCAATAATATTACTCTTGCTGTAAGAATATTTCATGGTTATATAAATCTTATGTAAACAAATCTCATTGTACAGTGTAAAAAATCATTGTCGTCATGTCATATCTTATGTTTATCCATAAAACGTGAATTATTTGAGTTGTACCAAGGTCTAAAAATCTATCAAATAACTAAACTATTAATTAAATCTTTAATTGATTTTTCATAATTATTACCACCATTATAATTATCATTATTTTTATTATTATTATTATTATTATTATTATTATTATTATTATTATTATTATTATTATTATTATTATTATTATTATTATTATTATTATTATTATTATTATTATTATTATTATTATTATTATTATTATCATTATTATAATAATAATTATTATTATTGTTATTATTATTATTATTATTATTATTATTATTATTATTATTATTATTATTATTATTATTATTATTATTATTATTATTATTATTATATTATTATTATTATTATTCATTGTTATTATTATTATTATTATTATTATTATTATTATTATTATTATTATTACTGTTATTATCATTATTATATTCGTTGTTTGCCTTGCTTTATCATTGATTTTACTTATTTGATTTGTTGAAAAAATATATTCTTGTATGAGTTACATTGGCAATTGCCTAAAATAAACGTTTTTGAACTTTGAACATCTTCGATCTCCTTGTTCTCTTCTTCTTCTCCTTTGTGTAATCTATTTTATTTCTTTAGCCCAATCAAAGTAATACAAACTTCCTGATATAAGTATAAGAATATTCAACATAATATTTCAAGATGAACAAGGGTTCGAAGGATTATATTTCTAAGCACTGAAGTTATTTTGCCATGAAATAATATCAGAAAAAACGACACGTGACAACGATCAGGACATGAAAAAGAAATGTCGATATAAATGAGATTGTGAACATAATAAAAATACATTAATATGGGTGCAATTCATCAGTTTCCTATCTCTTCCACCTGATTTGTTTTTCATTGATTTATTGAAATCTTTAGAGTAAAATGGAGTCATATGTTAATAAATACATTTAGAGCAAATCTACACTACCCTTCTAAGTGTAGTAGTAGCAGGCTATATCACCTTGCAAAAACCATGGGAGGGAAATCACTCGTCGGGACACCTCGGGATAATTCTGGATTAGATATTCTCATAAGTCCTTCGGCTCTTGGTCAGGACACTGCTATTGCAAAGTAAACATTGAGCTAATGCAAATTAACTACTCTAACCTTTTCAATTCATTATAATCCACTTACTCAACGGATTCGAACCAGATTCATTTGCATCTGAATGATGTTTTAAAAAAAGAAAGGAAAAAAAAAACCGACACAAAATAGCAACAACAAAAACATGATAGGTGCAAAGCATTGACCTAGAAGATCAACACAATAAAAATTAAGCAACATAACAATGCACCTCTCAAACAACTAAGAAGAAAATAACAAACAATAAATAATCAGCCACAACAAAAATTAAAAAACCAACCAAAAAAAAAAAAAAAAAAAAAGAGCCAAACAAAACAAAAAAGCAACAAACAAACAAACAGTTCTATGACTTATAAAAAAAAATAATCAGTTTTAACGTTTTGAGCCTGAATTTATCCGATTATCGTAGTTTGATTGGACGCATGTTTATGGTAGGTCAATGCTAAAAGACCCCGTTGTCCCATCGCTGCTGGTTGGACCATAGATAACACAGGACCTAGTAGTCTGTGGGTTGGACAGGAGAGCCAGAAAAAGAAAAAGAAAAGAACATCGACTGAATTTCGTTTTAAAAAGTGGTGAAGCCGATGGCAGTCTCGTTGTTCTTATGTCGGGGATCTAAAAGTGAGCACGAAAAACCCTGGTTTGGGGTTTCTTGATCAGAAAATACAAAACCTGACTCTTCCTCTGGGAGCGGCATGATGTCGGGATACAGGGAATTGAATTTATAGCCACAAATTTATATATAAAACTTGGGGTTGATTCATGGCCATACTATAGTATTATAGTTTGGCCATGAGTTGATTTCAATACGTTATAGGGGAGAATAAATTGAGCTTTAATATAGCGCAATATCCACTAAATGTGCTCAAAGCGCTTTACAAGGGGTCCATGACCAACAGCAACACGTAACATGAAGAACGAGACATGACGCCTGTCAGGCGATATTACAATTATTTTCTTCCGGACAGAGACAACGCTGTTAACGGCCAGGTACTCATTTTACACCTGAGTACGGTGTACCAGAATGTGAGTAAAGAGCCTTTTCCAAGGACTCAACTATGCGCCGAGCGAGGCTCGAACTCAGGACCTTCCGATCCGAAAGCGAGTGTCATGCCACTTGACCACATAGCCGCACAAATGAATACAATTTCTTCATGAGGCTTCTTTATTTTTCTTATCATTCCAATTGTAAATTCATTTTCTGGTGTCCGATAGATCTCGACATAATAGGCATTGTTTTGAGACGATGAGTTGTATAATATCATATTTAATTTGTTGTATATGGGCAGTTGGCAGTGTGTTCTTTTGGAGAAGATTTGTTTCCATTGGCTCAATCAGTTCTACGTCAGGATGAACATCAAGCATATCCAATCCAATCCAATCCAACATAGTTACAACTTGGTGCGGTGGGGTGGCATTGATTATAGTAGTAAATCTATTAGTCGAGATAATTATAGAATATTGTCGGGTTATTGGTGAGTGGCTCTGACATTTTCAGGGATGCTGTTCCATGCGCGAATCTTGAGCTAAATAAACATTTAAAAAATGAGAGGTGAGTTTTATCTCTTAGATTTCAAAA
>NC_088370.1:23053088-23128088 GCF_034508935.2 Berghia stephanieae | reverse complement strand
TTTGCAACCCTATCCTTATCCTAGACAAGTTCATGAGAGAGAGAGAGAGAGAGAGAGAGAGAGAGGAGAGAGAGAGAGAGAGAGAGAGAGAGAGAGAGAGAGAGTGTGCTTTAATAGAATAATTTGTATATAACTGAAACTAAATTTAAACTCATGGAAATAAAAGAATGCGACAATAATATTATTGTTTCTTCATACTGCCCTGACCACTTTGTCCTTATCGTCCTACTTTCCAACTTTCAGCTTTCCTTCACAAAATCATAAAGATAGATTTGATGCTTGGGTGAGGGCTGTCCACCGTCAGACAGAAACAGGTCGTCTTTGGATTCCATCAAGTCATCACAAAGTATGCAGCGAACATTTTTTGGAAAGCGACTTCAAACCGAATACTAATGAAAGAAAATTCAGTGCCATCGGTATTCCCTCATCACCCTTCACATTTACAGGAAAATGTCAAAACCCCACGACCGGGTCCAAAGAAACGAGGGTGTTCGTCTGCATCCCAGGACGAAAGTGAAATTGCCCGAAAACTTTTCATCCATGACCATAACTATTTTTTTGAATCTCCAGAGAAACGCATCAAACTACTTGAGAATAACGTAAATGCTCTTGAGAGGAATTTAAAAGAATGTAAAGCGGAAAACAAAAATCTGAAGGAGCGCCTAAAACGTAGAGACGCCAAATGCCTCAACTTGATTAACCTTCTAAAGGAGGAAAGAGTCATCAGTGAAGAAAAGGCAGCATTGCTTGACTACAATTTTGATAAAGAATCTTTGGCACTCATTCAGAATGAGCTTGATGCTAAAAATACATCACCAAACAATCACACATACTCTGAAATAGTGAAATTATTTGCCGTTACGGTACACTTTTATAGTCCTCAAGCGTATGACTATCTCCGGAAATTTTTTCATCTTCCGAGTTCCTCAACAATCCGAAGATGGGCCTCGTCTTTAAACTGCGAACCTGGTTTTTTGATGGATGTTGTCAATAGACTTGGAGAGGACCTTTCTGGGAATGAAGATATGCGTGATGTATGTGTGATGTTTGACGCCCTTGCAATAAAAAAAGAATGTGTTTATGACAGGAAGACTGGATGCTTTGCAGGGAATGTAAACTTTGGAAATTTTCTAGAGAGCAACGGTGAGATGGCTACAGAAGCTCTTGTGTTTATGGCCGTAGGGATCAAGGGTCACTGGAAGAGACCGATAGGATACTTTCTTGGAAAAGCAGATGGCGCACTACAAGCGCAGCTGGTCAGACACGCAATTTCCCTTCTGTCAGATAAAGGTTTCAACATAGTGGGTGTGACGTGTGATGGCTCATATGCCAATCAAAGTACCGCCAGGGAGCTAGGTTGTTCTTTTAACATCGACAATATGAGACCAACATTTGCACATCCTGAAGATATTGAAAAGGAGATACCTTTCATATTTGATGCCTGTCACTTAATCAAATGTGTTAGAAACTGTTTAGGCGACTTGAAAGTCATAAAACATAAGGGACATTTTATTAGGTGGAAATACATAGAATCACTTCACTCTCTCCAATTACAAGATAATCTACATTTAGTCAATAAAATTTCACACAAACACATCAATTACACAAAGGCAAAAATGAATGTCAGACTGGCAGCACAAACTATTAGCAATTCTGTTGCTGATGCCATTGATTATATGAGGGAAGATCAGGACCATCCAGATTTTAAAGATAGCGAAGCAACCTGCCAGTTCATTAGAAATATAGATAAACTTTTCGACCTTTGCAATAGTAGAAATCCTTTAGCAAACGGCTACAAGTCAAGAATAGATTTGAAAAATTTAGAAAGAAAACTCAACCTTTTCCAGAAATTAAGTAACTACCTTAAAGAATTAGAAGACATTGACGGAAAGCCGTTAGTGCAAGGAAGACGGAAAACACCATTTCTTGGCTTTATTATGACATCAGAGTCCATAAGTAGAATATGTAAAAACCTTTTGAGCAGAGAAAAAAAGCCATTGAAATATGTACTAACGTATAAATTCTCACAAGATCATCTGGAAATATTCTTTAGTCGACTGAGAAGAAAGGGGGGTTGGAATAACAATCCTAACGCTCTCCAACTAAAATGGTCCCTCGGGTCATTATTGCTACACAATGGAGTCACAGGATCAATAAATGCGAATTCTATCGACATAGATGCATCTTCTGCGTCGATTTTTCAAGAAAAACGCAAGACAGACAATGACAGTAAACTAGCATTAAAATATTCCAAAATAATTGCCAGCAAGTCATCATACCATAATGATGTATTGTTTTACATTGCTGGGTACATTTGTCGAAGGGTGCTCAGACAAATGCGCTGCACAAAATGTGCTATAAGTTTATCCATCTTGGCATCTGAAATCCCAGACATCGACATGAATGAGCATAACACCATCGTGAGGCGAAAAGACAGAGGGGGACTGTTGGCTTCCAATGACTTTTTTATCATAATAAAAACGGCAGACAGTGAGTTACAACGAATGCTTCTGTCATATAAAGACCCGATCTGTTCTGTGAATCAATCAATTATTGAACAACTAAAGATATATGTGTACCAGTCTGTTCATCAAAAAGTGTTTTCTAGTTTGTCAGAACATTTTTTGGAAAACTTGTATTTACCTGGAGAAGAGGACCACGGAGTACAAATAATCAAAGAAGCCGTCGAGGTCTATGCTCGAATGATCCTCAAACACCATGCAAAACTAATTAATGAGAGGATACTGCAAGACAAGCCACACATGAGACATCATCTAACAAAAAAAGTGATTTTCTACCACCAATAAATAAAAACAACTGGTGAGTTCATATTTCTTCCCCTTCAACTTCTTTTCCTTCTCCTACTCCTTCTCTTTATACCACTGATACTACAACAGGAACAATAACAACAACAACTACTACTACTGCTACTGCTACTACTACTACTACTACTACTACTACTACTACTACTACTACTACTACTACTACTACTACTACTACTGCTGCTGCTACTACTGATGACAGTGACGACAACAACAACAACAACAATGATAATAATAATAATAATATGATAATAATAAAATAATAATAATAATAATAAATAATAATAATAATAATAATAATAATATAATAATAATAATAATAATAATAATAATAATAATAATAATAATAATAATAATAATAATAATAATAATACGTCTTGTTTTGTCTTTTTTTTTTTTTTACCTTAACTATATACTAGTGCGGTGCGGTCCTTGGCAAGCTTAAGGACCACGGTCCTACGGTCCTTGGGAAATGAAGACCGCAAGGACCGGTCCTAGGACCGGTCCGTTCATTCTTGAACCGTTAAAGACCGCTACACGATGAAAACCGTGGCCTACAGGAGTAAAACACACGGAGTAGTCACACTCATTTCAAATTGTAACCTAATTAGAGAAGAGTGGTGATGCCTTCTTTATTTGCTCACCGTACTTCATTGTTACTTCGATAATTTAATAAAATTTGAAATTTATCCCCATTAACGGAGATAATGGCATCGCCCAAGGCGTTGATCAAGTTGTTCGTGGCGTTGACACACACACGCAACTCCTACCCCCCTCCTCCCCCCCCCCCCCCCCCACACACACACATTAGAGGGCAGCGAGCATTGAAGAGTAAGAGAGAGACGTGAAGTTATAATAAGAGGGGGTGGATGAGGTGATAAGAGGGGTCGATGGTGACTTTTCGCCAGATCTAACAAACTCAGCTACCCATTCATTGCTGAGTAGACAGGGATTCAGAAAAAAATCGACTGCACCCGGGATCGATCTCTGGCCCTTTGCGTATAAAGAGAGTGCTCTATCAACTGAGCTATCGGGGTCCCCAAATATTCTATTGGACTTTTTTAAAATTCAGACGTTATAACTGGGTTTTTTGGAAGGAAGAAACTAATGAAACTCATATTATTTGATTAGTAAAAACACCAAACGAAATTTTAATATTATTGTATTATTTTAAATGACAACACTGCGATAGAAAGGAGTGGTGACAAGAGATGGACAAAAGAAAACAAAAAATCGGATTTGCTACTTGCTAGGTTCGACACACACACACACACACACACACCACACCACACAAAACACACACATCTTTTGTAGTCACATACATTTCAAACAATAACCCATTAGAGAAGAGGGGTCATGCCTTCACCATAGATCATTGTCATTGCGATCATTATGGTGTAGTAAATTTGAAATTTACCCCGTATAATGGAATCGTCCAAGGCGTGCGCCTCCTGTTCCCCCCATCTCACACACGAAAGGGCGGTTTGGGAAGTGGAGGTTGGTGGTCGTCTGCCTGTATGGTCGTCTGTGTCGTTTAGTGTATGGCAAAGGGGGGTGGGTGCGATTAATTAAGTGGGATGGGTGGTGATTGGTGGAAGATAGGCAACCGAAGCAACGAATCGCTGGGGAAGTAGTAGGCTATGGCGCGAGACCGTAGGACCGTGGTCCTTGCAAGGACCGCCCCGCACTAGTTGAAAGGTGATAAGAAGTGAGGACCGCCGCCGATCTTCCCCTCTGGGACCGATCTTCGGTTCACAGCTAAAAGACCGTCGGACCGCGGTCCGGACCGGTCTTCAGCGCGGCACTACTATATACTCTTACTATTATTACCTTCAAATAAGGCGAAACACACGGTAGCAAACACACACATACACCTCACTTTGCCCCAAGTTATGGCGGCCGGGCGAAGAAGAAGCTCGCGTGCTCGCCTCGGTAATTTTTTAGTGACGTATAGTAACCCCGCCAATTCTCGCAAGCGATCTGGTAGTATAAGGTAGTGCGGGGCGGTCCTTGGCAAGCTTAAGGACCACGGTCCTACGGTCCTTGGGAAATGAAGACCGCAAGGACCGGTCCTAGGACCGGTCCGTTCATTCTTGAACCGTTAAAGACCGCTACACGATGAAAACCGTGGCCTACAGGAGTAAAACACACGGAGTAGTCACACTCATTTCAAATTGTAACCTAATTAGAGAAGAGGGGTGATGCCTTCTTTATTTGCTCACCGTACTTCATTGTTACTTCGATAATTTAATAAAATTTGAAATTTATCCCCATTAACGGAGATAATGGCATCGCCCAAGGCGTTGATCGAGTTGTTCGTGGCGTTGATACACACACGCAACTCCTACCCCCCCCTCCCCCCCCCCCCCACACACACACATTAGAGGGCAGCGAGCATTGAAGAGTAAGAGAGAGACGTGAAGTTATAATAAGAGGGGGTGGATGAGGTGATAAGAGGGGTCGATGGTGACTTTTCGCCAGATCTAACAAACTCAGCTACCCATTCATTGCTGAGTAGACAGGGATTCAGAAAAAAATCGACTGCACCCGGGATCGATCTCTGGCCCTTTGCGTATAAAGAGAGTGCTCTATCAACTGAGCTATCGGGGTCCCCAAATATTCTATTGGACTTTTTTAAAATTCAGACGTTATAACTGGGTTTTTTGGAAGGAAGAAACTAATGAAACTCATATTATTTGATTAGTAAAAACACCAAACGAAATTTTAATATTATTGTATTATTTTAAATGACAACACTGCGATAGAAAGGAGTGGTGACAAGAGATGGACAAAAGAAAACAAAAAATCGGATTTGCTACTTGCTAGGTTCGACACACACACACACACACACACACACAAACACACACATCTTTTGTAGTCACATACATTTCAAACAATAACCCATTAGAGAAGAGGGGTCATGCCTTCACCATAGATCATTGTCATTGCGATCATTATGGTGTAGTAAATTTGAAATTTACCCCGTATAATGGAATCGTCCAAGGCGTGCGCCTCCTGTTCCCCCCATCTCACACACGAAAGGGCGGTTTGGGAAGTGGAGGTTGGTGGTCGTCTGCCTGTATGGTCGTCTGTGTCGTTTAGTGTATGGCAAAGGGGGGTGGGTGCGATTAATTAAGTGGGATGGGTGGTGATTGGTGGAAGATAGGCAACCGAAGCAACGAATCGCTGGGGAAGTAGTAGCTATGGCGCGAACGTAGACCGTGTCTTGCAAGACCCCGCATAGTTGAAGTGATAAGAAGTGAGGACCGCCGCCGATCTTCCCCTCTGGGACCGATCTTCGGTTCACAGCTAAAAGACCGTCGGACCGCGGTCCGGACCGGTCTTCAGCGCGGCACTAGTATAAGGTGTATATCTATGGGGTAACATCGCTTAGCACGTTATTTTTCCTCTAGAATGTTAATGTTATTATGAATAAAACAAATGACAAGATTTTTATTGGTGTGGTTTCTTCTCTAATCATTTAATTAAAAACATTTACAGGACCCTGACCTCCCCCTCTCCCCAAAGTTCAATTAAATAGGATTCAGTGCCTGGCTTATAATGATTGTTCTAGGCTGACGCAACCGAGAGAAAGGCCTGAAGCAAGTGGTCCTATATAAATAATGCGAACTAAAATCCAAGCGACAGGTGAAAAAAATCCCACTCTTCTGTGCATATGGTTAGAATCACTCTAGGCCGAAAATAATCTCCTCTTTCGCCTTCCTTCTCTTTGGATCGTTGGTTTGTGATTGTTCTGGCAGACAACATGACTGAGAACGTGGCAGAAAGTGTTCAGAAAATGGATATATCTGACGATAAAAAGGCATGAGTTCTTTTTAACAGTTGAACCAGCTATGTTTTCATCAAGATTAAGTTTTCTTCGCTTTTCAAAAAGAATTACTTTCTGTCGCCTCAGAGCCATGAGCACGATGGTTCGTAGCATTTCAACTTGATTGTTACCGGCGAAATGATGACGAAATAATCAGTCGTCACATTATTGATCATTTACTACGCGATTTAGTGATTTGGGAAATGCCTTTAATGATTTTAAGCTAGGGGTGCTATTTCTCCAAACTTAATAGATTCATTTTCAAGTATTTATTCACTTTCACTTGATTACTTGGGACTTGTGACTTGTTTGTGAGTGTTTTTCTTTGATTCTTATTCTTATTCTTGCTGTTCTCACTCTTCACCTTCCACTTCAGTCACTTCACAAGTCCAGGTTACTACAAAGTCCTAAGTACCATATTTATGGACAATAAAGATCTATTATTATTATTATTATTATTATTATTATTATTATTATTATTATTATTATTATTATTATTATTATTATTGTAGCATGCTTTGTAACTTTGTCACTAGAACACTAAACTGTCAGTGATGCCAAAACTCCGGTTTCACCGGAAAAAAACTCCGGTCTGGAGCAAATATTCAGGGTTCCGGGCAACTTCCGTCACATTCCTGTGAGGTCAATTTGTTCCAAGGATACCCCCCCCCCCCCCCATCCAACCACCACTTCTTCACTACTACTACAACTCATCATCACTACCTCTAGGCAGTTTAGTGAGCAGCAGCAGTGGCAGTCAAATTTTGACCCAACTCGCCCATAGGAAAATTGTGACTGGAAATTGCCGTTCGCGTTTTGGGGGGTTCAATCAAAGATGTATAACTTCGTTATAAAGAGGAATATCGCAGATATTTTGGTATCATTATTTTGGTCTTTCAATTTCCTTTTAAATAGTGCCAATTAAGGAATAATCCATTAATAATTCCAGAAGTTATATGAAGTTAAAGTTTGGCAATTTTCAAATGCATTTATTTTTTTATTTACCGCGTGTGTTTTTAAAATTTAAACGCTTGTTTTTAGAATAACATCTAAATTTTATTCATGCCAAATTTCAGGGCTCTATATCGATGCGCAGACACCTTTTAACTCTGCGCCGAAATGCCTTGTTTACATTATCTTCTCATCATGGCTGCCGGACGATATCGATATTTTAAATTTAGTTATGTATTATGTTAAATTTAGTCCATAATATTTTCAGTACTATTATTTACTATGTTTTTATTTTGAATACATACTCTCCAACTTTATTTATAGGCATTTTATAGTTTTTTGTTTTAAAAGTTCGTATATTTCTTCTCTTTGTGAAATCTGATATTAATAATATCGATATTTTAAAAATACCAATTACTTTAATTTAATTTAATTTTACTTTGCCATCAAGTTTCTTTCCCATATGTTTAGATATATTAATCATTTGTATCCATATTCTAAAGGCCTTAGCCTTAATAATTATTATGGTAAGAAGTTCTATTAGTTCTGACACCCCCATACATTGAGAGAGAAGGGGGGTGGGGGGAGAACATTATATTAATTTTCAGTTCAAATGATTTAATAGCAATAAACCCAAAGTGGTTCAGCAGAATTTTTTAAAGTATTAAAAGCCAGAACTTTCCTCCTAATTATAATAGGGAATATGTTTCAATTTATTTGAACTTTTTCAATCTACCATTTTATTTATATGCAATTAAATTGCCATAGGTAAAAATAAACTCATTATGTCATTACACAACATGTTTATATCTTTTCATTTAAATACTCTCAAACACTTTTTATTCTCTATGTATTAATTAAAAGAGGGTAATTATTTGCAATTGTTTCAGTGAGATATTGGGGATAAATCCAAAAGTGATAGAGCAAATTGTTTCTTACGTCTAGCCGAGTTTTTGATTATGTAACATTTGCGACATATTATGTAATAATGTGTTAATTTGAAATGTTTATCTTCCTCTTTATTAATGTAAATTTATTGTCCTCGATAGGACGAACATTTTGGTATACAACATATGATTAGAACTCCATATTGACTGTTTTAACCATTTTTTATTAACATCACGCGATTTCGGTCACAACTTTGCAATGGTAATTTTAGGGTATAAATCGGTCTGAAATTTCAGACTTTGAACTGCCGTAACTACATTTCTAATCAAGATAGAAACAAAATTCAAACTGTTTTGTAATCTGTGTTGCCAGCTCTTTCATATGACATTGGTTTCAAGTGTGTGAGGTACATTTAGAATTTCTATTAAACTCCCTACTACCTCTACTACTAGTAGTAGGCACTACAACCACCACCACTACATCATCGTCACTACCACTACTAGACAACCACCACCACATCATCATCACTACCTCTACTACTACTACTACTACAACCACCACCACATCATCATCACTACCACTACTACAACCACCACCACCACCACATCATCATCACTATCATTACTACTACTACACAACCACCGCATCATCTCTAACCACCACCACCGCATAATCATCACTACCACTACTACATCCAATACAGCCACATCATCTTAACTAACACTACTTACTACAACCACATCATCATCACTACCACTATTACTCTGCAACCACCACCACCACATCATCATCACGACTACTACTAGGTACTTTGGTAAAAAATTCAAATTGGATTGAGCTCAATGAAACCTATATCATTTTAAAGTGCTTTTCAACACGATTCTAATGATACCAAAATTGTGAAAATCAGATAAGCAGAAGAAAAGTTATGTTGTTTAAAGGCTGAAAAATGGTCTTCTATTTGCCTTTGTTATTTACTGACGGACTTTGTGACCTGAAAATTGTTGCATTTCCGGTAGTAACCACCATTTGGATTTCAAAACTGGTCTAAAATGGCCGCTAAGATTTGAGTAAGGATTTTACTGGAACGAATTTCATGGATGCGGTATACAACTTTGCCCTGAATTTAATTTTATAAAAAAGTTAAGATGTTAAATAAACGTGCCAGCATGAAATTTTGATTTACCAAGTTCTAATCTTTTAATTATCCAAAGCTAAATTATACCCTATTTTATCCATAATCAAAAGTTATACTAAATTGTCATTGATTTTAAAATAAACTACACCAAACGATAGAGTAATTTCTCCTGAATAAAATAAGACATCAATCATTAAAATCCATCCATAAACAAAAAATCTATGGAACTTTTTCTGAGACCCATCACTCAAAAGTCCAAAAAATCGGGTCACAGCCACTAGGCCATTTATCGGCTCCCTGCTGGAGGGCCAAATGGACGTTTACCAAAGTACCTACTACTACTACAACTACCACCACCACATCATCATCACTTCAACTACAGCTACAACCACCAGCACCACATCATCATCACTACCACTACTACTACAACCACATCATCATCACAACCACTACCACTACAACCATCATCATCATCACTACCTCTACTATTACTACTACTACAACACCACTACATCATTATCACTACCACTGCTACTACACCACCACCACATCATCATCACTACCACTACTACAACCACCACCACATTATCATCACTACCACTACTGCTACAACTACTGCTACCACATCATCATCACTACAGCTACAGCTACAACCACCACATCATCATCACTACAACTACAGCTACAACCACCACATCATCATCACTATCACTACAACAACAACCACTATCACATCAACTTTAAATATGTAAACACATTGCCAAATACCATTCCAATTCCCTTTTCTTGTGTGCAGAAATTCCTCTTTCAGCATTGAAATTCCTTCGAGTGGTGTCTGAAATTTCTGTGAGCCAAATATACAGTTGGCATCTCTCATATACTCATAGTATCATGGGGTCCATGCCCTGCACAAAAGTACATTTGCTTTGGTCAGTTGTACTCACCAAAGTGCTTGCAGTGGAAGGTTACAATTTGATATACTTTAATTCTGAATTGAAATGCAAGGCAGGATTCTGTATTTTGCGGTTGGCCCACTCCTCCGTTTTTCCGTCTTTGGCTAAAAACCTGTTTTTGTCGCAATACCTTTTGAAGGCATTTTCAAAAGAAGTTTGTCATGACAATGTTGCCCAACCACAATTGAAGTATCTGATTAATAAGACATCTAATAAATATCTAGCTCTAGAAATGACAAAAAATGCTTCTTTTCAGTCCTTGTAGAATGAACAGGGTCCCCAGAGAGTTGGGAAATCAGGAAACGAAGTGGCAATTCAGACTCGAGTCTGAATCGTTTCCCGTGGCTATTCGGACTCAAACTCCAATGTGCGTGCCGTGAGTATCTTGAACTTTAATGTGTGTGCGGAAAAATAGAAGGGAGACGGTACGGGCTGTGGAACTGAAAGAAAGCAGAAGAAATTCTGTTTTACAGTATCAGATTCACACAGCTAATATCCTTTCTTCGTATTGTCGAAGGATTGTTGCTTGTCTAACACTATCAGAATATTATTATTTTGTCCTGATTTCACGTTGTGTCAAGTTGTTAGAGAAAAACTTTTGAATTGGACCCCAGTTACTAATTTCTAACTGGACTTCCAATTGATCAATGATTTTGTCTTCTCGTCAAATAAATCAGGTTTAGACTCATTAATTGTTATTTTCATTTGCATCATTTGTATGTAATTGTCAATAACTAAAATAAATTCGAAATTTACTGCCAGGGGAGGCTATTCAGATTCAATTCCAAAGAACTTATTGATTGCACATGCACATTGGAGTTTAAGTCCGAATAGCCATGGGAGACTGTTCAGACTCAAGTCCAAATAGCCACAGCCATCGGGAAATTGCTGGTAGTACAAATGGGCCAGCTTGTGTTGGCCAAATTTGGTTGATTTTTGTTAACCATTAACATTTTTTTTTTTTATATTAGATGTCACTTGTATATATGACACCCCTTTTTCACTAATACTTTTCATGCTGTTTTGAGGATTTGCATAAAATTGTGCAAGTAAACATGGCATATATTTTCAATGTTCTCATATCTTATTCGTACTTTAACTGTTTGTTACAAATATTTTGATAAGTAAAAACAAAATTGAATCAACATCTTTGATAAGAAGGCATTAAATCAGAAAATGAAATGCTTTTAAAGATAAACTTTATTAAATTAATTGGTTATTTCCCTTTACAAATCATTGAAATATGTACTCTAATTTTCTTTTCTGTAATGATTCTGATTTCTTTCCATTTTTTTTTTCAACATTAGGGGCAAAGCCAGGTGTCTCCCAGCCATAGCTGACAATGACCTTGTTGGGTGATCTTTTAAATGGGTGCTTTTGTGGGAAAATTATTATAATGCTTTTACTTCAAAAAGATAAACTACCCTTGATAATGTTTATACATATCAAAGGTGAATTGAGTTCGAAAAAAGAATTATTAAAGGAAACAGTGAGCAAACAAAAAGTAAAATTTCTTTTTTTATTTGCTTTTGGTAATCAGTTTCTATTTTAGGGGTAAGCCTTTTTAATTAATTTATTTTTTACTTGGATGACAGGACATACCTATCATCTTATAATTTTTGCATGATTATTGTATTTGGCTGAAAGAGCAGAGAAGAGAAAATTAGAGTTATTGGAAAATGCTACTTATTTAAGGAAGAAAAGTGAGACAAAAAAATCTGATAAAACAAAGTCATTGGAGTGAATGAGCAGTTGGACCTTATTCACCTTTGCACGATAAAATAAAATTGAGGAAAAGGATCAGATTTCCTCAATTTCTATGCAAATTAAGGAGAAAGAGGCCTCTTTGAAATCATTGTAATATTAGGCCTACTCAAGACATTTTTTATGGAATCATTTAAGGATTTAATTACTGTTGACATCAACAATTAAAGCTAGCAAAGGCAAAGACTTTAAAAGTGATTTTGCAGTATGTATTAAATATTATTTAAATTGATATGTTTGGTTTTGGTTCACTTGTAATTCTTTTTATATTTTAAAAAAGTGACACCCATGTTTTGTCGATAGAGGGAAACCCGATCAGTCAGCAGATAGAGGTCTTGAAACATTTTTGGGTTCATGAAATTTTAAAAATGTTTGACTGGGAACCCTGAAAGTCATCGTACAAATATCTCGAGAATGGAACTATTCGATGAAATAGAAGTCGAGTTTATTTTTGCGAGCGTTCAGAGAAAGAGTCACTTCTATTAAAAAATGTGTCGACTTTGGATATCGTGGTCAAACTGGAAACATGACTCTCTACATATATGTCTAACACAGCCGGCTCATGGGTTCAAAACCCTGTTGACGTCCCTTTTTTTGTTGTTGTTGTTGTTGTTGTAAACTTATCTATATGTATATGTCATGTTGCAAATGTTAATGTTCCCCCTCTCCTCTTAGAACATTTTGTAACAATCTCTCTCCCTTTAAAGAAATCAAAATAACAGCAAGAACATCCCAGTTGGGGTTTGGGGAGGAGTTGGCAGCCATGCTTTGGGTTCTAATAATGTTACTCCCTTTCATGTTTCTATGTACTCTTACTATGTTCATTGGGTGGATTGGTTGACGATCTGGAAGGTGAAAGGATTAGATGGAGATTCTGATATTAATCCCAAGTTGAAATTTAGAATTAAGGTGTCTTAAGGGTTAGAACACACCACATAGACCATTCTCACCACAAGCTAATAGATCCTGCTCATTCTCATTCAAATTTGATTATCTGGGAGGGGGTGGTGGTCTCTCAGAAGCAAAGATAATCAGAGCCAAAACAAATAAAAAAGGAGGGTGGGTTGTGTTTGTTTATTAGTTAATGTTACAAAGCGTTTAAAAAGGAAAAAAAAAAACAGGTGATAGAAAATGATGCAAATGGTTTTGTGTGAGGTATAATGAGGATAAAAGTACCGTACTCACTCTTCCTAAAGGAAAATTCTCTGGTTAAGTGGAGCCCAATGATGAATGATATATGCTTTTGAGTTTGAGCCTGTGTATTGATTAATAAAATTCTTTATTTTCTTTTAAATTCAGAAATCTAAAGATTCTGGGGATAAAAGACCTCTTGAGGTAAGTCTCAATGATTACTCTATGTCATCACCATTTTTCTATTATTTATGTTATGAATGTTAACTGCGACAGCTTGTTATCATTTATTTATGATTTATGCAGAACCAAATAGTGTTATGTCATAATGTTGTGTCAAGTATGGAGAAGCTTTTTAAGGAAGACACTGCTGGTTACAATTCACAAAGAATTGTTGTGAATATTTGATAAAAAATAATCACCAACGAATTGCAATATATAAGAACTGTGGCATAGGATTTCTGACTCTGGACAGACTTCACAATTGATTTGATGAAAGTTGGTTGACTTCGAAACAGGAGGTCCATTTATCTAAGTCAATGAGTCATTTCATATTAAGGTTTTGTTCAATCTGGATTAATTATAAGGGTTCTTTTCATTCATACTTATAAGCAGTATATGATAGCATAATTTTTTTAGCAATAGATTTTTGAGCGACTATACACTCCAGCACGATTTCCTCGAACTCCTCGGGACATAAAAGCGTTTGAGGAAACCATTCTTAATTCTTGTCAAAACAACTTATGGGGACGGAGGGGGTGGCAGGGCGGTGTGGCTCAGCAGTACTGACTTGGCAATGTACCTGAAAGATACCTAGTTCAAAATATCCATTGCATTATTTGGCCATCAGCAAGCCACCTCTCCTCAGTTCAATTTGTGTCGCTATGTTGTGGCTGACACACGGGGTATTCCAGTCTTTCTTGAAATAAGTCCTAAGACAAATTTTCACTTGAGGGTGAAAAAGAGGAACTTTATTGTTTATTTACTTTTTTGATATGTTGAGTGAGATAAATTTATACATGAAATCTTACAAGAGTTTGGTATGTTTGTGGGTGGGGGTGCTCTATCTCAACATTCATTTACCGTTGTAGCCAAATACAGTCCACTCCGGATACTCACAACTCGGTTAATCGCAACATTTCCCAAGAACCGAAATTAATTCTATATAAAAGTCACTGGTTAATTGCAACAATCTTAGGTTAATCGCAACAAATTTTCACCCTAAAAAGGTGGTAAATTCAATAAATCAATCAAACAAAATATGATTAAATTTCATCATGGAAGAAATCGTGACAGGTTGAAAAATAGAGAGTGAGCGGGATTTAATGCTACAGTAGTGTGTCACCAATCTATTTGAGACAAAAGAGGGCGGGACTGTGCAGTATGGGTTTATGATGTCATCTGTGGCCATTAAATAGGAGGCGAGGGGGCTGGGCATATTCTGGGATCGGAAGGTTCTTGGTTTGAGCTTTGCTCGGCGCATAGTTGAGTCCTTGGAGAAGGCGCTTTACCTGGCCGTTAACAGCATTGTCTCTGTCCGAAAAAAAAAAAAATGTAAAATCGCCTAACAGGTGTCATGTTCCGTCCTACATTTAAATGTTGCTGTTGGCCCTTGTAAAGCGCTTTGAGCATGTTTAGTGGATATTGCACTAAATAAGAGCTCATTAAAATTTTTTTTATATAACAATGAATAATATGGAAAATATTTGGGACATTCAAATGAGTTCGAGAAAACCGTGCTGGAGTGTAGTACAAAATACAATATATTTTTATCTTTGTCACACAAAATTCAGTATTTTACAGAACAACAGTTGGCTTATTCACTAGTGTAGAGTTCCATAAGAAATTTTTAGCCTGTATCTTCTTTTTAACCTGTTTTCCTTAAATTCTCTAAACTGTATTTTTGAATTCCTGCATCCAGTTGAATCCCCCACCAGAGTTTATTGCTAAGCGTCTGGAGTTGTGGGATACTTTGAAGAAAGAAAGGGATGAGTGGGTGGCTGCTCAGGAGCAAAAAGCCATCAAGATTACCTTACCAGATGGCAGTGTGAAGGAGGGTCTGGCATGGAAAACTACCCCATATGAAATAGCTGCTGGGATCAGGTTGGTTCTTACCCCATATTTGTATTATTTCAAGCTTTGGCTACCCACCTTCTTTAAGAATAAAATAAGTCAATGCATAAGGCTGAACGGCTAGATCTTGTAGTAATGCACCTAAATCATTTATCTTTGTATTGGGACAAGTTTGCCCACTATCATTTAAATTCAGAGTTTAAAAAAAAAAAAAATGTATGTATGTTTCTTCCTTTATATTTTTTTGACTCAAACATTGGGTTATACATCCTTTTACAGGTTAATTAATTACCTATTCAATAAATGTAATTATATTCCAATTTTTACATTCAATCAAAAGATATGATGCTTTGAATTTGATACGCTGAAATTTCGACTTTGCAAAAATGTGCACAGATAAGAATTTTAGTGAAAGCAATGGCACAAGATTTTTACACCAAATTTTGAAATTCAATAAACTTATTGAAGTCAGCGTGGCTTCACATGATTTGATTTACATGATCAGTCTTTTTCTTCTTCTTTAACTGTAAGTATACTGTCACTAACAAGGATTATACCTAGACTAAACGTTGAGAACCATGGTTGTTTGATTGGGCATGTTCAGGCTGGCTGTCTGTCGTAGAATAGTCATGTAGGTTTGGTATATCACGAGAGCATACCTGCCGAATTTTTCATAATTTTACTAATTTTAGACAAATTTCATGGCCAATTACAGAAATACGAAATTTTATGGAAAATTACGAATTTTAATAATAATAATAATAATAATAATAATAATAATAATAATAATAATACACATTTATATAGCGCTCATTCTTGTGTAAAACACAAGCTCTGGGCACTTTACAATATAAATATCAATGTTAAGTGAAAAAAATAAAATAATAATATTAATTCATAGCCAAATCAAGGACTCATAGAGTCAATAATAACAAATACAGTAAAAATGTGTCTTGAGATTCTTTTTAAAGGTAGGTAAAGACTTGCACTCCCTCAGACCACGTGGAAGTTCATTCCAGATCTTGTGGCCGAAACAAGCAAACAATCTATCACCGAATTTTGTTCTTGATCTTTTTTCCGAAATTTTCGTTTGGTCATTACATGATCTTAAAGTGTAATTTTCAAATTTACACATGACCACGTGATCTGTGAGATATGCCGGTGCTATACCAGTCAAACACTTATAAACAAGACACGCTGCTTTGTAATATGTGCGCTTTTCAATGGGCAACCGGTGGAGAGAGGCCAACAAAGGGGTTGCATGATCAAATTTTTTTTTTTTGCCAAAAACTAATCTTGCTGCACTGTTTTGCAGTAGTTGTAATTGTTTAATAGAAGCCTGAGGCAAGTTGACAAGCATGGAGTTACAATAATCTAGTTTCGAAAAAATGAGGGAAACAACCAATGTTTTACATGTTCCAATTGCAATATACTGACGGATCGAACTGATTTTCTTCAATTGAAAGTATAAAGATTTACAGAGAGCAGAAATGTGAGCTGACATTCTCATTTCTGAATCAAAATAGACACCCAAATTTTTCACAGTCTTTGAAACTTTGATTTTTTCACCCCCAATCAACACCTCAAGACCATCATTCACCTTCAACTGCCCTCTATTTCCCACAATCATCACTTCTGTTTTTGACTCATTCATTTTCAACTTGTTTGCATCCATCCACTCTTTCACATCCGTCACACATTCTTCCACACGTTTCACAATATTTTCGAGATTTTTAGTTTTATCAGTAGCATAAAGTTGCATATCATCTGCATAGAGATGATAGCGCAGCCCATGACCAGTGATGCTTGGGGGTGGTCTGTAGATACAAGTGATTAAAAATGAAATTTGAGGGTATGTCAATGTGGTTTGGACACACTCAAATCTTTTGAACGAAATTGGCCTGTTTTGTATTTTAGACGAAAGAGCGTGTTTGTGTATGATGGCGATCCCCCCTCCTGATCGTCCATTTCTTGGGAACGATTCCATCTTGTAGCCGGGAGGTGTCATTTCTTTCATTATAGGTTCATCACCGAACTGACGCAACCATGATTCAGTTATATATAGAATATCGATATCGCGTTGATCTATGACATTGATTATATCGAATGTCTTGTTTCTCGATGACTGTGCGTTAATATGGCCAATACAAATGTTATGATTTCCATGACTTGGTCTTGTGTCATTTGTCAATATTTTTGTTAACGTCTGTGGTGGTCGAGTTGAACGATAACAGTTCACTGGACGTTGCGGGACTGTTGTTTCAATAACATGTTGTTTACGTCGACCACCACGTTTACAGACAATCTTTTGTTGATTGTAATGGTGTTCACGTTTGAGGTAGGAGTGTGTGTTTTCAATTTGTAAACAATAAAAGCGCAGGGTGAATAAAAGTCCAACGACAGCCGACAGTAAAAATTGGTTGTGAGAACGAGTAAAAATGGCGGGGTCTTGGTGAAACATTGTAAAATAGTCCGAAACAATTTCGATAAAAATGATGTCAAAACCGTATAAAATATAATTAAAGCAATATCACAATGGTATCTTACGTGTTGTACAAAAATCCTTGAATAAAAATTGAATTGAAATAAGACGTGTAAATCCTTGAAATCGGTAAAAATTGAAGAGAAATGTCACAACAACAAAAACACGTCTTGCCTGTTAGGCAACTACACACTATATAATAATAATATAATAATGATCATAATAATAATAATAGTAATAATAATGATAAGAAGAACTACTGGTACTACTACTACTTCTATATAATAATAATAATAATAATAATAATAATAATAATAATAATAATAATAATAATAATAATAATAATAATAATAATAATAATAATAATATATAATATATAATAATAAATAACAATAATAATAATGATGATTATGATAACAATACCAAAGCGTTTCTATAGTGAAGTTTTCAATTTGGCAGGTCTGCGAGGGACTGTTATATTAATATAGTGCAGAAGAACAGTGGACGTTTTCAACAGGAAAATACCTTTCAAATTAGTGGGTATGGTTTTTTGGTAGTTTTGGCCTGATCGTGGGAGGCCAAGAGACATCTTTGTTAGAATAAATTATGGCAGTTTATCATTTGACAGTTTCATTAGAGACAATGAAATCACAACAGTTTTTATGCATGACACTGCTTCATTTTGCACATGGCTCAAATTGCGCAGGGCTTTTAAAGAGAATGATCATTTTAAGCAAGGGTGTGGTTTTCAATCAGTCCTGACATGAATCCGAATATTAACTCACTCAACCCTAACACCAACTATATCTTTAGTTTACCCGAGTTACCCCATGCCTATTTATTGTATTTTTCTGAGACAAATTAGTAGTATCAAAGCTAATGTTTTTAGTTGTTGCATGTTAATGATAGTTGAATAAAACTATCTATGAACATGCTCATTTTAAATACATTTTTTCCAATTTTGAAAAGTAGCAACAATCTCTAGGATTGAGTGGGTTAACATGTTGGATACTATGAATAAAGAACTACAAAGTCATAACAACGGAAATGATTTAAACAAGCTTCTCCAAGATGCCTAGGATAATCTTACTGCAGAGTTTATTGAACAATTCACTTTGTCCATGCAAAGTTGAGTGATTTCCCTGCATGTTAAAGAATGGTACACAAAGTTGTGTAGATTTGCAAACTCACTTTTTTGGTTTAGATTCTTAAACTTCGTTATCCTTTGATACAGGGCATTTATTTACATATTTGTGTACATTGGATAGAGAAATAAATTATAAATGAGCTTTCCATTGATGTATAACAAATGATGATAGTTGTTTTGTACTCAAAATAATGAAGGTTGAAACGAGTGTGAACTTACTTTTGGACATGGCTATATAGATTAAACTATTATTGCATTCTGTCCACTCCGCAGTGATTGGATAGTTGTATCTTTCAGATCTGGTGGATGATATAACCAGTGATATTCTAGACTACCATTCAAAGGGTTTGAAGCAATTGTTATGATCCTTTGAGTGAACGCTTTTTTGGGTCTTAGAAAAAAAGCAAAAAAAAAAAAAGCTCAAGAACTGAAAGGACAACTCTGCTGTTTACTAACAAATCAAATATTTACCATTTTGACCAGGAACTTTTTGATATGTTAAAAATTCTAAAATCTCTAAGTTTAAGACTTTTTGACATGTAGTTATTTGGTAGCTGGGTTGGTTAGATATTGCAGAAAGCACCTATTGACCCATCTGAAGGTGATTATTGCTGTCCATTTGACCCTTCTGAAACCATCATACAAATCCTGACTTTAAAAAGTTAAAAAATAAATTTTCTACCTTGTTGAAATGCCTGTTTCCACAGTCAAGGTCTGGCAGACAGCACTGTGGTGGCCAAAGTCAACGATGTCTTATGGGATTTGGATAGACCTTTTGAAGGAGATGCAACTCTACATTTAATCAAATTTGATGATCCAGATGGTAATTGTGTTTTCATCAGGGGTGGGACTTTTTCAGATTAAAAAAAAAAGAAAAATATCTGTATCACACATCAACTATCATAAGCATCATGTAAATATTCATTCTGGCGTTTGTGAATTTATTTTTCAGATCATAATTCTAATCGTTTTCACCAAGAGATCAGTAACCCACAGCAATAACGGTCTTACTTTTCGTAAATTCTCAAATTTCACCACTTTTTACATTTTTGTTCAAAGTATTAGAGAAGTTCAGGGCTGGGAATCTTCTGCCTAAATGATGTTTCATATCCGCCCATCACATTACAATTCCGACTTTTCAAATTTTTCAATGTATAAAAACGACTCATCACAAACACTGCATCAACATTCCTGCCACCACTACTATTACAAGGACTGCCACATCATCATTCCTACCACCACTACGATTACAAAGACCACCACATCATCATTCCTACCACCACTTCTTTTACAAGGACCACCACATCATCATTCCTACCACCACTTCTTTTACAAGGACCACCACATCATCATTGCTACCACCACTACTATAACAAAGACCACCACATCATCATTCCTACCACCACTACTATTACAAAGACCACCATATCATCATTGCTACCACCACTACTATTACAAGGACCACCACATCATCATTCCTACCACCACTACTATTACAAAGACCACCACATCATCATCACTACGACCACCATTGCAATAACAGCCACCAACACATCACCATCCCTACCACCATCACTACTACATCCAACAACACCACATCATCATCCCTAACACCATTACTGTTACAACCACCACCACATCATCATCACTGGTGGTCGCTCTGCATAGCGAAGTTGCTTTGTGACGCCCTATTGTTTAAAAAAGAATTTGACATCCCATGAATAAAACTTCCTTTAAAAGTTTTTTTTTTATTAAAAAGAATATTTTAGCACTTAATGCTTTTCGTCAACTGCTGTGTGCTTTGCTCTATCGCTCTTTCTCACTGATTTGCACTTTTCCTCCTGCTCGTTTATTCCAATCATCACTATGCCATACCTGCCGAATACTTTGTAATTTTACTAATTTTAGACAAATTTCATGTCCAATTACGAAAATACGAAATTGTATATCATATTCTTCTAGGACAGTATGTTTTCTGGCACTCCAGTGCCCACATGCTGGGAGAAGCAATGGAAAAACATTATGGTGGCCACCTTTGCTATGGACCACCAATTGAGACTGGATTCTATTATGACATGTGGAGCCCTGAGTACGTATTATTTGATTCATATACCTCAAGCTTTTATAATTTGGTGGGGGAAACTGTTTCATTCGGATTCAGATTTTTGATTTGAACAAAATTTTAGTGGAAAAAATGTGTTAAATGTTACTATTTAAAAAAAAAAATTCTATTCAGAAATGTATATATTTAGCCTAATATCTATTTAAGTTGACCTTACTGAATTACGCTCACAGTATTTTAAAGTATTTTAAGGTGATTATAAACCAGAATAACTAGGCACACAGGTGAACCCCACAACACCGACTCGTTAGTTGTAGTTGTACCATTCTATCTTTGTACACCAGAATTCTGTGAGTTTGCCTCAAGTCGAACTATTTCTATGCTAAATAAGAAAAAATCTGGTATTCTACCATGCCAATTTCTTTTTCCATGAGAGAAAAGGTAGCTGAGGATAGTGATCCACATAATATGGAATACACCATCACATTAATCACAAAATCCATTTTTTTCTTTTCATACTTTGGGTGTGGTCACTCTTTAGATTCTTTCTTAATTCCTCTGGTTCAATGATGAATAGAAGTTCTACTAGTAAATGTTTAGAAGTCTATACCTATAGATATTGTAACCAACTAAAGATAGTAGGACATCCTTTAAGTTTGACGTATGTTTCTACGTTTTTGCAAGATCATGGTCTCATTGTTTGATAATTTGTGACCATTTGAAAATCGCTATAATGGTCACTTTTATCATTGTCATCATAATAAACTTATCTTTCACAGGCCAGTTTCAAGCACGGCCATTCCCCAACTAGAAACTCTCATTAAAAATATTGCCAAAGAGAAGCAACCTTTTGAACGATTGGAAATGACTAAAGAAAATTTACTCAAGATGTTTGAGGTAAGCTATTTAAAATATAAAGTCCTTCAGAGTCCTTAGGCCCTTGGTGCATGAGCTTGTCCCAATTTCTGAACAGTTAAACAAACAGCAGCTTATTGGTTGCTCTCTATTGAATGAGATACTATTGCAAAATAATTTCCACCAGACCTAATAATAATAATATAATGTATACTTTATTCATCCAAAAAATGGAAATTCGTTTACAGATGTGGCATGCATAAAAATGTATAAACACAAAGTTGAGAATCTATGGCGACAATGTATACATAATATATATTTGCAAATGCACAAAAATATTAAAAATATATACCAATAGCGACACTAATAGACCCAGCTACACAACCACTGCTAAATCTAAGGTTTGCTAATATTTTATTTTTAAAAAGCAGCTGAAACATTAAAGGCTCTTTACAATGATAAGTGAACGATATCAGTTTAAAAAAGAGCTCAATTTTAGCAGACATGATATTTGGAATATTAGAAGCTATTTTGAGATCTATCCGGTTTATCAGGAGATGAGGGGACAGAAAAATCAACAGATTGGGCCTAAAATGGATTGTTTTGTCATTTTCTGGAGGTCCATGAGATTTATATTATATGGATGCCATTTCGATCCCAATCTCTGCCTTCTCCCTGGATCTGCTAAAACTAATAATCAATTCTCATTGACATCCTTTTTATTATATTGTTTCACTCAATAAGAAATTATTGGTTCCAAAACATTTGAAATTTTATTTCATTTTCTTTGTATTTTCCAGTACAATGAATTCAAGCAGAGAATTATAAAAGAGAAAGTCCAGACCCCGACCACCACAGTGTACAGATGTGGTCCCTTGATAGATTTGTGCCGCGGGCCACATGTCAGACACACGGGAAAGGTCAAGGCCTGTGCCATTACCAAGGTCAGGATTACGAATAGATTGTGCAAATATTAGGGTTTTCCTCCAGATTCTGACAATTTTTTCATGTAAATTTTGCTGCTCGAAGATCGAAGTAATTAATAATAATGTGAAATTGAATGTAAGCTTCAATTTAATTACAAAGACAGATCAAATGAACGTTTCGGGTTTCCCCTTTATCAACAAAACAGGATGATTGAAACACCACAGATGAATGAGATAATATGGTAGTGGCCCAGTAATAATTCTTCTAAATAAGAGTAGAAACCATGCATGATTACCCTGAAATTCTGATACTTCTAATTTAAAAATTTGGATTTTTGGGAGCAAGTTGGTATAACTAGAGAGTAGTTGGGAGGCTTCTTGCAATCGCCTATATAATGTGAAGCTTAATACTAACAACATGACACGTAATACAAACCTGGAAGGTAGAGAAGTAGAAATGACCCTTTCAATATTAAAAAAGGAAGGGGAAGATGTAATAAAGAGAAGAGCCTATAAGGTGCAGGCAAACGTGATTTACTGGTGACACTGACCGTATCACACACATTGAACAAGAATTACATGTTCCTTGTGAGGGATCTATATATATATACAGTGGTGCCAAAACTCCGGTTAGTCTGGAGCAAAAAATTCCGGGTTACGGGCAACTTCCGTCAAATTCTGGTCAGGTCAATATGTTCCAACGATACCCCCCCCCCCTCCCCCCCCCACCTTTTTCCAACTACAACCACCACCACTACATCATCATCACTATCACTACTACTACAAACATCAACACCACATCACTACCACTGCACAACCACAACATCATCATTACTACCACTACTACTGCAACCGCAACCACCATCACATCATCATCACCACTACCACTACTACTACAACCACCACAACAACATCATCACCACCACTACTACTACAACCACCAACACCACATCATTATCACTACCACTACACCACCACCACCATATCATCATCACTATAATCATCACTACCACTACTACGATCAGGCCTGTAAATCTTCCGTCTATTGTCGGATTTCCGACAGTACGATTTTGCTCTATAACTATAAGTGCTAATACTTTAAAAAAAAATTAATAGTAAAAATGAAATTCGTAACGTCAAAGAACAGAACCAATAAAAAAGAAAATAAAAGACTTTTATTTCGTTATTCGGAAAAATTAGATTTTATTCCGTTTCAAGTGCCTTGTCACATCAAAAACAAAACAAAACTTGCCGTCTATCAGTTAGCTATTATATTATCATGCCACCAACACGCTCCGCTAGACGTGGATGTATTCTCGTGAGTCGTTTTCACACACACACACCTAATCAGTAAATAACGCAGGCACAGAAGTGTGTCGAACCAGACCGGAAGGTTTCTCTCTATTGTGCTACCGACACACATATATATCTGCGGTTCTCATATCTTTTTCTCTATATTTTATTGGTTCCATCCGGATGTGAGACGGAAAGAAAATAATGCGAAATAATTATTTTTCTTCGAAATATATAGTCTTCTTCGAAAGCTCTCATACGACTGCACCACCTCTTCTTCTTCTTTTTCTTCTTCTTCTTCTTCTTCTTCTTCTTCTTCTTCTTCTTCTTCTTCTTCTTCTTCTTCTTCTTCTTCTTCTTCTTCTTCTTCTTCTTCTTCTTCTTCTTCTTCTTCTTCTTCTTCTTCTTCTTCTTCTTCTTCTTCTTCTTCATACACTTCTTCTTCTAATTCTTCTTCATACACATCTTCTTCTCCTTCTTCTTCTTCTTCTTCTTCTTCTTCTTCTTCTTCTTCTTCTTCTTCTTCTTCTTCTTCTTCTTCTTCTTCTTCATACACATCCTTCAAAAGGGTAGGAATTGTTCTCCTCCTTTCATTTTACAACTAACTCAGACCTGGGCCTTCAAATAATTGGGATTTTTTTTGGTACCAAAAAATGACCTCGTTATAAATAAGTAGGGGAAAGTGACATGATTTTACTAGTCAATTGACGTGTCATATCTGTGTTGTGTCCATATTCTTGTCCTGTTGCGTCTATTTTCGCGTGTTCAAAAAGTTCCTACAAATTTTTCACCAACCATTTACAGGCCTGTACTACAACCACCACCACCACAATTATCACTACCACCACAACTACTACTACATCCAATACTACTACATCATCTGAACTAACACTACTACAACCATTATTCTTACTACTACACATCATTATCACTACAACTACAGCTAAAACCACTAGCATATCATCACTACCACTACAACTACAACCACCACAACCACATTATAATCACTACTACTAGTACTACACCACCATATCATCATCACTACAACTACTACTACTACCACAACCACGACCACTACTACCACAACCACCACAATTACAACCACCACCAAATTATCATCACTACCACTACTACTACTACAACCACCACCACCACATCATCACTACCACTACTACCACCACCACCACCTCATCATCGCCACACTAGCACTACTACTACAACCACCATCACTACCACCACTACTACAGCCACCACCACATCATCATCATCACTACCACCACTACTACAACCACCACCACATCATCATAACTACCACTACTGCTACAAGCACCATCACTACCTGATCATCACGACCACTACTTCTACTACAACTACCACCACCGCCACATCATCATCACGACCACCACTACTACTACTACAACCACATCATCATCATCACTTCAACCGCCACCACATCATAATCACTACTACTACAACTACCACCACCACCACCACGTCATCATCACTACAACTACAACTACAACCACCACCGCCACCACATCATCATCACTACCACTACTACTACAACATCAAATACCACATCATCCTCACTACCACCAGTACTACATTCACTACCATTAGGTTTTGGAGCTTTATGTCATTTGAAATAAGGAATCTCAGGGATTGTATTTGGCATTGTGTTTATAGTATATCATAATATAATTCTAATCAGTTTACAGTATGTAAACACAGTGCCAAATGCCATCCAAATTCCCTTTTCTTGTGTGCGGAAATTCCTCTTTCGGCATTGAAATTCCTACGAGTGATGTCTGAAATTCCTGTGAGCCAAATTTAAAGTTGGCGTCTCTGTATATATATTTGTTTTGTATTTCATCATTCTGAATGAATATTCATTGAAAATCATTGGAGCATAACCCTTTTGTCAGCTCTTGAGACTTACTGGCTTCACTCTGGGCAATGGGTTAGGTTGCCGCCGGAATTTGTGCAGGCACCAAATTCAAAATCTAATGTGGCTATTATGTCTTTTGTTCACCCTCCTTTTCTCTAGTCACTGTTATGTCCTAAATGTCACAAGGTGGATTGTTAAACTTTTTAAGATTAGACTTTAATCTTGCAAATCTCTTGTTGCACAGAACTCATCCACCTACTGGGAAGGCAACTCAGAGGCTGAGACGTTGCAACGTATCTATGGCATCTCCTTTCCTGACCCCAAACAGCTTAAAGAATGGAAGCATTTCCAGGAAGAGGCTGCCAAGAGAGATCACAGAAAAATAGGAAGGGTTGGTTATTGCTATTTTATTCAGATATATATATAGATATTTTTTTTTTGTTTTTTTTTTTAATTTTTTATTTTTAAAGCAGTGATCAATTACATTTTGGTTGAAATATCATTTATTACTTACCCTTAAAAATGTGTGCAGAAAAATTGATTTATTAAGTTTTGCCATAATATTTTTTTATTTTTTTTTGCGAGATGTTGCCGTTAACTTTAACACCACAAAAGTAAGTGTTAAAATATAAAAATATCTCAGAGAAGCTGCTGAATGATGCCTTTGAGAGTCATCAGCGATCTTTTCTTTCCACCGGCATCAGGCTTTTTAATTCAAAACTATATTTTCTTTTAAGAGTTATTATATCGTCTTTCATTGTTGATAAAAAAAGATATATTGACTCGAAATTGACTTTCATTTAGTTTAATTTTTCTTGTTCTGTCTTTATTTCTTATAATATACAAGCATATATAAAATATTTTATAGGATTAAATTATTAATTTTATAGATGCACTTTTACTATCACATTTATTTTTATTTCATAAAAAATGTTTTCTCTACTGTATTGCTTTATAAAATTATGTAAACATATTTTATAAAAGTTATTTATTCATTCTTGCAATTCACGTAAAATTAATTTCCCTCTGGATGAATAACGTTTATTAATTTATTCATTCCATTCATGCTTATTTGAGTTACAGAGATTGAAGCTTATTTAACATAAAGTATTTTCTATTAAATCCCCCCCCCTCAGGAAATAAATAGTCTAATATTTGATTTTGACTTCATTTCATCTCCTGTTTTGTTATTTTTCACATCTTTAAGGAGCAAGAGCTGTTCTTTTTTCACGAATTGAGTGCTGGGAGCTGCTTCTTCTTGCCAAAGGGAGCACATATCTACAACATCTTGGTAGAGTTTATCAGGGTGAGTTAATCAAAGTTACAAATTTATGAATGGCACAGTTAATTATACTTAGTCCTTTATGATTGAGATTTGAATTTACTCTTCAGTCAATCCCTATCTGCATTGTTATTAGTGGGTCTCTTGTTGAAAACGAAGTCATAAACAGATAAATGGGACAATTTACAATATGGAAGAAATTCATTCTTGCAGTTAAAAGGTTAATATTTATTGAGGATGGAGTGAAATATCTGTCTTCAATGATATTTGTTGTTTCCACATAATGTGGAAGCTGTTTGTGATTCTAATGTTAACAATACTCATAATGTAAATGTTTTGACATAAAAAAAAAAACAAAACTTGTGAAAGTATAATTGAATAAACTAAAATCTCGTAAAGTGGAAAACAATTGGTAAAAATATGATTAATTATATTCAACTAATTTGTACTCTCTACCATTTCAGCAATTAATTATTTCATTGTTTGATGAATTCGAAAACCCATTTGATTCTGCCATTGCAGAAAGAGTACTGGAAACGTGGCTTTCAAGAAGTTGTGTCTCCAAACATCTACAACAGCAAATTGTGGGAGACGTCAGGACATTGGCAACACTATGCTGTAAGTTTTCCTTCTCTTTGAAATCATGTACTATCCTCCTACGCCAGTGATGATAATCTTCCGCGGAATACCGGAATTTGGGGATTTTCTCAGAATTTTTCAGCTGATTTTGCCAGGTCAAACATTTTCCTCTCAGGTCAAGTGGTGGATCCGTGAAAAATATCACCATCATGTCTTGTGTCATATTTTGACATCTGTGCTCAGTTGTATGAATTTTGGTGACACTCCCATTTTTATGGCGTCAGTCTAGACAAACTGTATAAATTTTACAAAGCGAAACATGTCCCCATGACCAGTTTGAACCCATATGCAAATGCACGAAAATGTAAAAATATACAACCAAGAACCAATAGCAACACTTTATATATTAATTTGATAAATTGAGATAGGCCATAACTCTGGCCTTTAGTCCGAACTAGTGGGTGTATATTTAAACGAAGTGGCTATTTTTACAGTCCCGTAAAGATGGTTCTCGGGGCTATTTTTACAGTCCCGTAAAGATGGTTCTCGGGGCCAATTTTACAGTCCCGTAAAGATGGTTCTCGGGGCTATTTTTACAGTCCCGTAAAATGGTTCTCGGGGCTATTTTTACAGTCCCGTAAAGATGGTTCTCGGGGCTATTTTTACAGTCCCGTAAAGATGGTTCTCATGGCTATTTTTACGGCGTTGATGCGATTCTGTTCAATGATCCGCATAGTTATAGATTATCATCTTTTTGCAGTATTCACAAAACTTCACCTATCATTTCTCCCGATATTTAGATGTACAGATCTAGAGGCGGTGAATGAAAGCAAAATTAATTTCATTTAACATATTTAGATCTAAAGCAAAAAATAAAATTAACAAACAATTAATGTAAAGTCAATTCTCTTAGCGATTTTTACGGTACTGTCATTTTTATTACATATAATTTTTTATTTTTTTTTTTTTTGCATAAGTTATGTTTGCAGTACAGAACAGCCCGTTTTCTATCATCAGTGGGCAGGTTAGGTTTTATGTCTTGATTTTTTTTCTGTCAAACATACATAATATAGATCTATTATCAAACACTGAAAGTATATTTAGTTCCTGCTTGAGTCGACACCCCTCAAGATATAATACTTTACAGGTTGGCTTTTGTTTACACTTTACCAGTAAAACCAGTCAGGAAGGACTAACGGTTTATACAATTTTAAAAGACGTAGATGTCTAACATTCAGGGTGCAGTCTTCTCACGTGAGAGTGGGTTTGAATCCAATTTCAGAAAAGAGGCCGTTCACAAACCAATTGTACACATTTTGACCATAATTTTAGAACCCCCCCCCCCCCCCCCCTCCCAACCATATTGTGGACAAATGACTACCCCCCCCCCCCCCCCCCCCCATGTGGATGTCCATGGCGAAACACCTCATGCATAAATATTGTTCTTTTGAATAATATTTTTTTTTAAAGAAAGTAAATAATGATGATGATTCTCTACCATGGGCGGTCATGATCCAAAAGAATAGAGGTGCCCAAGACTGATCCTCATTGGGGCATCGAGGTGGAGAGGGCATTTTACTTTGGTCCCACCATCGCGTTGCTCCAACTCCTTTACCGATTGACCCAGTGTTTGTTCCGACCAGACAAGAGTGGTCGCTGTATTGCTCCTCCCTTCCCAGTTAGGAGGTTGTTTTATTGTTCTCCGCCAAAGCGTGTTCACCTTGTGGTCAGACCAAGGTTGTGGTTACCCTGGGTCAGACCCCTCTGCCTAGGCTTTGAGGTACCACTAGGGAAAGAGATAGATAGAGAAAAAGAGAAAGGAAAAAGAGAGAGAGAGAGAGAGAGAAAGAGAGAGAGAGAGAGAGAGAGAGAGAGATAGAGATTGGGAAAGAATGAAAGAGGGAGAGAGAGAGAGAGAAAATGAGAGATAGGGAAAGAAAGAAAGAAAGGGATAGAAATGAGAGATAGGGAAAGAAAGAAAGAAAGGGATAGAGAAAGAATGAAAGAAAGAGTGAGAAAGAGAGAAACAAAGAAAGAATGTAGAAAGACCGGGAGAGAGAGAGAGAGAGGGAGAAATAGAGAAAGAAAGAGATTGGGAAAGAATGAAAGAAAGAAAGAGGGAGAGAGATAGAAAAAAAAAGAGAAAGTAAAAAGAAAGAGAGAAGAAAGAGAAAGAAAGAAAGACATAGAGAAAGAATGAAAGAAAGAGGGAGAGAGAGAGAGAGAGAGAGAGAGAGAGGCTTCTAACTAGCCGCACCTGAACGAAGTGAGTGAGAGTTATAGAGCTAATGGCGTCTACTCAGCCAATCTGTTACTATTTAAAAATCTATTACCGCAACGCCGTAAAAATAGCCACCAGAATTGTCTTTACGGGACTGTAAAAATAGCCACTGCGATATTTAAAAGATAGTATTTAATTTAAATCACAGTTGCGCATTAAAATTCGAACACCATGTGGCAAAAATGAATTAAGGTGACGTTTTGTCTTTGTTTTTATAGATATAAGGTCGTCTCTTATGTTATTGTTGTTTTGATAGATCGTTACTGACATCAAAAGTTGATGAACTTTCTTCCTCAACCCCTTTGTTGGATGTTAATTGGCCATAATAGGCTTTTAATGAAACTATTAAACTTTTTGTGAGCCTGTGGTGATGAAATTTGAAAAACGGTATTATTTATCCTTTAGTGCCTTAGAATGAATACTAATTGGATGAATAAAAGTATTTGGAAATACAATATGAAATGCTATGGGTGCAATTGGTCGGCTAAATAATTGAATAATTGGTTGTTGTCATATTGATGGAGTTGTTGGCTTGAAGATAAAAACTTGCATGGAAGTCAATGAAAGGGGGTTTTCATGAAGGAAATCTGTCTGGAGAGGATTGACATACTTTTAAAAAAATGTTTATACTATTTCTTATGTAATGTTAGCGGTGCTTTTCATGCTTTTGTGTTAAAGGCATTTTTCCGGACTTGCTATTTTATCTTTTTTTTATCCACAGGAAAACATGTTTTCATTTGATGTTGAAAAGGAAAAATATGCTTTGAAGCCTATGAACTGCCCTGGCCATTGGTAAGCTTCCTGTCAATTTGACATTGTTAGTGTCCTATTTGTCTCATTAATCTGTTGCTTCTTTTTGTGAATTTCTGTCTTTGTCTTTGAATAAACAACATGGTCTTGTCAAGTACTCCCATAGTGGGCAGGGAGGCATTTACTATGTCTTCTATCCCCTTATAGCTGTTTTCCAACATGCTTTCTGTCTTTTTCTTGGGATGAGATTACTTGGTTTTGTCCTGGCCCTGGCCGGATACCTTAGATGGGAGGGAAACAGTCAAATTTATAGTTAGGGTTTTGGAGATGATATTTTTTTTCTGTTATGCATTGTATTATTTTTGTTTTACATATGATTTTTAAACATTTGAGTATGTTCCTCTTAGTGGGGACCTGTGCTTGTGTCTGGATGAGACTTTTAGGTGATTTCAAACTAGATAGTGAGCTCTTGGAGTCTTCATCTGTTCCCTATTTGAACTAATTCCCCCCTGTCTTCCTTTTTCTTGGCTACTTTAATTGTAATTCTATAATTTTTTACTATCCCAGTTCTTCCTTTTTACTGGCGCTGATATGACCTTAATATGTTGTTAACGCCGTAAATCCCTTAAAAACAAAGTCAAAAACAGATTTTTCAAGTAGATGGCAACACTGTAGTGAGATATCAAATTTTTAGTCTAATTGCAGCTGTTGTAGTACGGTTTAGTAGGTCTCATCTTACCGACGAGTGCCGTACACTGTAGTAAAAATCTTACCCGTCGAGTTGGTAATTAAGCTTTTCCAAAAATATTTTTTTTCATTTTTAAAGCCTGAATTAAGATCAGTTGCTGCTCAGATATGACTTTTATTTTTTGACAAAAAAATCTCTGGGTGGTAAAGAGTCAGTGTATATAATTTTGTTGTTGTAGCTCAATAAAAGTCTTTTTTGCAGCTATATGGTCTAGTGGTATGACACTGGCCTTCAGATAGGAAGGTCCAGGGTTTGAGTTCCTCTCTTAGTGGTGTATAGTCCCTAGAATAGGCTCTTTACTCACATTCTCTCACAGTACTCGGGTGTAAAATGAGGTACTGGCTGTAAACATTGTCTCTGTCCAAAAAAAAATGTATTATCATCTAACAGGCGTCATGTTTCGCCCGACATGTTAAAGGTTGCTATTGGCTAGGGATCCCTTGTAAAGCGCTTTGAGCACACAGGTGTTCAATTGTTTGAATTCCGTATGTTCTTCCAGTTTTATGACATTAGCCCAGACAGGCTGGTGACACAAGACGAATGCCTAGTCTTGGACAAGATGATGATTGGGAAGTTTAAAACTTCTAATTGAAATGAGGGAGATGTAAATGCATATAACATTCTGGTGGAGTAGTCTCTCTCTCTCTCTCTCTCTCTCTCTCTCTCTCTCTCTCTCTCTCTCTCTCTGTGTCTCTCCCTCTCTCTCTCTCTCTCTCTCTCTCTCTCTCTGTCTTTCTCTCTCTCTATCTATCTCTCTCTCTTTTCTTATCTGTCATCATTATTTCACAGTAAGGAAATAAAATCAGGAAACAAGGAACGAATGGCTGATTTTTTATTTTATTTAGAATTCATGAGTCTATTAAGTTCCATGGCCACTTTGCTGCTACAATAAGTTTTAGCATAAAGCATGAGAATGGGGCAAAGGTTATCATTTTTTAATTTAGTGGTTAAGTAACATTGTTAGTGTTATAAATTGTATGGTTGAAAGAATGTTTACAACTTATAAATATTCCTTTATATTTTAATGTCTTATGCTTCGAATTGCTGCCTTTATGATAGTATTAATATGTAACACAATATCGCCTAAATATGATTTAATGTGTCATTTTGGATTTGGTTTGAGTGTGACCGATGGAAGGGATACATATTCTTCCATTTTGACAAATTGCCATTATCATCTCTGGTAACCATCTTGGTTATCTCAAGTAACTTATTTGACCACTATGGAAAGCTTTGGATTTTCTGGTATACCAATATTGAGAAGGCGCTTTTTCTTTTCTGATAATTTAGAGTAATAAGTTACAACCCATCATAATATATTAAGATTGGAGGGCGGGGGGGGGGGGGAAGCTTCTTAAAAAAATTTTCAGACTTATTGACATTCACCTGTTAAGAGCACTGGCCGATTTGACCCAACAATATATCTAAACCTTCTAAAACTCTTTAATTAAAGATTTACCATGAGCTATACAGTCCTTATGTTTTGTCTACCCTTCAATTTCCAGTTTGATGTTTGACCACCGTTCAAGGTCATGGCGTGAGCTTCCCTTACGTATGGCTGATTTTGGTGTTCTCCATCGCAACGAGCTATCTGGTGCACTTTCTGGTCTTACCAGGGTGAGGAGATTCCAACAAGATGATGCCCATATATTTTGCAGGAAAGAACAGGTATATTCTCACACATTTTAAAATCTGGCTTTCTACTATTCAGTTTTAAAGAAACAGAATTTGATTTAAATTGAGAACTTTCAATGTGTAAATGTGGCTTCCAGAGGTGTTTTTTTGTTTTTTTAAATACACCTTTATTTTCTTCTTGCATCTATCTTTTCCCTAGAATTAGATACATTCAGCAATGTCATAAATAATGACTTTAAATAATAGAATAAGATGTCTTGCTATCAATAATAAAATAAATAACACAACCCTCCCCACTCCCCCCCCCCCCCCCCCAACGTTCACACAAACCACAATTTAATGGTGAGATTGGACCTTACTTTGACCTTGAACTTAAGGTCTTACTATTTACATCAAAAGACAGGTATTGGCAATGCAATTATAGCTTAATTGAAACTGGAGTTGGAAGTACTCATAGTCAGCTGTGATCTTCAGCGGATCCCTGGGATTTTGGAATTTTCCCAGAAATTTTTCGATGATTTTGTAGTGTCAAAACATTTTCCTCTGATTAAATTGAGCATTTTATATAGCACAATATCCACTAAACATGCTCAAGGCACTTTATAAGGGGTCCCTGGCAAACTTAACATGTAGGATGTGACGTGATGCTTGTTAGGCGATATTACAATTTTTTCAGACAGCGACAACGCTGTTAACGGCCAGGTACTCATTTTACACCTGAGTACAGTGAGAGAATGTGAGTAAAGAGGCTTTTCCAAGGACTCAACTATGCGCTGAGCGAGGCTTGAACCCAGGACGTTACGATCCGAAAGTGAGTGTCATACCACAAGACCACATAGCCGCACAAACCTCAAGTCTTCAGTGGTAGATCGTGGGATAAACCACCATCATGTCTTGTGTCATATTTTGACATCTTTACTCAGTTGTATGAATTTTGGGGACACTCCCATTTTTATGACATCAATCGGGACCGATTGGCGCCAAACGTCAAAAGTGACACAAAACCAGTTTTTTCTTTTTTTCTAAGTAGCTGTAGCATGATAGTACAGTTGGCGAGCTTATTAGTTGTAGGGGCTTTCTTTAAACATATCACAACTTCCTTATTATTTAAAAAAGATCAATCCATAAACTATTCAGCCAAGAGTAGTGTCCCTGTCTCCCCCCTCCCCCCACCCCCTCTCTCTCTCTCTCTCTCTCTCTCTCTCTCTCTCTCTCTCTCTCTCTCTCTCTCTCTCTCTCTCTCTCTCTCTCTCTCTCTCTCTCTCTCTCTCTATCTCTCTCTCTCTCCCCTCCCTCCCTCCTTCTCATATCATTGTTACTGCTGTCTTGATAAAATAAGAAAGATATGTGAGATTAGAGGTAAAAAAGACTTAAATAATTTAGCTACTACTTGTCTTATATTCTACAGATTGAAGATGAAATAAGCTCATCCCTGGATTTCTTACAAGCAGTTTATTCTACCTTTGATTTTACTTTTGACCTCAAATTGTCCACGAGGCCAGAAAAGTATCTGGGTGACATCAAGGACTGGGACGAAGCTGAGAAGGTTAGTAAGAAACAAGGTCTCGTTATAGTTTGTTGTAGTCAAAAATTCAAACCTTTGTTCATGAATTTGGGTGGGAAGAAACTGAGGAGGTCAGTAAGAAAGACGGTCTTGTTATGGTTTGTTTAGTCAAATATTCCATAAACATTTTATTCGTGAATTTGGGAAAGTAAGTGCCATGGCTGGGGCAGCTGGTTCCCAACTCTTATTTTTTCAAAAATGTCACCTCATCAAATTCTAAACCCTTATTAAAAGAATACTGAATACCTTTCCGAAGCTATTGCATATCTGTATGGATCTCTTTTAATTTGTTTTAAAGTGATCTATAATGGAGAGATTGAATATCTTTTAAATAAAACTTTCGCTCCACTTTTCTGGTGACATTTTTTTCACCTAGAGAGCAGCAATATAGATGAGATTGACATCACTATCCCACATTACATTTCTGTTTTCAAAATGAAAAATATGAGATCTGATGCAAGATTAGAATGAAATCAAACTTCACCTGTGAAATTCATTAAATTATGTTTTCTCCACCCCCTTTTCAAAGATATTTTGTCTTTTCTCTACCTCTCATCTTCTAGCAATTAGCAAACAGTTTGAACAATTCAGGTTTGAAGTGGTCACTTAACCCAGGTGATGGAGCTTTCTATGGACCAAAGGTTTGTACTGCCCTGCTCAAAGTTTTGAATCTTATTGTCAATTATGTGAAATTACAAACACCCTGAGTGCACCTTTCCATTCCGATATAACCAGATTGAGCTAATTATCTTATCTTTGTGCGGCTATGTGGTCTTGTGGAATGCCACTCGCTTACGCCTTGGAAAAGACTCTTTACTCACATTCTCTTACCATACTCAGGTGTAAAATGATTCCTGGCCGTTAACAGCTTTGTCTCTGCCTGAAAAAAATTACAATATCACCTAACAGGCGACATGTCACGTCCTACATGTTAAGTGTTGCTATTGGTCAGGGACCCTTTGTAAAGCACTTTGAGCATGTTTAGTGGATACTCCACTATATAAAAGCTCAATTTTAAAAACATTTAAAAAAGAAATGGTTACATGTGACATCATTGATCTATCCACATTGATGGATTGTGGTCACAAGTTACAGTTTTCCAGTTTGAAAATGGTTCATCGAAAAAAAAAAAAGCTAAAATGTGTGGTGGCCCAGCAAAATCGGGTATAAGACGCAAGACACGAAAAGCCGTAACAGGCTAAAATAGATGAATTTGGGGTAAACTATCAAAATTGAGTTTTTTCACTCAAGATTATCTCTGATTATCGATCTATAACTATGTGAAAGCATTTGCATGATAATAAGCCATAAATATTTTTATTTTAATATTTATATGACGTGGGTGTCGATAAACATTGACAAATTTCCATCCAAGTTGATGCGGAGGATGGGTTTGAACCGACCTCTTTGTACTGAAAATATTTGCCTCTTCGCCGGTCTGAAGCCTCGACTATCGCACATCAATGAAAAGGAAATTCTTTCTTCTCTTGATTATTGCCTTGTGCGCATGGTTATCTTTCTTTGTGTTGTACTGCGCATACCGTAAACCTAGGCACGGTTCACCGTTCAGTAAATACAAATTTGGTGTCCTAAAAAGGGCTGAAAATAGAACAAAAACAGCTATTTTCAACCTGAAAACGACTCATTTAAGAAAAATCAAACCCTCATACGTATATTTTAAAAATGATTTATGCATATTTACAAATTTTACTTTTTACATAGGCTTTTTTAGTATCTCAACCTTTAGTGTTTCTACGGTAAACAACAACCACTAACCACAACAATCATGGCGTTCTTCGACGATTCTTCCATCGCACTCTTGCTAAATCTTAACAAAACAGACAATGCCGCTCACCAAGAAATGATAAATGATTACTTTTCTTCAAGAATCGAAGACAAAGATTCGTCATCTGATGAAGAAACAAGCCCAGGTGAGTTTTATTTTATGCTTTAAATGTTTGTTTTGGGCTGGTCGGTCGAGTGCCAAATTTCAGGACTGACCGGTGACGAAAATGAAAGTAGGGCCTCGAGTAAACAAGACTCTGATGTGACTGAAATCTAGTCTTTAACAATGTCAGGGCAACTCCAAATGCTATCAGTTCTTTGTTTTTACCTTTTTTTATAAATTTATCACATGAATCCAATGATCTTTCACCTCATTCTAATTATATGCAACTTCGACTTGAGCTGTTCTCAAACGCAGTCTTACTATTACTACTAGAGTACTCAGCATAAGTTTCATCTCTTTACCACTTTTCTTATTGATTCATATTCATTGCAGATATTTCAGACGTTTTTAACATGATCCTACAACTATTAAATTACGAGCATCAATTCGTATTTTTATTGATATTTAGATTCTCAGTCCTATTTCTGATTTTAAAAAAAATAGTTAGGAATTGTATCTAACAACAATGACAAGGTAAAGAGAGTGAGATCATAGACATAAACTTAAAGTTTTAAAATAGGCTATACTATAGTTGCATTTATATATCTCATGATAGTTATTATACAATCTAATTACATAAATTCTCTCTGTTTTCATTTCAGATGTGGAAAGTGCTACTGAAGAGGAAGAAAATGCATTCTGTCCCATTGTGGATTCAGTCAACATTATTCTTCACACACTTGCAGAGAAACTCCCACTACAACACCTAATGAACCACCTGCTGATCCTCATATCAAACCATGCAACTGCAAATTGAATTCAGGCTCTCCATGCTACCTCCAGTTTTCCCCTACTGTTCTCCAGGACACTCGACTGCACTACCAAGGTATGGTGCATAATGAGCTTGACCTTGTCATTCTGAGTAAACTTGAATGCACCATCCACCTGTCTTCTGAAACTTGTCGTCCTAAACAAAAGCATCAGCAAAAAAGGCAAAGAAGTAGGAATGACTATTTTCACCATGGGTTTAAAATTTGTCGAGATTTGTTTGTTTCTTCACTGCATTGCGAAAGGAAAACTGGATGCCCTCATCGCTCACCTAAAAACTAATGGTGTTGAACCACGTGTACACAAAAGCACAAAAAAACTGCCCTCTAAAACACTGGCCATTTTTGATGTTCAGCAAGTAACCACTTTCATTAGTAACTACGCTGATCTTCATGCCATCACTCTGCCAGGAAGAACCCCGCATCATTGGGTGAGTGATGTAAAACTTCTACCAACAAACTGTACCAAAAGGAAAGTCTACAAAGAATACTGTTCAGCTGTTGACGTCACCAGCAGTCGTAAAGTTGCGGAGAGAACATTTAGATCGTTGTGGCAAAGACTCACTCCCTTTGTCACCACCATGAAACCTGCAACTGATCTCTGTTTCATTTGCCAGCAAGGCTTGGCAAAGGTCAATCGTTCAGCGAATCTCCCTGATCATGCAAAATCCGCAGCCATAAAGGACATCGAGGATCATCTTCTGAATGTTACCCAGGAGAGATCTTTTTACCAAACGGTCTGTCATGAGGTGAAACGGAATCTCCCTCTCGGCATGAGTCTTAGTGGACAGGAACCCTGCTCCTTGGATGGGACTGTGCACTACAGCTTTGATTTCGCCCAGCAGCTGATGTATCCCTCCAACCCTCTGCAACCAGGCCCCATCTACTTCAAGGTTCCTCGTCGATGTGGTCTTTTCGGTGTCAACTGTGAGGCCCTGACACGTCAAGTCAACTTCCTCATCGATGAGGAATTCAACACTGGCAAAGGGGCCAACTGTGTCATTTCATTGCTCCATTACTTTTTTCAACATTATGGATTGGGAGAGAAACATCTTCATTTGCATGCGGATAATTGTAGTGGGCAAAATAAAAATTCTGCCATGGTGTGGTATCTTTTGTGGCGAGTTATAACTGGTCAACATTCCTCAGTAAATCTTAGTTTTCTCATAACTGGACATACAAAATTTAGTCCTGACTGTGGATTTGGGCTGATCAAGCGACTTTACAAAAAAACTAAAATTAATACGCTAAACGATGTGGCAGATGTTGTTAATTCTTCATCTGTGATGAATTCTGCTCAACTTTGTGGCAATCAGGAGGGAGACATTCTCGTTCCAATGTTTGACTGGACTAAACACCTATCAAAATTTTTTTCAAAGTTGATTGGCATTAAGAAGTTCCATCACTTTCGTTTCACCTCGACTGGATCTGTGATCACCAAAGTGAATGTGAATTCGGAAGAAATTATTCATTCACTCTTGAAAGTTCCCCTACCAATTCCGAATGAATTACCACCCCAAATCCAACCGAACGGACTCACTCTTCAGAGACAGTGGTATCTATATAATGACATTCGTCAATTTGTTGAGGAACCGTTCCAGGACATTGTTGCTCCACGACCAGTCCAGGAACTTAATGTCAGACAGAGGGGTGAGGTGGACATGGAAGAGGAGGAAAGCGAGGCTCCAAAAACGAAACGTTCTAAGAATAAATGATTTGTAATTTAGACTAAATAAATTTATTAATTGTCATAGGTGTTAAAGACAATTAAATATAATGTGTGTCAAAACAGGAATGCAAATTGGGTGAGTGTATAACATGGATGGATGGGAGAGTGGTAGAGAGATGGTAACCTTTTTTTTAAAAGTGTCATTTATTTCAAATTATTTGACTCGCTTTTTCGGAGACAGACCAGTTGAGATGAGTGTGTTTGCTTGTAAATACTAATTCTAATATCATATAATGTAATATAATTCATTGCCTTAGTATCATTATGTATGTATATACCCAATTTTTATTGTAATTGTTAATGTTATTTGTGTTCTAAGTTGTTATCTGATTCGAAAAGTTGAAAAATACAAGTTCAATTTTAAAATCCGTTTTTCTCAGTTTCATTGCCATAGGTGTCATCCGCTTTGAAGTTGTCTAATTTTGTCACTAATTAAGCTAGAAACATAATTTAAAAAGCATGATAATCAGCTAAAGCTGCTCTATCAGAAAACCTAAACATGAAGAAAAGTTATTTTTTCACATTATACCCTGTTTTCCTGGGCCACCACACAAATTAGGGCATGACATGATTGTGTTTGTCTTGAATTTCTAGAACTGACATTTTCTGGATTTCTCCATTTAAAAAAAAAAACACCATCCATTTGTTGCAGTTTTTCACTTGTATAATCAATTTGATAAAGGGGAGCACCAAAATATTAGCACTAATATATCTTATTTGAATCTGTTGAATGTTACTTATCCGAACCAGCGACCACCTGAGCTCTAGCCCTTCGGTCTTATCTGTTGAATGTTAATTTTACTTCCCATTCGTTTTTAACTGTATTATTCTCGTCATCAGATTGATATCTCCATCAATGATGCTCTGAAGAGAAGTCACCAGTGTGCTACCATTCAGCTGGACTTTCAGTTGCCTCTGAGGTTTAATCTCAGCTTTGTCAAGTGAGTCTAAGAACTGGGGATAATTTGTATTTCTGATAATACAAAAATAATTTGATTTTGTTGAGCTTTAAAATTGAGCTTTATATAGCACAATATCCACTAAATGTTCTCAAAGCGCTTTACAATGGGTCCCTGGTCAACAGCAACATTTAACATGTAGGACGGGACATGCCGCCTGTTAGGCGATATTACAACTTTTCGGACAAAGACAACGATGTTAATGGCCATTTTACACCTGAGGACGGTGAGAGAAAGTGAGTAAAGAGCCTTTTTTAAGGACTCAACTATGCGCCGAGTGCGAGGCTCGAACCCAGGACCTTCCGATCCGAAAGCGAGTGTCATACCACATAGCCGCACGCAATTTGATTTTGTTATTGCCATGAACTTATAGAACTCCTAGCAATATAGAATCTGACGTTATAAAGGTGTGTGGGTCGTGAGTGTCACTATTTGTAACAATCTTGCTTTCCATACAAGGTGCTGGTAAAAAAAAAAAAGATTTTCTCTCTTGAGTTATATTTTGTGTGAGGACCAGGTTTGATAGATCCGGTGCATAAAAAAGCCTATATTTTTGTGATAAAAATGTTATTTTTATATTGAAAGAAGACAAAAATGTCTTTTTTAAATGATTAAAACTTTAAAAAGATAATTTTATTTTGGGTGTATATGAAGACCACAGGGAAAAAACGATCAAAGTCACATTTTTCAGCTTTTGAGAAAATCAAAATTAAAGTTTGGAAACGCCACATGATATATGAATTGAACTGAATGTGAATTACAAAACGTATATATTTTGACCACAAGTCAGATGCATATAAAAAACAAGCGCTTGGTTGATTTTAATACCAAATTATTGTGACACTAGAACAGTAAGTTTCTTTCGGACTTTGATCGATTTTCCCCTGTAGCCTTTATATATGTTTTGTTTTAAGTTAGATTTAATTATATAATAATTATAATTTAAGATATAGAGGAAATTATTAAAATATTTTAATGCATGTAGGCATGAAAAATTTATTATCAGTTCTTTAACCATTTTCTCTTTTATTCTAGTGAAAAGCAAGAAAAGGAACGTCCTGTGATCATCCATCGTGCTGTCTTGGGGTCTGTCGAAAGGATGATGGCCATTCTCTGTGAGAATTTTGGAGGAAAATGGTAATAGTTATTTCTTTTTGGAATGTTCAATAATCTCTTAAGGGGAGCATAGTGGAGTCCTTGGAAAAGACCCTTAACTCACATTCTCTCATCGTCCTAAGGTGTGAAATGAGTACCTGATCATTAACAGCAATGACTGTTTCTGGGGAAAAAAATAGGAGCTGTGAATCGTCCTACATGTTAAGTGGTGGTACTAGGGGACCCCTTATAAAGCGCTTTGAGTAAGTTTAATGGATATTGCGCTTTTAAAATAATGGTCTAGTTTTTTTTCTTTCTTTTTTTTTTTCTCTTCTTTTTCTAATGTTTGCTTAATTAATTCTCAAAATTCATTAGTTTGTAGCAATAGCCAATTTAAGTCCCCAGAAGTTGATAAATAACGCTTGTCTTATCTTATCTTACCTATCTTTTCTTATCATCATCATCATCATCATCATCAGCAATTATATGTGATCACACCTCAATTCAGTATTTAGTGGATAGATGATGTGAAAAATTGAATTGAAAGTTTAAATGAACAGAATTACAAAATCTGACGGGATAAAAGCATTTTAAGTTCACTCAATGTTCATAATGTGTGAACACATATGGTATTATTATTATTGTAGAACAAAGTGTCATTTGAGTGGGATTAACATACCTGCCAAGTACCCCGATAAAATCGGATTTACCCCGATTTTTTCTTGATTTTACCTCACCCCGCCGGATTTTGGGAAACTCTGATTTTTTGATTAATGAATTTTTAAAAAAATGTTTTTCTCCAAATTTTTTTTTTTTTTTTTTAAATGGCGAAAATGAATTTTTACGATGAGATAAGAGTAGGCAGCTCTGCACATATCAGTTTTGTTCCAACTATTTTAGGGACTTCAATTCATAACCAAATAGTAAAGAATAGAAAGAGCAAAAGCTGATGATACAAGGACTAATTTTTATTGCCAGTTTGAAAAGAAAAAACTATGGAAATAATTAGTCTTTAACAATTTTTCTGAGAGAATAGATACAAATGATCCAAAATGAAATGAGAAGTTTGCTCCAAAAGAATGCAGGAATAAATTCTCAAGGTGTCCAAAAAAGGTGTTAATCTTTTGGTCCCAATGAAAAGAGCTCTGAATTTTATGTAAATTTGCTTTTTTTTTTTCCTCTTAACATTGCTTATCCCTATATTTTTCCCTAGACTCCTTTTTTTTTTTTTTTTTTTTTTGAAGAAGCCTCCTATTTTTTTTCACTATGGGTTGGCAGGTATGGATTAAGAGAAATTTTTACACCTTGCTGACAAGCACCTCCCAATGTTGCGGATACAGGATTTTCTTCACAGATTCACAGATACTTTAATTTAAATTGTTAGGATCTAGTTTATTTCACCATAATAATAATAGCAGTCTGAGATGGTGGATCATGTTGTCTATACAGATTGAATCAGTAGATGATACTGTTGTTTTCGTTTTCCTAACATTTGCCACAAAAATACCCCAATACTCCGTTATTTTGAAAAACCAAAGACCACATTTGCTTCTATCAGTTTCTCTGCGTGGAATATGAAAAATAAACCAAAAACTGATTATCTAGCACAAATAAAACATTAGAAATAGCTTCTAAAAGGTTGGAAAAAGTGAGGACAGGGTATTGCCTTTGTGTTTTCAACACAGAGTAAAGTGATAATTATGATGTTAGAATGTCAATTTTCAGTTTATTTTTCATTTTTTACCCCTGAGAAACTGATGATAACAAATTTTGTTGCTAGCTTTTCAAAACTATTTAATATTGGAGGATTTTTGTGACAAATATTACGAAAATGACCATTTGTCTCAGCCTCATATATTTGGGATTTTTTTACTGGTAAATACACTGATACAGTTTTTCATTCATTTATGTTTGTTGTCTGTGGCAGATGGGTGACATGTTATAAATATACTAACTGTCTATTTATTATTATTATATTATTATTATTAATTATTTCTAAAATGTAGGCCCTTCTGGTTGTCTCCTCGTCAATCTATCGTCATCACTGTCTCCACCAATTTTGATGAATACGCACAAGAGGTAAGTCACTTGCCTTTAGATCATCATATTCTTTACTGTTTTGTTTTTTCTAATATGTTGGTGCCATTTTAAATTTTTTTTTTGACTTTTAATTTATTTATATTTATAATTGTGTTCATCACACCAACTATTCAATTTTTGACAACAATGCAAGACAGAGCAGTAATGATGGTAAGGGAAACAAAAGAAGATAAAAGTTCAAATCTGTCAACGTCCAACCTCGACTCCTATCAACCAGCATTTATTTTAAAGATCAAAGAACCATAATAACAACCAACACCCACTCCTTCTTCTCTCCCTCCTCCTCCTATTACTACTACTACTCCTCCTTATTGTCCCCCTACTCCATTTGACTCCTCTTCGTCCCAAACATGGTTTATACTTGCCTATCTTCATAATTTTCTTTAGATTATTTAACCTCACAGACACCTGCTTAACCATTTCAATCTGACTTTCAGGTTGTCCAGAAAGTTCGTGATGCAGGCATCCTGTGTGACTTTGACCAGGATACTGGGACCACAATGAACAAGAAGGTGCGAAATGCCCAGCTGGCACAGTACAATTTCATATTAGGTAAGTAACTGCCTCTGCATCATGTTTCTATAAACAAAGTTGGTTTTATAGAATTCATTCACAATAAGAAGGTGTTTTGTCGACTCAGGTCATTCCATCAGTGGTTGATAGCATGTGGGTTGTCCTATTTTCCTTTTAACCCAACAAATACTGATTTTCATGATTTTGAATTTATCACATTGATTTGCAAATGCGACAGTAAGAGTAGGATACAGTGCTAGATTTTGATCACTGATGGAAAATCTCTTGAGAAGTTGGTTCTATTTATTTATTTATTTTTTTAAGGATCACATGATTTGAATTTTATCTTTATTATTTTGATGCAAATAAACCTTGCATTATTACTTTTAGATTTCTGAATTTTATCATATTATCGTGTCTGTTCAACATGTCTGTACAAAAAATTTTTTCAGATGAATAAAGTATTATTATTATTATTATTATTATTATTTATTATTATTATTATTATTATTATTATTATTATATTATTATTATTATTATTATTATTATTATTATTATTATGATAAAAAAAAGTACATATGCCACTGAGACGATGTCATTCATACTTTTTAAAAATTGTTCTTTGGATGTTCTAATATTAAAATTTGATCCTAAAAGAAATAAGAAAACCTCACCTTTGTTCTCTTCCCCTAATAAGGACCATATTAAATCCTTGATAAATATAAATTTATTTGCTGTGCCACCAGTTTTTTTGTATTGTTTTTGCCAAGGTTTATAATGTAGCAGTTTTCCAGTACACTGTTTTTTCTTGTGCTACTTCCAAGTTCATCTTAAATGATTCTTTTATTCCACCTGCTTTTCAGTTCTGGGTGAGAAGGAAATGACCAATGGCACTGCTAATGTGCGTACCCGTGACAACAAAATTCATGGAGAGCATAGCATAGAGCACATCACCTCAAGATTCAAGGATTTCGTTGAAAAGAAGGTTATCGACGCAGAAGAAAAGTTTTAAATGATCTTTTTTTATTTTTTTTTTCACTCTGTTTATTAGTAGTCTGTAGATGTGAGCTTTATTTATTTTTCTGAAATTGACTTTTGATGTATTTCATTGTATGGCTTGATGCTGCCTGAATGATGTCTTAGTCAGTATTTGGCCAAATGAAACCCAGCCAAACCTTTTTGCCTTTGACTCTTTTAAATGCTTTTCGTCTATAGATATAAATATACATACATTTGTTTTCTTCAATCCATGCACATATAATTCACAGCTGCATAAAGAAAGCATAGTACCAAGCTGAATACCACACGGCAGTTTGATGAAGAGAAAATCTTGAGCGTTAATTGCTTTAAATCATCCTATTGTGAAATTTTACTTTGGGGTCTATTTCAAAATTAGACTATAATAAATAGCCCATATATCATCCGACATTCTGACAGGGAAGTCAAATGAGAAATTGTGGTTAGTTGAGAAATTGTGTTTAGTTCTTTTGCTCAAGGAACAAACAAGATTCATTGACTGAGACTTGGATTTTAAACACAACTTAATGCCTCCTCCATCTCTTCAAATATGAAAGTATTAATCTTAACTAAGGTAGTTTGAGGGAGAAGATGACAGTAGGAGGATTAAGTGTTGAAAATCATACAGATCACTACAAGTTATGTTTTGTATAATGTTTAACATTTCCAATAGAAAACTTGAATTACTTTAAGCTAGTTTTTGAATTCACTTTGATCTGAAATCAAATCTTTCCATCAGGTTTTTAGTTACCACTAGAAAATGGGATAGCTCACTATTTAAAGGCCAAAGCTGCAGCTTTATAATGATACTATATGTATCTAATACTTAGTTTCAGCTACAACTGATTGCAAAATTCTGAAGAATTTTTTTTTTACCAGTTGTATTTTTATAAGCAATTTTTATGTTCATTGAAATGCATTTGCTAACTTCAATAACACATCATTGAATAGTATACAATTATTTCAAAATTAAGAATTCAGTCTTTCTTTCTCTCTTTATTTTTTTAAAAATTTATTTTTAATTTTTTCAAATTTGTTCTTGCTTTAGACATTTTATGTTATGTCCTTAACAAAGGAAAGAAATCTGAAAGGCCCTGGTCTTCTAGTAACATAATAATAAAAGAATAATGATAATAATATTCTGACACTTTAAGATGTCACCAAGCCACAGAGCTTCTTCGGTGCTAGATTTCTTGAATATCTCCACTCCAGCTCTTTATGGTCATTAGATGCATTAGGTTTTCATAGTGATATTTGTTTAATATTGAGTAGGAAGAAGATGTTAATTGAAATGTTTCGGGTTTTGTTATTGGAGATGAGTTCAATTTTCTTGCATTGAAGACAAAAAGTCCCTTTGTCTCCTAGTATTATTTTCTACTATTCTATTTTTGCAGATCTATCAAATTTCTGATCCATGTAAGAAATCCCTTGGCCAATAAAGGTGAAATTATTAAGTATTTTAGTTTTAGTATCATTTGTCATATTGTCTACGCTATTAGGCTTTAAAACCTTAAAATGTTTTTTGAAACGTTACGACACCAACGCTAATTTTTAAAGTCGATTGATGACGATTTTACAAATTTCGGTACTTTGTTGATGATAATTTGACAATATTTGCTACATAACTTTCAAATTATCCAATATGTGTTAATCAAGAATTGTAGTACAGTTTTCTCTATCAATATTCGCTCCTCACATTTGATCTGATACTGGATCCATCAATGAGAAGATTGGGACGGCCTGTATATGATAATACATGCATGTTTTGATTATTGTTAGTCATGATTTATTTTTATTCGTTTATATTTTGATGCTTTCATGTGATAATAATAATAATAATACACATTTATATAGCGCTCATTCTCGTGTAAAACACAAGCTCTGGGCACTTTACAATATAAATATCAATTTTAAGTGAAAAAATAAAAAAAATAAAATAATAACAACAATAACAATTCATAGCCAAATCAAGGATTCATATAGAGTCAAGAAAAACAAATACAGTAAAAATGTGTCTTGAGATTCTTTTTAAAAGTAGGTAAAGACTTGCACTCCCTCAGACCACGTGGTAGTTCATTCCAAATCTTGGGGCCGAAACAAGCAAACGATCTATCACCAAATTTTGTTCTTGATCTTTTTTCCGAAATTTTCGTTTGGTCATTACATGATCTTAAAGTGTAATTTTCAAATTTACACATGACCACGTGATCTGTGAGATATGCCGGTGCTATACCAGCCAAACACTTATAAACAAGACACGCTGCTTTGTAATATGTGCGCTTTTCAATGGGCAACCAGTGGAGAGAGGCCAACAAAGGGGTTGCATGATCAAATTTTTTTTGCCAAAAACTAATCTTGCTGCACTGTTTTGCAGTAGTTGCAATTGTTTAATAGAAGCCTGAGGCAAGTTGACAAGCAGCGAGTTACAATAGTCTAGTTTCGAAAAAATGAGGGAAACAACCAATGTTTTACATGTTCCAATTGCAATATACTGACGGATCGAACTGATTTTCTTCAATTGAAAGTATAAAGATTTACAGAGAGCAGAAATGTGAGCTGACATTTTCATTTCTGAATCAAAATAGACACCCAAATTTTTCACAGTCTTTGAAACTTTGATCTTTTCACCCCCAATCAACACCTCAAGACCATCATTCACCTTCAACTGCCCTCTATTTCCCACAATCATCACTTCTGTTTTTGACTCATTCATTTTCAACTTGTTTGCATCCATCCACTCTTTCACATCCGTCACACATTCTTCCACACGTTTCACAATATTTTCGAGATTTTTAGTTTTATCAGTAGCATAAAGTTGCGTATCATCTGCATAGAGATGATAGCGCAGCCCATGACCAGTGATGACATTAGATAATGGAGAAGTATACAAAACAAAAAGAATTGGACCCAAAACAGAGCCTTGAGGAACACCAAAAGACAATGTATGTTGACGAGAAAGTTTATCTAAAATCATAACCTGTTGCTTTCTGCCATCTAAATAAGATTCAAACCACTGCAAGACAGTCCCAGACAAGCCAAAGGTTATATTAAGTCGTTTAATGAGAATACCGTGATCAATAGTATCAAACGCCGCCGAAAGGTCTAACAATGTCAGAAGAGAAACAGAACCTTTATCTAAAACATCAAGCAAATCACTCGCAACACAGCACAGAGCAGTTTCTGTGCTGTGGTAAGAACGATAAGCTGACTGAAATTTTTCCCATAGATTGTTTTCATGGAGATGTTGTGAAAGACGTCTGAGTACAACTTTTTCAAGGATTTTAGAAAGAAATGGCAGATTTGAGACGGGACGGTAGTTACTAAGGTCATTTACATTGAGATTTTGCTTTTTTATGAGAGGCTTTACAATTGCATGTTTATAGATATCTGGGACTTGTCCTGAGATAAGTGACTGATTTATAATATAAGTTATGCAAGGTAACAATTCAGGAAGACATAATTTCAAAATATTAGTTGGTAAAGGATCTAAATCACATGACTTCGAGGGAGATGAAAAAATTATTTTAGAAATTTCTTCTTCAGTTGTTTCTTTAAAACAAGAGAATCCCTGTGAACCCGAAAAAGGGTGGAAATTTATATCTTCATTTTGCACGAGGTCCAAATTGTTCCGAATTTTCGATATTTTTCCCGAAAAGAAATCTGAAAATGCATCCGGCTGCTTTTCTACCGGGATATTAGTGGGTAGACACATGCCCTTTTCTTCCCCTAAAAGTTCCTTTGAAACAGAGAAAAATTCCTTAGTGTCCCTCACTGATGACAGTTTTGTGTTATAATAGTTTCTTTTTGCTCTTTTGCAGGTGGTTTTATACTTATGCTTTTTTGCTATATATATCAGCCGGTCAATCTCAAGGCCCGATTTTCTCCACGATGCCTCTGCATTCCTTTTTTCCCTTTTGGCAGTTTTTTCACTCTGGTTAAACCACGGAGACGGTTTCCTGGAATTTATTATTCTAGTTGTGTTTGGCGCATGCCTGTCGATGACGTTGCGCAGTACCTCGTCTGTTTTCTGTGCTGATGGTATATCCATTCTTCCTAGTTCCTCTGACAGATTGTTTTTGAAGGAACTAATGTCTATTTTTTTGGTATCCCTAGACACTATCTTGACTTTCTTTGCTTTCTCTTTGATGCATTTGAGAGTTGCCAGAATCAGATTGTGGTCTGAAATTTCTTTTTTGATATTTTTAATTGATTCAACAAGCGAGGGTGTGTCAATGATGAACCAGTCCAAGATGTGCCCCAATCTTTGAGTTGGAGAGGTCACTAACTGAGTGAGGCCATGTTCATTCAGCATATTTTTTATAATTTTAACGAGACTATTCTGATCAACATCAAACTGAATATTAAAATCGCCGATATAAATCTTTCGCTTATTTGATGTGTCTTTTGATACAAAATCTAAAAATTCGTCAGCAAAATCATTCTGTCTCAGTTTGTTCTTTTTGCTTGGGGGTGGTCTGTAGATACAAGTGATTAAAAATGAAATTTGAGGGTAGGTCAATGTGGTTTGGACACACTCGAAACTTTTGAACGAAATTGGCCTGTTTTGTATTTTAGACGAAAGAGCGTGTTTGTATATGATGGCGATCCCCCCTCCTGATCGTCCATTTCTTGGGAACGATTCCATCTTGTAGCCGGGAGGTGTCATTTCTTTCATTATAGGTTCATCACCGAACTGACGCAACCATGATTCAGTTATATATAGAATATCGATATCGTGTTGATCTATGACATCGATTATATATTTTAATACCTTTGATGATACAAATTAAATAATTCTTACAAAATGTTATTTGGTTGTTTACTTTATATTTGATAATTGAATAAGGTAATTATAAGTTCAATTTGCTTGGCTTAGGCCTATAGCACAGCTGAACTTCTAAAACCAATCAAACAAAACATGAGGTAAGGAATGCCTCCACTCAATATGTCTATTGCCATTCTCTAAAAAAACACTTTTTCAGAAACTCTCACCCCTTGATAGTTTTTGACAATATGAGATTCATTTTATTAACCAATATTTGAAGGACGAGTTTTCTGGCCTGAATTTTATTACGACAGTCTATTGGTGTGTGTTGGACACAACTGTTACAGTCTTCTAACTTTTTATATCTGTTGTCCTTCCCTGGTTGGTTTTTCTTTTTGTCTCGTAATTAAATTGGTTTAGCCCAGACCCTAGATGAAATCCTTTTATTTTTCACGAGGTAGGCAGTCGAAGTCAGATAAAAGATAGAAATTTTGATTTGCTGGTATTTAGTATTATTGGTTAGTCTTATAAATAAGAAATGAGGGGAGTAGAGAAGTCAAATCATGGACTCGGCTGGATAAGCACTCTCTGCCTGACTGTGATAGAGGTTGGTAAGAGAAAGTTATCACATTAAGCCATCGGATATTAAAAAAAAAAGACAAATGAGTTTCAAAGTCAGTTCCTGATACTGATTAATGTGTTTTAACTTTCCAAGCCCTCAGGGTGGGGTCCTACCTCCCATAGTGGACAGGGGGGGACTTGCCGTGTCTTCTATCCCCCTTTATCTGTTTTCCAATTGCTTTCTGTCTTTGTCTAGGGGTGAGATTGCTTGGTTTTATCCTGGCCCTGGCCGGATACCCTGCCTGGGAGGAAAACATTCAAATGTATAGTTAGTTTTGGGAGATGATTTTTTCCCCTTGTAAATCATCTCTCTGTTATGCACTGAATTATGTTTTGTATACCTATTATATATGATTTGTAAATATTTGAGTGTATTCCTCTTAGTAGTACCTGTGCTTGTGTCTGGATGAGACTTTTAGGTGATCTCAAACTAAGTACTTTGTTCGTGTGCTCTTGGAATCTACATCTGTTTCTATTTGAACAAATTCCCCTTTGTCTTACCTTTTCTCGGGTGCTTTACTTGTAACTCTCGAACTTTTTACTGTCCCATTTTCTTCCTTTTTCCTGGCGCTGATATGACCTTAATGTGTTAAAGGCGCCGTAAAAGCCTTAAAAACAAAACAATGAGGTTATCTTTGAAGAAACCCAAGCGTAGGTGGAGTCTCTTTACCCCCCCTATGAAGGTTGTTCTTGTTATGTATTCTATTCCCAGATATGTTTTAAAAAAAAACAAAAAACAAACTATAGCTGTTATATATATATATATATATATATATATATATATATATATATATATATATATATATATATATATATATATATATATATATATATAGCGCAAAACCAACTAAATGTGCTCAAAGCGCTTTACAAAAGGTCCTTTACCAACACCAACTCGTAACATGTTGAACGGAACATTTTTCTCCGACAGAGACAACGCTGTTGAGGGCCATGTAACTCATTTTACATCTGAGTACAGTGAGAGAATGTGAGTAAAGAATCTTTTCCAAGGACTCAACTATGCAGCGAGTGAGGCTCGAACCCAGCACCTTCTGATCCGAAAGTGAGTGACATACCACAAGACCACATAGCCGTTTTCCTTTTTCATACTGCTTTCTTTCTTTGTCTGGGAATGAGATTAATTGGTTTTATCCTGGTCCTGACTGAAATCTTTGGCTGAGAAGGATAATATTTACTTTTTAGGAGATATGTTTTCCTTGTAAATCATCTATCTCTCGGATGTGAACTCATTAAAAAAAAAATTTTGTGTGTGTGTGTAAAATATATTTAGTCAGCAACAGTGGGATCCTGTGCTTGTGTCTGGATGTAACTTTAAAGTAATCTCAAACTCAGCACATTGATTGATTGCTCTTGGAGCTTTCTCCTGTTCCTTGTTTGAACGAGATCATCATTTGTTTTACGTTTTCTCCTGTGTCTTAACTATACACATTTTTTGACTATCCTATTGTGGCGTCCAATAGTGTTTAGTTGATTTTTCCCTAAATTATCTGGCTACTTCTTATATTGTTTACTTTCGGTTTCCTACTTCCGATTGGAGTAACAGTCACTTTGTCTTTGCTGAAACTTCTAATCTTATCTTTCACTAGTCATTCCTTTCTTTTTTAACAAAGTCAGATCGTAACATTCTCACATCTTACACTATCATTTCCTTTTTACTGGCACTGAAAAGGCATAAAATCGTTGTAAAACCCTAACGAACATAATACAAACCCTAACCAACGAATACCGGTACTCCCCCTATATAAATGGAAATTTCTGTAAGTCAATATTGAACATATTAAAAAAAAAAATCGTCTTTTATACATATCTTCTTCTTGTTCCTTTGCACAAGTAATTTCATACAAAACAATTTCATCACGTTTCTCCTCTACTTCTATCTTTGTGGTCTTGTGTAAAGTGACAGGAGGTCCCGGGTTCGAGTCCGGATTTGAGAGGCGCAAAGTTGAGTTCTTGGAAAAGACTCTTTACTCATATTCTCTCAACATACTCAAGTGTAAAACGAGTACTGGCCGTTAACAGCGTTGTCTCTGTGCAAACAATTCAATTGTAATATTGCATCGCAGACATCATGTCCTGTCATGGATGTTAAGAGTTGCTGCTGGCTTGGGTCCCCCTGTACAGTGAGTTGAGCACTTTTAATGGATACTGCTTTATATAATTTCTTTTTTTTCATACCAACCGAGATACGGAGGCCAGAAAACACATTATGATCTTTAAAGTAAGTAAACATTTTACACTGGGTGGATTTATATGTTTTCAAACTGCCCGGCAAAAAAGAAAAATACAAAAAAAAAAAAACTTTTTATAATCAAAATAGTTGCCGTAATGTTGTGCTGACGTGGAATGAATGAACCAGGCGGATATACTAACGACCAAAGAGTAATTAATACATCTTATGACATGACTTTATTCAAATGAACGTTTTTAAGAAGTCGACAGCAACACATTACATGTCATGACGAATAACTAATACAATAGTCAAAGTCACTAAATAATTTCTCATGAAGATAGGTCTCTTGGTGTAAACAAAATCAGCTTGAATTAAATGTTGAAAAAACGAAAGAACAGGTGTTTGGTGTAAAAAATAAAAACGACTTAAAGTGTGTTGCGATCGGTAAAGATGATGTTGAGATAGTTGACTATTTTAAATATTTAGGAATAACCATTGATAGTTCCCTCAATTTCTCTCAACATATTAATATAATATCTAAGAAAGTTGCCCAAAGATTATACATCCTAAGGAAATTGAGAACATTTCAAGTAAGGAAGAAAACTATGTTAAGAGTTTATGACTCATTGATTAAAAGTGTAATTGCGTTTGGCTGCACCATATGGTTTGGAGGATGCCGACCTAAAGATAAATCAAAAATTTCAAAATCTATCAAAGAGGCATCAAAAATAATAAACCATCCTCTTGATGGAGTAGAAAGAATTCATGGGAAAGCAATAGAAAGGAAAGCATTCTCAATTACCAACAATAAAAAACATATTTTATACCATGAATTTAGTCTTTTACCATCTGGGAGAAGGTTTTGTCAGATTAAATGTAGAACTAACAAGTATAAATCAACGTTCGTTCCATCAGCAATAAAAATTTTGAATATTTCATATGGTGCAGAAAAACCAAGGATTGATTCGTTGACTGATTAACTGATTAATTTATGTAATGTAAGATTAACTGACCAACTGATAATGATGATAATTTTTGGTGTCGAATTGCCACAATCGTAACAAAAAGAAAACGAAATGAATATGTTTATGTTGTGTATATCGCACGTGTGAAAGAAAGAGAGGAAGAGAGAGATAGAGAGAGAGAGAGAGAGAGAGAGAGAGAAAGAGAGAGAGAGAGAGAGAGAGAAAATAAGTAGGAGTGAAATATCTGTTCAGTTATAGTTATCGTTTAACGTTATAACAAGTGTAACTAAATGACAACTTGCCATATTTATGGACAATAAAGATCTATTCTTATTATTATTATTATTATTATTATTATTATTATTATTATTATTATTATTATTATTATTATTATTTGGAACGAAGAAATGGTCTGCACTCTTTCACTTTCACACAAACATGCACACGACTGTTCACAAGAACGAGGGTTGTCCACATATAACCGGAACATGGCTATGAATTCAGCATTTTTTGGGTTGATTCTTATTTTATAAACACAGATTACCTTGATCACTGCTTTACTTTTCAACGTAATCACCGTTGTGACGGATGCATGTCTGCCGATGACCTGCTTGAAGAAATGGCCGTCCTGCAGCCAGTCTCGCAAAGCCCCGACAAGTTTGTCGTTTGTTTGTTTTTAAGAGTTTTATTGCGCTTGCGACACATTCATGTAATTTCAGCGCCAGTAAAATGGAAGAAAATTAATGGGATAGTAAAAATGTTATAGATTTACAATTAAAAGCGTACAAGAAAATAATAATAATGATAAGCATATTTCTTTTTCGCCTTTCGTCGAAACCTCAAAGCGCTTTTAAAAAAAGGACATTGTTTACCCAGATAACAACAATGATGCACGTCCTATTCAACCAAAATATCAAAATAATTAAGAGCATGATACGGGCATCAAAAACATCATCAATACAAAAGTCACATACAATACATTTAAAATTCAATTAAGTAAATATTTTCTCAAAAGATATGTTTTCACGTTTTTTTTTGGTTGAAAATGTCTATTGAGCTTGACAATCTCACAGATTGGGGGAGATCATTCCAAATCGTGGGTCCAATTATCATAAGAGAAAAGTAGAACACAGGGGAATGGTACAATTAGGGAGCAGATGTAGATTCCAAGAGCACACTATCACTACATGGTTTGAGACATCCTAAAAGTCTTATCCTGACACAAGCGCAGGTCCACACTAAGAAGAACACACGCAAATGTTTAAAAATCATATGTTTAAAAAAATTAACAGAGAGGTGATTTACAAGGAAAAGAATAACTATAACTAAATAACCAAAACTATAACTATACATTCGACTGTCTCCCTCCCAGCCAAGGACTCTTGCAGTGGCGTGGGGCCATTGGATCGAATGGTGCCAGGCACCACACCAATCTTTTAAAAATCATTAACATCATAATTTAATTAAAAATAAAACAAATTTTAACTCCACTGTCTTTCGCCAACTCGCCAACAACATACTGCCTTTTTAATCTCCACTCTATTCAAGATTCCGAATCACGCACTGCGCCGACTCGTGTGTTGGTGACATCACTGCGCGAATTAGTGACTGAATCAAAACCGTGGTAAAAAGCAATCCAAGCTCCAGTTAATGCTCTATCCTTTAGTATCGCTACAGCTGATTGAGCGAGAAACTGGGTCAAATTATACTATCTTCAAATAGCGGAAAACCCCTCGACTTGTGCCAGGATCTGAGAGCTCCACCGTTGGACTGGAGGGATGCGCCAATGTTGCACCATTTACGCCATAATTAGGGTAACTTCGGCCATCCAAAATATTACAAAAACACTGATCATTGTCAAGTTTATTTGTAAGTGGCAAAGAAAAACAACATAAAACTTAAAAATATGACATATCAAAATCCCCCCCCCCCCCCACCTCTTTTTCACGATTATTGAATAAAGTAATTCTTTGCAATGAAGCATTGTGGACGAATTTACCAACACTTTTCTTGCTTGTAGTGCCGAGTTGATGGTTTCGTGTGTATGAGTGTTTATTTGTGTGTGTGTGTGTGTGTGTGTGTGTTTGTTTGTGCGTGTGTATTTGTGTCGGTCAGAGAAAGAAAGCGAAGATTGTCAACAGTTATACTTTGGTGTGTTTTTAGATTTTGTAAGTACTTAAGTGGAGTGATTTTTTCTTTGTGATGCTTTAAGATCTGAATCTACCTTTTATTTGTGCAATCATTGATCGTAGTCCACTGATTTCCATTATTTGAGATATACTTTGAAGTTTTGTTTTGTGAAACAATGAATTGCAATGAATCAAGTTGACTCTTTGCTTCACCGACCGTTTGGGAGATTGACACTAGACGACAAATTAGAAATAAAAAGACTAGTTTCTCACCAACCAACTGATTTTGAATTAACACAGGTGTGGAAATCTCTAGAACGCTCTTTTTCATTGACATGGTATGACAGACATGAATGGCTCACAGTTAGTTTAGAAAAAACAACGTTTCTTTTGTTTTTATTGTCTAATTTTTACAGATACAACAAACACTGACAAATCATGGACATCTATAGGCTATAGTGACCTTAACTACTTCCATCGTATTTCTTGATCTCCTGAACGCTGTTTTATCACCCTTAAAAGAGTGAAAAATTTCCTGCGAAATTCAATGAAACAGGAGCGGTTAAATTCGTTAATGATTCTGTCAATTCACAAAGCTGAAATAGATGCCATTCCAGATTTCAATAAACAAATTATTAAAAGATTTGCAGATTTTCTTTACAAGTACTAAAAGTAAGTAATTTCTCTCATAGGTTTCTTTTCTCTTTTGATTTACATTTATCACATATTGATTGCATTATCTACCAAATTCAATCCTTTAAATGGTGGACAAAGAATAATTACAAAGACCTTTTCACACGGGACTTGTATCTCAGTGTTGTGGCTTGTTGTTTTCATGAATTATTTGTTTTTGTGAGTTTTGTCCACTCGTAGAAACCATCGGCCCTCCCCCCACCCTTCCAAAAAAGAGAGTTTTTAACATGTGCTCTCTCCTCTTAATGGTGTTCACTGTTTTAGAATTTTTTTTTCTTCTTCTAATCATGGCACCACCATATGCCGTCAATACGCCACGCCGCTGGACTCTTGTTAGGGCCAGGACAAAACTATGTTATTTCATTCCACCAAGACAAAGACAGAAATCAATTGGAAAACAGATACAGGGGGGGGGGGGGGGGGTAAGAGGACATATCAAGTAACTCCCTGCCCACTATGGGAGGTTAGGAATCCAACCCAACAAGTTCATCGTCATCGGTTAATCAAGTCCCTGCCAGAGAGCACTTCATTGGTCCGAAAATAGGATACTAAGGCACTAGGACAGGACTGTCCCGGGACGAATTTGTCCTGTCCCAATGAAGAAAACTTCTATTCAATGCATTATCAATATGGATGAAATAGAAGTTGCATGTGTCTGTGCTTTACTGCTTAGAAAAAAGATAAATAGAAAGAGAAAACAAAATTGGGTGCATCCTTTAATGACCCAAAGTTTGCTCAAGGGTCAATTCCATAGATTCTATGGTGATCTCCGATATTATCTACGTCCATTTTGTTGTGGTAATCTGATAATTATTTAATAGGTTTGCCTATTAATCGAGAGAATGGAATAGAGAGATGAACAATTGAAAGTAGGGATGCAGGAAATAATGACAGGCATTGCAACTTTGACACGGCGCCGCCTAGTCGGGGACATTTTTGTCCTAATGCGGAAGGCGCCTTTTTTTTTTCTACTGACTTACTGGCTTAAGGCCTTTCGCTTCCTAATCATCCGATCGGGACGCTTCGGCTGCCTCTCTAATCACCTGTCATTTCCTTCCACAGTTCATGGTCTTTTGCTGTGGATGCTAATTTCATGAGGTCTTCCTTTGATTTTAATCCTTCGTTATTTTTAAGGCGTTTTAGGTCTCGATTGAGGACAGTGTGAATTGACTTGGATGGTCTACCTTGATATTTCTTGTGTCCAGATGGAGTGAACAAAGTATTCATGGCTTTATTAGCTGGAATATTTTCAGCTATTTTTCTACAATCACAAATTGTATGAACACAGGACTGGGACAGTCCTGTCCCGTCGATTTTTTAGCAATTCACAACGGCTCGGGACATAATAGGACTGTTTTGTCCCGTCCCGATAGGTGCGGTACATTTCACTTTATTACATAGGTTACAGATTTGGGAACAGATTTGTGCGGTATGGGCGTAAGATGGTGCTAGGTCCAGACTGTTAGAGGGCTGAGGTAAAACTTTCCATCCGTTTCTCTGGATCCAGGCATTGGTCACATCAACGGTATGGGAAGTTGCGTTGTCATGGTGCAAAACCACGCCACGGGTCAGTAGCCCCGGTCTTTTTCAACGGAAGGCTTCTCCGAGTTTGTCAAGAGTTTGGCAGTATCACGTGGCATTGATTGATTGTTCTGGTTCAAAGACATCAAGCAGCAGAAAACCTTGCATATCCCAGAGAAAACAGCTGCGGGAACCCAGCGATAATACACTTTTTGGTAGTCCAATTAACCAAAAACAATTTTGTCGAAGGTTTAATTGTATCATAATTTGCTTGAATCTTACCATGAATTTCAGATGGCTTTAACTCTTTTGCCTTCAGAAATCGAATATCACCTCGAACTATTGGTTTGACCATTCGTGTTAAATATGCATAACAATTTTATTAATCAAGGCTGAGAATCTTCCGCCTAAATGGTGGCTTATCTGCACCCATCACCATCACAATTCCGCCTTTTTCAAAGTTCCTATGACTCAACACAACCAATGCATCACCATCACTATCCAACTACCATCACATCGTCATCCCTTCCACCACGACAACTACTACCTCCGCCAAATCATCATCCCAACCACTACCACTGCTACAACCACTACCACATCATCATCCCGACCACCACCACTACTCCAACTATCATCACATTCACATGGGGAGGCAACGTGGCTCAGAGGTACGGTCTTTGCTTCGTACCCGAAAGGTACCAAGTTCGTTTGCCCACCGCTGCGCTGTGTGGCCTTGAGCAAGCCCTAGCTCAATTTGCGGCGCTGCAATTCGGCTGACGCCTGGGTCTTCCCCAGGAATAGACATAAGAGTAAGAGACAAATTTCCCCTATGGGATGAATAAAGCAAGGGAATTAAAAATTTTTTATTTTATTTTTTTAATTATTCCTACTACCACCACCACTACTACAACCACCACCACATTATCCCTATGACCACCACCGATACTACAACGACCACCACATCTTCATCCCTACCACCTCCACTACCACTAACTCCACCACATCATCCTTCATACCACCACCATTACTACAAGCACCACCACATCATCATGCTTATCATCACTACTACTACAACTACTACTACAACCACCACCAAATTATCATCCCTACCACCACTGCTACTACAATCATCATCCCTACCACCACCACCACCACTACTACAACTACCACACCACCACCACATCACCATTCCTACCATCACCACTACTACAACTGTCGTAAACTTTACTTGTCCAGTCACTCAAGATTCGATACAAATGAGATGCCATGTTATCGTCAATATAGTTCTTATCCTTTGGTGGTCCACGTAAAACTTCTCCCACACGTCTTCAGAACGTCCCAGATGCAACTTAAAAATTAAAAGGTAAAACAGTCAATTGCACAAGTCCAATGCCTGTTGCCAGTATCATGAAGGTTTTGGTTTCAGATGAAAGACGAATTGCTCATGTCCTCTGTATTAATCAGTTTTAATCAGGTAATTCCATTGAGGTCAGATCTCTATAACAGATCATCAAGGCTAGTATTACTTTTACATCGTTCAGTATCGAGCACCGTGATGCTGTGCATTGTGATATCTTTCTCATAAAACAATATAATAATATATATATATATATAAATTATATATATATATATATATATATATATATATATATATATATATATATATATATATATATATATATATATATATAAAATCAAAATATGCAAATTTGACCATTCTTACTTTATAATAATTATTTTCATTCCTTTCACCTGGTCCATCCAGACACAATACTGGATTGATGCCAAGAGTTACATTTATTAAAAGAAAACCACATACAGTGTAACATCAATATTGTATCTATTAAGTTGATCGTTGAAAATATCGTTTTAATGTAGATTTAAATCTGGAAAGCATAAGGCTATAGACGATAAAATTAAATGATGAGCACAACAAAGTTGTCACGACCATGCCACAAAAATGAGCATAATGGGCACTTTCTATCTCAAAACTAGTACTATCAGTAGCTGCTAGTACTATTATAGTAAAGACTGATGGCAAAAAGAATATTAAAGAGATTCCGCATATGATTAGAGACAGTTTAGTTACAGTCAATTCTTTTGCTGATCTACCAGAGTGATTTCTCAATTGAGTAAGTTCAAGCCTTTTTCTTACTTCTGTATGCAGCTTAACAATCGTTATGACCACTGACAAAAATAGAACTACGAGGACAACAAAAGTGTGTGCTGCCTTGTAAATCAATTGCCATTTGATAGAAGTCGGTCCTAATTTGCAACCGAAAGGGAAATGTTTTTCAAAATATGGATGCATCACCTATCTTGTTTCAGTGATAGCAAAAAATGAAATCAGATCAGAAAAAGATACTAGACTTATAAACATTAAAATCATGTTCGTATTTCTGTCTGAAAATATAACACGTAATTGCAATGGAAATACGATGCCTATAGCTCGTTGGACAGATAAAACTGTTACAATATCGAAGCTAAAAAGACTTAGCACGTACATGGACGTTCGTATTCTGACATCAATCAAATTGAAGATGAAGAGAGCCAATGAATCATCGATCCAGCATAGTGAATAGCAGCACATTCTGAAATAGAGGAACACATTGTGGATAAAATGTGACACTCTTACTCAAACTGGAATTATGTCGGAATTAAGTGAAAAAACATGATCTAGATAAAAGGAACTTTAAAAAAAACTATTGCCCTGTCTCTAATCTTCCTTTTCTCTCTAAAGTCTTGGAAACAATTACCGTCTCATCTAAAAAATAATTGTCTTGAAGACAATTTTTTGTACGGAAACCTCACTTGCTATTGTTGTTAATGATCTTCGCTCTGTTATAGACAATGGTTCATGTTCTTTGATGAATTTGCTTGACCTATCGTCTGCTTTTGACACTATCAATCACAATCTTCTCTTCAAACGTCTTGAAATTACATATGGCGTGTCTGGTGCAGCGCTTGATTGGTTTAGGCCATACTTGTTTAATCGTAAACATTTTTTTTACGGTGAAAGAATATAGATATGGGGAAATTATTCTTGATTGTGAGGTTCTTCAGAGTTCAGTACTTGGACCCATTCTTTTTGTACTGCACGTTGGCCCTATGTCTAAAATCATCAGAAGTTTCGGTCTGTCTTACCATCATACGTCTCCAATACGAGAAATTTACAAGGGGTGTCAGACATTAGTAAGAATTGTATTCAAAGTGTTAAGAAATGGATGGATGATAACAGACAAACTGAATGATGATAAGACGGAGGTGCTGTATGACATACATACGTTGAACGCCACTACAACATTATCTCATTCATCTGTAGTCATTCATCCTGTTTGTTGTTAAAGGGGAAACCATTTTATCTGTGTTCGGAATTAGATTGAAGCTTACATCCAATTTCACATTGCTATTTATGAGCAATATTGAGACTTCGAAAGGTGTTCTCATGAAAGAACCACACATTTCAACATCTTTCTTTCCCTTTGGATTTGCAACATCGATATTGATACTGAGTCCGACTGACTACATCGGTTTATTTGAAGAAGAAAAAGAATAATAATAATAGTTATAATAATACTGATGATGATGATGATGATGATGGTGATAATAATAATAATAACGTGTAATAATAAATAAGATGATGATAATGATGATGATGATGATGATGATGATGATAATAATGATGATGATGATAATAAATAATAATAATAATAATAATATAATAATAATAATAATAATAATAATAATAATAAAATAATAATAATAATAATAATAATAATAGTAATAATAATAATAATATAATAATAATATAATAATAATAATAATAATAATATAATAATAATAATAATAATAATAATAATAATAATAATAATAATAATAATAATAATAATAATAATAATATAATAATAATAATAATAATAATAATAATAATAATAATAATAATAATAATAATAATAATAATAAATAATAATAATAATAATAATAATAATTATATTTAATAATATTTTTAAAATTAGCATTCAGAATTTCCCTAAAATGATTAAATTGTGAATCAAATCTTTCATAATTAACCGAAAAATGCCTGTAAAATCCGCGTTTTTTATGCTATCAACAAAATTCTTGAACGTGTTCATACCTTGACTCGTCCTTTATTTCTCTACGTAACAGCCAAGACTGTCGACACACTTCTGCCAACGCCGCACCATGGAAAAGATACCCTCTCGGAAGAAATTTCCGTCAAGGTTTTGTAGCCATTTCCGCACATGGTCAACAAGCTCTTCATCGACATCAAAGCGCTTTCCTGCCAGCTCACGTTTCAGTGGCCCAAAGAGGTGATAATCAGATGGTGCGAGGTCTGGACTGTGTGGCGGGTGTGGCAAAATCTCCCATCCATATTTCTCTAGCCAACCTTGCGTCACTCGTGCTGTGTGGGGTGTAACGTTGTCGTGTTGCAAAATGACCCCGTTGGTCAACTGCCCTGGGCGCTTTCTGCGAATGGCCTCCCTAAGCTTGTCAAGAGTTTGGCAGTACCTTGCAGCATTGATTGTTTCTCCAGGTTGTAAGGTTTCGAACAGAATAACACCACGACTGTCCCAGAAAACAGTTCCCATTATTTTCTTTGCTGACCGCATGACTTTGAATTTCTTCGCGACAGGTGAGGATGGAGGTTTCCATGTCATCGAATCTTGCTTTGTTTCTGGGGTGCAATGGTGCAACCAAGTCTCATCACCGGTGACTATGCTGTCAAGAAAAGTCACATCGTACCCTAGAAAGTCTCCGCCGGCAGTATGCCCGTGAACCCTGCGTGAGCTCTTGCTTCTTCTCAAAAGTTCCCTGCAGATGTCCAATCTTTGTTCTTTATGATTGTCTGTCAATTGCTTAGGAACCCATCTTGTGCTGACTTTTCTGTAGCCAAGTTCATCAAATACAATTCTATGGGCAGAAGTTTCCGAAATTTCAAGACTGCTTGCGATTTCATGAAGTTTCAACCTCCTGTCTTGACGAATAAGCTCATCAACTCGCTTCACATTGTCTTCTGACGTCGCAGTTATCGAACGCCCTCTCCCTTCCCTGTCTGTCAAGTCGGAATGGCCGGCTTCAAACAAATTACACCAGTGATAGACTTGTGTACGGCTTATAACATGCTCACCATATACACTCTGAAGTTCTTTATGAATTTCGGTAGGATTCAGACTTTTGGCGTTCAAAAAACGTATGACAGCTCTGATTGACCAAGTTTCAAGGTGGGCCGCCATCTTTAAAATCGTCTAGAAATTCATTGTGCAAAATGATGCACTTCATAATTTCTGGGAATATCCGTAAGGAAATAAGAAATATCATGTCGTTTACAGAATTAAAAAATCTCCACTGGTTGCTGAGCAATGGGCATTTTTCGGTTATTTCTGAAAGAGCCCTCGTATATATATATATATATATATATATATATATATATATATATATATATATATATATATATATATATATATATATATATATATATATATATATATATATATATATATATATATATATAATTCTATTTACTGCATTTGGTAGCCCATTGTATAAACATCACTTAGGTCACCCAGCTATATATCTCTTATTAAAGACAAGTTCGGCCACACAGGGGCACTAAACATGTTAAAATGAAACAATGAATAATTCCACAAAAATGTGCGTAAAAATTAGACAAAGTAAAAGAGATACAAAATTAACTGGATGACCTAACTTTTACTGTTTTCACTTACTTAGGCAGCCCACAAATTGCAATGGTATATTTCCTACGTTAGGAACTCCAATAAAAATGTGAGTTAGGTTACCCATGACAATATTTGGTGTTTTTGGATTGTTTATGTCTTTGCTTGTTTTTAAGGGTTTTACGGCGCTTGCAACACATTTAGGTTATATCAGCGCCAGTAAAAAGGAAGAAAATTGGATAGTAAAAACATTCTAGATGTACAATTAAAAGGACTTAAGGAAAAAATAGGGCAAATGGGAATGGTTCAAATAGAGAACAATAAATGTAGATTCCAAGAACATACTATCAGTGTACTTAGATTGAGATCACCTAAGTCTTATCCAGACACCAGTACAAGATCCCACAAAGAGGGATATACTCAAATGTTTACAAATCAGATGTTAAAGATTTTAAAAAAAATAACAGTACAAAAGAGAGAAGATATACAAGGAAAAAAATATAATCTCCCAAAACTATGACTATACAATCGACGGTTTCCCTCCCAGCCAAGAACTCCGGCCAGGATCAGGACAAAACTAAGCATCTCATTCCAAGACAAAAACAGAAAGCAATTGGAAAACAGATATAGGGGGGTAGAAGACACAGTAAGTACCTCCCTGCTCACTATGGGAGGTCGGGAACCCCATCCCAGTATGATTGTTTAAAGCACCAACCAATTAACAAGTGATTTAACCAGCATTCGAGCAGTAAATAACACACTTGTCTTAGGTTGATAGAAAATTGAATGTACCTACATGTGTAAGCATAAAAAAAAATTCTATCCAGACAAGTACCCAACACAAACGATAGAAGTAGAAGTATAAACGGACAGAGATAAGCATATTTATTAAACAAATGATGACGGTAACAACTTTGATTTTAAAATAAAAATTTATTAAAAACCAATATGAGATAAACATATATTTTAAAAATACGTGATGTTACCCATGAACAAGAGTTTGATGAAATTATACACCAAAAATACATGATTTATGTCACCCAATGGGTCACTTAATACACATTTGTAACATAAACATTAAATGAAATTATACACCAAAAATACATGATTTATGTCACCCAATGGGTCACTTAATACACATTTGTAACATAAACAAGAGTTGATGAAATTATACACTAAAAATAAATGATTTATGTCACCCATTGGGTCACTTAATGCATATTTGTACCATAAACACTTCATGAAATCATACACCAAAAATACACGATTTGCAATGTTACTTGATATCTGCCATGTATTTGGAAAATCTGACTTTTCCTTATCATACATAAAAGGCTCCCAAACCATTGAACCAATCATCACCAACATTGCATGGTGTTTACAATCGACATAAAATAAATGTGCTTTGTATGAATTTTTGTTTTGATAAAACATCTGGATGATTTTATTCTATTTTTTAAAAAGGTGAATTTGTTCATCAAATCCACTCAAAAACACAGATGCCATCATCTTTAGCATGTTGACTGCACGTATGTCTTACAGTATAATGAGGCAGTCGATACCTACCAGATGGTGGTTACTTTCAATATTTTCAATGCAATCATTCTTGTAACAAACATTATAAATATTGAACAGTTTTCCACTCTTAATTTTGTGAAAGACAAAGCGAAATATTTTAGACATTTGACTAGATATTCTGTCAACTTTTAGATGATTACAGGTTATCACTAAAAACAATTTTAAAATTCAAGACCTAGAAATTTAATTCAAGACCAGCAATTTAAAGAAAAAAGACAAATATCAACACACTTACAATTTACAGAAAATGTTTACACTGTTACATCCCACAGGGGAAGGGTGATCCCAGCTTGTATATTATATATATGTATGAGCATCAAAAACAAGAATTAATACACCTGTCACCCATCTTATGTCTTGTATCATATCTATGCAGAACAGAAACTTCTGAACTTCTTTTTCTCGTTGAAGACTTTGTTTCTTACCAAAGTTGCCTTATTTTCATAACCTTCAAGAACTTTGTATTTTGATAAAAATTCAAGTACATCTCTTTTGCTGGGAAGACATCCTTTATTTGAGGTATCTGTGATATATTTCTTGAAGTAAGAGTTTACAATATCGACTCGTGATCAGACCATTTTGTATATTGACGTTGAGTAACGTCTGGTGATTTTTTGCTTCTGTTTCCAGCAAGCTGTACATTTTGTTCATTAACTGTTGCTTGCTCAGAAAGATAGCTGGACAGTTCATGTTGTTGAGGTAATGTTGTAGAACAAATATCTGAGTTGCTGATTTCCCCTTCTTCATGTGAAACTCTTTGAGGCTGTGGTGTATCATCTACTGAGTTCAACAAGAAATTCCCCACTTTTGTGATTTCTGTCACTGCCAATGGACACTGGTACACATTTCTATTGACAGATTCAGAGTGTCCCATGTGACGATAAAAAATGGTCCTTTGTTCTTCTGGAATGTCTAATTGAGCAAACATGGTGGAAACTCTATTCTAAACTTATCAGCAATCAGAGGTGAGGCTGCTTCAGTCCAGGACAACGTTTTACAACAGACTGAAGGCAATGGTATCCACTGGCATGGTCAGTTGATTGACCAGTGTTGGGAAACAAATATGTATTTTCAATAGAAACATTACAATTTATCCTCTCACTTAGAAGTTTTGTTATAGGCTCTATTGTGTCCATTGGGAACAAAACAGGAACAAGTTTTCTATTACCTTTGCCAGCTTGGTAGGCCAGTTTCAGATTATCGATCAAATATTTTTCCATTGGATCGTCAACATCCATAATTAAATTTGGATCGATCCAAGCACCTGTGATGGCATCTCTCCACTCAGCTAAAGTAAGCCTACTTGGCTCACCACCTCTTCGAGCATTAAACATGGTTATCCTTGACAAAATTATATTCCTCATGAAAATAAAAGTCTGTTTATCCCAGATACCAAATTGAGCCATCCCATTTACCATTTCCTGCAACAAGTATTTTCTGAAAGTTGAAATATCTTCTTCCAATGGCATGGCTGCTGGTTTACGAAGACCACCCCGTTTTAATTCACATTCTACTTGAGCTGAATAAAAGATAAAGCTCCAATTCAGATTGAGGACATCTATAAATCTGCTCAAATCTTGCTCTTTGTCAAATACACATTTCATAATAAAGTACCCTTTCATGACGTTGACTGCCTTCTTTAGAACAAATCCGATTCTCACTTTCAAACCGGCCTTTTGGCCATCATCTTTGTCACAAAATTTGATGACAACCTTTTCAAGTACATTGAATTGTTTGTAGTCCAACACATCTAGTCCCGAGGCATTTTTATTTTCGGACTCTGCTCGTAATAAATAAATTAAGTTGGCAAACAGTCTCATCTCACCCATTATAACGGATCTTTCCTTTTTTACTGATCTTGCCCATTGTTTTTTCCCAAGCAACAATACAACTAAATCTGTTCTGCAAATCTCTCCAACACCATCTTTTCTAAACCTATCAATGGCATTGGTCTTAAACTCAACATCAACACCTATTTCTTTTGCACAGCCTGACAAAGAAGTCATTTTAATTGTGTCAGCTTGCAAAGACATCACTCGAGAACACTTTTCTTTGTGACGAAAGATATTTTTGCCATCAAAAAAGCCTAAGCAGCCAGAACACATTACTGTATCAGCATTGCCTTGGCGTCTCTCCCTTATTAAAGTTGCTTGCTTATCTTTGCGATGAATTTCTGCATTTGCTTTAAAAATGCCGCTTTTTTTCATGGTATCAAACATTCTGTTTTGCTCTTTGCTCGGTAGTTTCAAAGCAGAAATCACCTCCTCCTCTGTACTGTGTTTTCTTTTTATATGACGAGTGAGATGGGTTTGAAATTCATCACAAAACGTACACATTCGTTTTGGTTTCTGAAATGTAAATCAAAGAAAAGTTCATTGCCCAGATGATAATGCCATAAGCAGTGATTTTATAAATGCTTGAAAAAAAATCCTTGAGGACAAATCACCTTTTAAAAATAATGTCTATTAAATAAGTTAGACAGAGGAGTGTTGATGTTCAGATATTTATGAAGGTAGGTTAAAAAAAAAGAAAAACATACTTATTGAAATCTAATCATCTTCCCAATAACTACCAAAATTTATAATGGCCACTTTCTAAACGCTTGACTCCCAGAATCTCAATCCTCTTACAATTGCACACTAATTTCTAATTAAATTTTTGTTATTAATTTTTTTTTTTAATTATGCCTTTTCACCACGACATCATAAGATAACGTCGCCTAGACATTCCACAAAGGAATATAGATAACTCATCAAATAAGATGTCTGATGACAAAAGGAATCACCTATGTTGTCCAAGTGAGCAAATTGGGGGTTAATAATCTTGCTCAATGAAAAAAACGAAAGTGCCTGAAGCGGGGCTCGAACCCAGGTCCTTGCGGGACACAGTGCAATGCCTTAACCACTCGGCCACTATAATTCTATAACTAGGGGACTATAATTCAAATCTGATCCATCTTTTATACTACATGGGCTTTCATTACACTGGACAATTATTTCAATCAACACTGTGTAATATTATAGTTATTTTAACTTAAAACCATTAACCATGAAGAGACATTCAAAAATGTGAATTTGTGTAAATTTAAGTGATTGACATTGATGTTACTGAATTTAGTGCATACATTTAACCCGATCCCTGAAACCATGAGACAAAGACTGTTCGCAGGACAGATTCTATGTTTAAATACAGAACATCTCCAAAGACTTGGATTTAATGTATCTATACAGTTTGGCTGGACCAGCTGTCAGTCTTCTTTATAGAAATTTCAGTTAATGACTCTTAATAAAATCACAACTCTAACCTCCAATCCTAATTAACACCTTGTACACCTGACACTTATGCTGCTAGTAAAGCAATGCACCATAAATGTACCTTGCCAAGCAGACATTCAAAAAATTGGAGATATAGACCCGATCTACTCAAATTGTTCCTCTGATGTTGCATAATCAAAACAGACGTTTATCCTTCCGCTAAAGTCAATTCGTCAAATAAAGTAATAAGACTAACCTTATTACTGCTTTCATTCCTATTTTCATTCAGTTGGGATGGTTCAAGACGGACTTCTTGTGGATTTGGTAACTTTTCATCAGGCCTAAAAACATATTCTTTTTATTAGAAATTTGATGTAAAATAGTAGTAATCAGTAATAAATATAATTCGTAAAAATTAGATTAAATAGCATAAGTAGATACCTAGTTGCTCCAATCATGATCAAGATAAAAATCAAGAGTTATATCCTATTATTATTTTTAAACATGGAATATTTTAACAGAGGACACTAACATATACCAGAGTTTGACTTAAAAAATTATCACTTTTAAGAAATAAATCAATCATATTAGACAGCATTTTTTATGTTCCACCCTGTTCTCAACCTTATTATATGTGCTTTGTATGTTGTATTTTATGTGACTTTAAGAAACTATATAAAGATTGGTTGTGTCTTTAGATCTTAGGGGAGACAGCGATCAATGACTGCTTATAATTATCATTTATGTAAATAGGATCATGTATCTCATAGTGGTTTTTCCTACCTTATATTGTCGACTAATCCATCAGAATGAAATTCAACAATTTCAGATTCGCAATGATTACTTTCATCATTGTCAATCAGCATTGGATCCTGAGAATGCAAAATAAAGATTGTTCACATCAGACAGATTTTTCATAGAAATTTGCTTACACGGCTTATTAAGATTTGACATGTTTAAAGCAGTATTTAACCGCAAGACTATTTATTCTCCATCAAAATGTTTTTGGATGTATCTCTTACTCTAAGCCTGAAATTTGCTAAGCGGATGCAACAGTACAAGGTGATCATCCAAAATACAAGCACAGATGTTTGATTAAGTAAGGAATTAAGTAAGGAGCTATAATGCAGAACAAATGACATGTTAAAGAAGAGGGCAGAGAGATGAAGATATGCTTTTCAATAAATGATCTGTCTTATTAGGTACCTGATTCCAATTTAGGATCTTTTCTTTGAACCTCAAAGCTGGCAATTTGGAAAGCATTTCTTCCCCCTCATCCTCACTACTTGTTTGAGATGGTGGTGCTGGAACAAACTGTTGATATAAAAGAAATTAAGTTTTTGATTGATTCAAATGTAGAAATGGAAATGTAATGGTGCCTTCAAAGTGATCTGATATTACAGGTAATGCTCTATTTAAATATGGTTAGATTTGTTTAGAAAATAGGTTTCAATGCGACATAGCATTAGACCTAGGAAATGATGCACCATTAAAGTGAGAGAATAGGGAGAAGCCTCAGCTGAGTTTCTGTAAAGAACTAGGACAGTCACTAATCGTAACAACTTTTATTTTTAAAATAATTATTTTCAAAATGTGTAACTAATAATTCTAATCGTAAGACTGAGTAGCATAACATGTTCAATAGCACTGGCTTTATGAGTAATAAGCATTGCATTATTATAGCATTTCATGTGTGAGAAAATAAGTTGTTTTTTTAAAAACGGGGTTGAGGCATGAAATATCTAACATTAACATACACAGAGACAGCATCAAAAAATGATAAATGAATAAATATTAAATACTCAATTATAAAAGTATTTGAGAATCTTTAAAACAAACATAAAAAATATATTTTATCTTAAAACAGTAGGCCTAGAATTTGCTTAAAAAAAGACACAATGTTTTTCTTCAATCTTACATCTGGGTCAATATCTCTGTCAGCAGAGGGAACGGGAGATGAAGAACTGGAGGGCATTTCTTGCTCAGCATCTTTTGTGGAAGAGAATAAAAGTTTAGGATTAATTAATTAAGTACAAAATTAAGAATCAAAATGCCCCTCCTCTAACTTATGTTTATCTTAATTGACATGCACAAAACTTTAAAGTTGGTTTTTGTTTCCAAGTTATTCCAAGCTTTCATCTATGTGGACGATGAATAACGTACATGTCATAATAAAAGTATGAGAATGAGTAGTAAATGTGCATAGTCATCATAGAGCCTACTACTAGGTACTTTGGTAAACGTCCATTTGGCCCTCCAGCAGGGAGCCGATAAATGGCCTAGTGGCTGTGACCCGATTTTTTGGACTTTTGAGTGATGGGTCTCAGAAAAAGTTCCATAGATTTTTTGTTTATGGATGGATTTTAATGATTGATGTCTTATTTTCATCAGGAGAAATTACTCTATCGTTTGGTGTAGTTTATTTTAAAATCAATGACAATTTAGTATAACTTTTGATTATGGATAAAATAAGGTATAATTTAGCTTTGGATAATTAAAAGATTAGAACTTGGTAAATCAAAATTTCATGCTGGCACGTTTATTTAACATCTTAACTTTTTTATAAAATTAAATTCAGGGCAAAGTTGTATACCGCATCCATGAAATTCGTTCCAGTAAAATTCTTACTCAAATCTTAGCGGCCATTTTAGACCAGTTTTGAAATCCAAATGGTGGTTACTACCGGAAATGCAACAATTTTCAGGTCACAAAGTCCGTCAGTAAATAACAAAGGCAAATAGAAGACCATTTTTCAGCCTTTAAACTAGCATAACTTTTTTTCTGTTTATCTGATTTTCACAATTTTGGTATCATTAGAATCGTGTTGAAAAGCACTTTAAAATGATATAGGTTTCATTGATCTCAATCCAATTTGAATTTTTTACCAAAGTACCTACTACTACAAACCTAGAGTATAGACTAATAGAGACTATAATATATACACATAAAAATCTTTAGTCTTGAGTCATCTATTATTATCATTTTTTTTGTTTTGTTTGCTGTCTTTTGTGACTTTGTGACACTTTGCCTCTCATATTATTATTATCTGTGACAAACAAAACTGGCAACGAAAAAAACAACAACATTGCCTTCTCCTCTATCTAACCTTTGAGACTAGACTAGAGTACAGTGACTGAGAATTGGTCTACGTTATCATTCATCTAGATAAATCAAAATCTTAATTAAGTTCTAGAAAAAGCATGAGTATAAGTATACGTATAATTATAATCTAGAGTTAGTCTCTTAGTCATAGTCTTACTCTTACTGTTCTCTTACTCAACTTACTCTTACTCTTACCTTTTTCAAACTTTTTGTCTGGACTCCAACATTAACATTCGTTGAATGCCAAGTTCAACCAAACGTTTGCTTCTAGTCAATGCCGCCATGTTGCAATTACTAAATGATGGAATTAAACTGATAAATTACTTGTCAACAAACGGACTGACAGACAGTCTACTGGTGACAAGAATGGAGAATTCCATGTCGAATACCGCAAATTCTGTGCTACTTTCATTTTCCTTCTTTCCCCGTAGTGTTTTCGTTTTGGGTCAGATTGTCGTAAAATAAAAGATTCGGTCAATTGTCGTAAAATAGAAAATCGCGATGCCATTCCGTAAGCTGGATGTAAAAATGTATATCTTGAGGTTGAGACCAGAAAACTTACTTCGTCAAATTTCTGGTCGTGGATATGTTTCCCAAAAAATCAATTGGGTTGAAAAAAAAATTCTAGCATTGAAATCGCCTTGATATATATCCGGACATGTGAGATATCATGTGTTTTAGCCTGGGTCACGCAAGTGACATTTACACAATGGGTGACATAACTACGAACTTGATTAAACACTGATATATCTTTATTTAGTGATTGGAATTCTTTAAAAATTGAAATATAGAAAGTAAAGACACAGACCAAAGCAATGCAGGGCTATTTACAGGCATTGCATCATGAGTATGAAAGATGAATGCGTTTGAGTTAGGTCGCCCGAAAAATGGGTGACCTAATGCACAAACCTTATGAAAACCTGAGTTAGGTGTCCCAAATGGCTACCTAACGTAGTATTTAGTAATATATATATATATATATATATATATATATATATATATATATATATATATATATATATATGTATGTATTATGTATATATATATATATATATATATATATATACCGTATATATATATATATATATATATATATATATATATATATATATATATTATAATATATATATCCTTTCCTAAAAAAATATAGCATTGTGGAGACATTGTGCTTATTTGAGTCAATAAAAAAAATGATACGGCGCACAACTCTACTGAAAGATTTGAAAATTAGAAATGTATTTTTTACAGATAGATAAACAGATAACTTGATTTCCTTTTATAATTTAAAGTCAGTTTGAAAGTTCGTTGAGTCAAACAGATATCATAAAATATGTACCGACGACACTAAGACTCTCAAAATCAACTAATTTTGACACTGTAAAAGGTTGTCAGTTTGCGTCATCTATTTATGACATCAAGTATTATTATTACTTCCGTTGTTTTGTTGATTTAGCGGTGATCAGTGTTGTTATGTAGTAGTATGTTCTAATTGCGTGTATGTTTGTGTGTGCACGTGTGTGTGTGTTTGTGTGTGTTGTGTGTGATGTATACATGTGTGTGTGTGTGATGGCATTTTTCAGCAAATTGTGGCATTAATAGTGATGTTATTCACTTGATCACGTGAAGGTATTCGGATTTACACAAATTTTAAACAAGTTTCACCGATTAACAACGTCCACTAATATTACTGCTGATATTACGGTCGTTTTTATGCCATCGATGTGATAATTATTGCCCTAGGAAATATTTAGTTAAACGTTGTCGGCAAACTGTCAATTGTATCTGTCTAGCTTCTAGCCCGAACAAACTTGATATTTTTCGCGTCTGATTCAGATTTTCATTTGACCTCACATAAGAGGTAAAGGGGAGATATTCCGAAAGCTCCTACATCCCCAGTATTCTTTCAATATGTATTTTCACCCTTGATCTTTTGTCAGGCGTTCATTTATTCAATTTGTCACCATAGAGATTTGTGAGGATTTTTTTTCTATTAGGGTTAGTCATAAGTCTTAGTAAAGGTGCTAGGGGGGAGACATTCCGAAAGCTCCTACATCCCCAGTATTCTTTCAATTTGTATTTTCACCGTAAATCTTTTGTCAGGCGTTTATTTATTCAATTTGTCATCATATAGAAGCATTTTTAAAACTCTAGAACAAACCTTGATAGATTTGTGAAAGTTTAAAATTTCCTAATTTGACTATTGTTTTGATTCTCGGCCGCCATTTTAATTTGTGAAGTATTGAAAGGTAGTGCAAAGCAGTCTGAGGGTTTTTTTTTCTATTAGGGCTAGTCATAATGTTAGGGTGTTTATTTTCCTATTAGGGTTAGTTAAAGGTACTCTAGGTTTTACTTTTTCTTGGGGTTAGTTGAGGGAATATTATTTAAGTTGTTTCCCTTTGTAGGAGCTTTCAGAAGGCCTCCCAAGTCAAGCGTGGTAAAGACTTGTGACTTATTGATATTGATATCTACTGACTGATAAACTAAAGTCATGCCGAATAAAGCATGGCAGCGACAAGCACATCGATTAAAGTGTGCATCTAATCGTAATCAAGATAATCAAGAAAATGATTCAGACAATATCGAATGAAATTAGTTCTTTCCCCGCGAAATTGCTGGCTTTTTACTAGTATATATATATATATATATATATATATATATATATATATATATATATATATATATATATATATATATATAAAGAGAAAATAAATTGATCAGTCTTTATACTTACAATGGCAAATACAGGACAAGGATGGCTAAATCGGAGATAGACAAAGCCAGAAAAAGTTTCGTGGTGCTTCTACTTCCCACTTTATTGTTGGCAAAGACAATGATGATGATGTTGAAGACCAGTCCCATAATGACAATCAAGTTAATGGAAGAGTAAAAGAAGGTCACATCAAACCAGAATATCAAATCCTCATAATTGGGCATAGATGCCTTGGTAATATTACTCTCACAAGGCAGAGACGTCAAGAGACAATCATACTGTCCCACTCCCGATACATTGACGTAGGTCTTCTCGATGGCGTAAGAGAGTTCTGTTGCGCAAAGCATTGAGTCGAAGTTGAAGTGTCCAGGCGTACAAGCCATTGCTTTATTCAGTGACTACAAATCTGTAATGTAAGGAGCAGTGCACTGTAAACAGTTTTCAGCAAAATATGTTTTAAGAGCCAATAAAGGGACGACAAGCTACATTATATAAAGCGTTTCGGAACCAAAGCCAGTCTACAGCCAACAATAAAAAACAATTCAGGTTGTCGTCGTCGTCGTCGTCATCGTCTTCTTCTTCTTCTTCTTCTTCTTCTTCTTCTTC